>NC_056741.1:124745873-124920873 GCF_019279795.1 Protopterus annectens
CTGATTAGCAAATGTACATTTTAAAGTAGTTTTTATTTGTTATTATTGTTTATGTCTCCTTAAACTCACTTTCCTAAGCCGAGTTGGATGTCACTCTGTTCTTCTCATGTCTCCTAAGAATATTTCTTTGGTTATTTGTAAATGCTACTACTTAATTCTTATTGTTTACAATGACAACTTATATGATTTCTGATTAGCAAATGTGTTTACTATTTTTCAGAAGAACAAAGAAACTTTCTTTTGCTGAGCTCAACAACATTCTGTTTTTAACCTTCTGTAGAGAATTTTCTTCTCAAAGCATTCAGAATTACTGCTGCTAGTTGCTACACAGAGGCTTGACTTCTTCAAAGAAACCTTTTAGAAAAATGGCACTAGTCTGCCTATAGGTCTTTGCATTTTAACACTTTGCAAGTTTCTCATTAAAAAAGTCATCTTATGTTTTTACTACCTCTGAAGAGGGCCAAATGACTCAGAGAAATAAGGGATTGATATGCCTTTTTGTAAACATAATATTACAGAACTGAAATAATTGTGCCTTATTATTTATGAAGGATTTGTGTTGACTGACCAAACTACATTTGTTCAAATGCTATTTTGTCAAAATAGGGAAACTACTTTTGGTGATGGCAAAAACATTTTTGTAGGGTGATAAGCAATCCTCAATGGGGGTGAGACACCAACCCACATCTTATATATGACAACTATGAGGTTGCATAACAATGAGAAAAGTGTAGCCTCAAAGATTGCTGAATGTTGTTTTCAGCTATTACACCTTGACCAAACAGAATTTGATTTAAGATCATTTGATTGTCACATTCCCATTCATGATCCCTTTGTCTGCTGCCCCTGTGAGGATAGAAGATGAACATTTCTTCAGTATGGTAAATAAACACTGAATAAGATATTTCACAATTCATACCCACCCATAAATTGCAGTAACTAACTTAGTATAATGGAATACCACGGGTAAAAGAAGAATTACCTTTCCGAAAAAGAATGTCAGTATCTTACTAAAACTTCAATACACTATACTGTTGTTCATTTTAAATAATATGCTGACATGATCCCTATAATTTTAAGGATGTTGTCGCCTCACAGTCAGACGCTGTCCGGTTCGATTCTCAGCTAGAGCGTCTTCTGTGTGGAGACATGCGTGAATGGGCGTACCTTCATTGAAGGTTGTGCATCAGGGCTGGTAACTCGGCACGTAAAAATCAACTACCAATCATTAGCGGACCGGAGTTCCGCTGTGGTGACCCCTAACCAGGAAAAGCCGAAAGACACAACATCAGGATATGTAGCCTAACCCATTCCTGCTCCTTCCAAGACAAACACATTCTTACTGATGGAAGTAACCCTGCCTGTTGGTCACTAGTGAACATAGAATCTAATGCTTTCCCTGTCTATTAGTACTCAAAGACAATGGTGTGGCACTGTCACAGATGACTTGAAATGGGTCTATCATTGGACAGGGGAAGAATGATGAGGCTTAGCATGTTCACTTCTGTTTGGGGGAAATGATAGGGTCACATGCTGGTACAAGGTAAAACAAGGAAAATGGAAAAAACAGTATCTAGGGTGAAGTACAAAACAACATTTATTCTCAACACAAAACAAAGTCGAAAATTAATCCAATCATGTAAAATGTGTAGGTACTCTTGTCCCTCAGTATGACAAGGACCTTTTCAAAACACTAAAAAACATACATCAGGTCATTTAAAAGCATTTGTAAACATCAGTTGAACTAAATTTAATAGGATGAAAAACAATAGCACTTCCTGCTTACATTAAAAATCTAATTAGGCTCGTTATTAATGTTGTTGTCTTTCAGCTTTTCCCGGCTAGGGGTAGCCACAGTGGAACTCCGTTCCGCTAATGATTGGCAGTAGATTTTCATGAATGCCGAGGTGCCAGCTCGACGTTCAAACTTTAGCGAAGGCACACCCATTTACGCATGTCTTCCAAACGCCCACCCAACCGCAGGCATTCGAAAGACATGCGTAAATAATAAGTGCAAATAAAATGCATAAGAACAATTATTTAAAAATCTTAATATTTATTATTTCATCTGTCTACGTTTTCGTATACTCATTAAAGACAGTACATCATTAAGACCAGGAGGGCTATCAATATTAAATTTAAGTTGTCACCACAGTCTACTAAATTCCAACCTGTCTTCCCATGGACCACAATTAGAATTCTTTATTACTTTTCCTATTACTGGAAAACAAAAAAACTATGATTAAGGTGGTCTTTAACATCCTTAAATAGGGCAATATACATATGCTCCTTTTCAATGTCATTAGCATGCTCATAAATCCTCTCAGGAAGTGCACCTTCAATTTGCCAACCTAGAATGCTGTATATTGTCTGCAAGTAGCAAGATATGTAATGCCCTTAGATGGACAATTACGGCAAATATCCAAAAACAACAAGAGAGGACCACCACGAAGTATAACATGCAGAGAATTTATTACAAATATAAAAATAATAAGCGCTTTCACGTGCTACCAGGCACGCTTCATCAGATTTCAAAACCCACTGAATTTCAAGATGTATATATACACCCATTGCATCATGAATTAATTAATTAACACATTTAAATAGTCAATAAAGCCATCAATCTTTATAGACCTTTTGGGTATTAAAGTCTGCTGTGGAAACTACAGACTGAGTTGTGCCTTCTGATTGTGCCCAACATTTTATTTTTTTTTTGGTTTGCAATTACTGTAAATGTTAATGTTTATTGTATTAATGCCACCAATAATAACTTTACTCCCTTCTAAAATATATGGGCATTGAATACTCATGTTACATCTGTACTTCCCCTTTAATACCCTGGACAAAAATTAGTCATTTTTATTTACTTCTAACATTTTTTTAATATTAACTATTCTCTTGTGCAGCAGTTTAGGTATATCTCCTAATCTTTTATCCAACCCGTTTGAGCATGGAAAAATAAACCAGTTTCTGTTTATGATAGTCCTTATCTCTTGACTATCAGTAATATAAATCATAATAAAAGCCCTCTCTCCATCTCCAGATTGAAAGAAACTCCTTCTCTTATCAATTACCTCTTTCACTATACTGTTGACCAATGTTTTGGGGTTACCCCTCTTAACACCCATATTTTTTTAGAATGTCATTTTGAAAAAGTAAGGTGGAATCATCTGATATTATCCATACTAATCTCACCATTTGTCCCTTTACAAATGCTATTTTCTGAAAAAAAGGATGATAGAAAAATGAAGCAAAGAATTAAAATAAATTGGTTTCCTATAAATGTTAGATACATAGTTAACAACATTGCCTTTTCAGGAACAGTTAAAGGATACTCGTGCTGCCTGCAGCTTACTCCAGTTGTAGGATTCTCCCATGCTGCCCGCAGCTTACTCCAGTTAAAGGATCATCCCATGCTGCCTGTAGCTTTCTCCAGTTAAAGCATCCTCCCATGCTGCCTGCAGCTTACTACAGATAAAGGATCCTCCCATGCTGACTGCAGCTTACTCCAGTTAAAGGATCCTCCCATGCTGCCTGCAGCTTACTCCATTTAAAGGATTCTCCCATGCCATCTGCAGCTTACTCCATTTAAAGGATCCTCCCGTGCTAGCTGAAGCTTACTCCAGTTAAAGGATCCTCCCATGCTACCTGCATCTTACTCCAGTTAAAAGATCCTCTCATGCTGCCTGCAACTTGCTCCAGTTAAAGGATCCTCCCATGCTGCCTGCAGTTCACTCCAGTTAAAGGATCCCCCCATGCTGCCTGCAACTTACTCCAGTTAAAGGAACCTTCCATGCTACCTGCAGCTTACTCCAGTTAAAGGAACCTTCCATGCTACCTGCAGCTTACTCCAGTTAAAGGATCCTCCCCTGCCGCCTGCAGATTACTTCCCATGCTACCTGCAACTTACTTTTTCAAATAGGAATAATCATCACCTTTTATTCAACTATACACTTCCTATTCCTATCCATGCAGTCATAAGAGAATGTTTGCTGCTGTTGTAAATGCGTTAGGTGCTGCTTTGCAAAGACTATGGTCTGTATTAGTCTGGTCCTGCAATTTCAGATTTAACTGTCGACAGTCTATCTGTGGGACTTACAGTACCTTCCCCTCATCATAGTTTCAATCTAAGGTTCCCCCACCCTTTGACTAAGTAATTCAAACTGTGAAAAACCTACTGACTCTTAGGCACCTGGCTGTTTGTAAAGATGAGAAGAGGCAGGTATATTTTTCCAATTCCACTTAACGAGGTCTATCAATGCTCTTCATTTGGTGTTACAGGTAGAATTAAACCTGTCCAGTGGGCCATTTTCAAATGTTGTGGGATAATCCTTAATTGCTTTATCATACAACACTTAGCCAAACAGGTCAGATGCTATGAAATGAAAATTGCAACCATATCTGGTTGATGACCCCACTTTTTTCAAGTTTGCTAAAATATCTAATAGAACATTTGCTACCTTCTCAGGCTCAATAAAGGGCAGTACTTTCAGCACAGAGTACTTAATAAAATAGTTTAACATTACCAATACACCTCTTTTCTGTATTATTTAGAGTACTCAGAGGCAAACACTATGTCTATAACTACATTTTGAAGTGGGTCCCCAATAACAAATAAAAGAGGCACCCCAACAGTCTTACGTTTGACTCCTGCTTTCTCTCTAGATTTGTATTGAAGTTTCCTTTCCTGCCACTCTGTCCTCTCTTTCCTCTCATTCCGTTTACACCTCAAGCTGCTTAATTTGTTCATCTGTTTCAATTTCTAGGCATCTCATCCCCAGCAACCCCTTTCATAGTTCAAGCTGCATTTTTAGGTCTGGATTATTTGAACGTACAGCTACTATTATGTTGTTTTCAGATTCAGTGGACTGAGCTTAAACTTCTCCAAACTCAGTTATCGTCTTATTCTTGCTCAGATGAGAATGTGGAATTTCCTTCAATTTGCAGTCTTTGGGCATTTGTGACACTGGTATCTTTTCATAACTTAATCCATCTAAAAAGTAAGAAAATTGCTGTACAATATGGGCTTCTATATATGTGGCTTGTGGTTGCAAGGATACATGCACTTTTAGATAATATGACAGTTTTGCATGATATACAAGTGCAGCTTGTATGCAAGGTTAACATGAAGGCCATATAACAGATTTACACTGCTACATTGGGCTATGACCAAAACCCATGAGGTACAGATAAGATTTACACTGCGTGCTTAAGAGAAGTGTCTTGACCACTGGCTTACAGGATTCTTCAAGCTTCACTTTTAGCTCTTGAAGCATTATCTTAAAAAAATAACTGTATCTTGCATTAAAGTATTCACACACACACACACACACACACACACACACACACACACACACACACACACACACACACACACACACACACACACACACACACACACACACACACACATATCCATACTGACTTCCAGGAGGGGTACTAATAGTAATTGCATCACCCCTTTTTGCTTTTATGGTAATGGGCTTCCATCAGCCAGACCAGGATGGCCCCTAAGGATCACGGATAATGAGCACTCTTAAAATAAACCAGCTATATCAAATGAGTTAATGGTATTCCCAGCTGGGAACTCTTACTTCAAAGGGTGCATGGTAACAGCTATAGTTTATTAGTTCTGTATAATTCCCATTTTACACATCAATAATCAGACAGTCACAAGCTGTTGTAATTGAAATGCATAATACAAAGCACACTTGAAATGCAATATACAGAAAATATACAGCTCTACACAGATAAATAAAGGTAATTAAAGTCTTGGTTAATTTCATAAAAACGGTGCCTTTTATTTAACTTGTGCCATTCATATCTTTAACAAAAAGTTACTGAAAACTGACAATTGTTAACTTTGAAGCCCACACAGCAGTTGAAGAATAACACGGGTGAAATTATACAAATCTTTTGATCACTGTGTCCCCTTGAAAGCATTTCATTCCTCTTTGTCTTGTAATGTTAATACAAATGTTTGTTCTAGATTTACTTATTCGTTATTCTTGTTCTAGTCCACAGCTTACCCTAGTGAAGAAGACAATTCTGATAAAATGATTTACTGCACTGAGTTTCTAGAGTAGGGTCAGGCTGCTTGCTGATAATTCATTGTTGTATCCTGAACAACACTGGCAAATATTTAGTGGCATTACCTCTGCTGGTTACCTTCCTTCTGCATTTGACGAAGTAGGCATGATCCTTTTGCTTCCTGCTTCTATTCATTTAAGCATCTTTTCAAAGCAAAGTGGCTTAGATCTCGAGAAAGTTCCAACTCACTTAAGGTGCATTGATTTTCTAGCACGTAGTAATAGGTTATGAAACACAGACAGGAAATGCTCGAGGGTGCTTATGTGTATGTGTGTATTTGTGTGTGATTCTTTCTGACTTTATCTTTGTGTGCATGGTGTGAGTGTTTGTGTGCATGTGCACGTCTGTCTGTATCTGTGTGTCCGTCTAATCCTGTGTTTCTATGACTGCCTGGGTGTTTGTTTGTCTGTGAGATTGTGTGTGAGTGTTAGTGTGTGTGTGTGTGTGTGTGTGTGTGTGTGTGTGTGTGTGTGTGTGTGTCTGTGTGCATGCATGTGTGTATGAGTATGTGTGTGTGTCTGTGTGCAATCCTGTGTTTCTATGTGTGCCGGTGTGT
Source organism: Protopterus annectens (assembly GCF_019279795.1). Taxonomy (NCBI): domain Eukaryota; kingdom Metazoa; phylum Chordata; order Ceratodontiformes; family Protopteridae; genus Protopterus; species Protopterus annectens. Next base: position 124,752,520 of record NC_056741.1, read on the forward strand.
CTGTGTGTGTGTGTGTGTGTGTGTGTGTGTGTGTGTGTGTGTGTGTGTGTGTGTGTGTGTGTGTGTGTGTGTGTGTGTGTGTGTGTGTGTGTGTGTGTGTGTGTGTGTGTGTGTGTGTGTGTGTGTGAGGGTGGATGTAAGTCTCTAAACCCATATGGTCTAGGTTGCCTAATTATCTTGCCACATTTGATGGCAAATTTATCAATGACTAGATAGATACCTAGATACCTGCGTTACTAAGTGATCACAGCCCCACTTTACTTGTATGCATTCAATGCATAAATTAATGAAATGCTCTTACCTTCTCTCATCATTTTCCAATTCATCTACAGCAAGAATTCTTCTTTCAAGCTTGAATATGGTGTACTGTTGCTAGCATTGCATTTTTGCAACAATATTCAGAGATTATAAATAGCCAAAAAATAAAATTTATAAAAGAAAAATTACATTTAATGCCATTTTACTAATTTATGGAATTATAGTTAATGCCATAAATTAATAGTATTATGATCAAACAAAGAGTTATATTTCTCAAAGTATGCAGAATATACCCAATATATCAGTGAGTGAAGTGCTTGTCTGCTCAAGAGCTTTCAAGTGATTTATGGCAAGCATGGATAGTGACTGCTGTTTTGCAATATTGCACAATCAATGTGAATTACACATATATTTTCAAAAGATTTCAGTGCAGCAGCATCAGTCTTCAGAATTGTGCATGTTATGTGGTAACACTGATTAGTGAAACTGTGTGCTGTAATGCTGTGTTTAAGTCAGCGACTTTTGTTCAGCTGTAAGTTACTTAGTTTTTGTAGTATTACTTCAGATATGCAAATATGATAATATTAATAGATACTTTACCAAACCACATTTATATCTCTGGAAGGCTTCGAATTGCCAAGAAATTTTAAGATCATTTTATTTTTAACGCCTACTGCTTGCATATGACACCACAAAAATAGCAATATGACATTGCATTTTCAATCATTAAAGTAAACCAACCACTCCTTAATCCACATCAAAGTCCCTCCCACAATATTGATTATACTTACCCTGTAACCCCTCCTAATTATAATAATCAGAACTGGTAAATAATAATAATCCCAATAGACAAATGTAATTAGGTGAATTTAATATTTTCAATAATAATACTTATTACATCCTGACACACTGCTCCAGCAACACCTATCACAAACAGCTAGATTTCAGTACATTCCAGAAAACTAACACATTCTTATCACTCTTATGTACTACTAGTTTGACATCCTTAAATACTTGTCTTACTTTTCTCTTTCAATATATGCTATCAGAGCTGTCTTTAATACTCCTACTCCCAATACTCCTATTAACCTACCTCTACTCCCAATACTCCTATTAACCTACCTCAACACTCCTTCCTGATATTACTATTTCTTTACAAGCTCAGTTTATGTACTGTTTTCCAGTATTATCTATACATCCTGCTTGTTATCCCTAAAACTCTCATCCACTATATCATTATATACACATTTTATTTCTATTCCTTCACATACATTACATTACATATCATGATTGTATTACAACTATTACTACCCTCACCACCTTGGATGGCTGAGGTGGTGCAGCGATTAGTGTTGCCACCTCACAGCAAGAGGTTATCTGGTTTGATTATCAGCTGGGGTGTCTTCTGTACAGACTCTGCATGTCTGTCCTGCAGTCATGTAGTTTTACAATGGGTGCTGCAGTTTTCTCCCACATCCCAAAGACATGTTGCAGGTGGATTGGAAACTCTAAATTGGCCCGAGGTGTGAATGAACACATTAGTGTGCCTTCTGTGGAAGGTTGTGTGCCAGGCTAGCAACCTGACACCATAAAACCCCACTGCCAATCATTGTGCAGACTGTTGTTCCTCTGTGGTGACCCCTAATGGGAAAAGAAGAACAAGAAAACTACTCTCACCTCCCTCCATGCTAGCCCAGATAAAATCTTATCGCCATCCTATTCACACACCCAGCTGTGTATTTATTATACAGTAGTGTCTAACTATAACACTCCAACCCTCATATTGCTATTATTAAATATTTATTCATCTGTTCATGTACAACTACCTAAAACAAAAACCTCTGATCCCAAACCTTAACGCTTAACCCAGACTCAGACTTAACTACTTCTACCCATATCACCATACCTACGTGGCTATAAAACCTAGCAGTATTACCCACTCATGTCCTGGTCTCACTCATCATACTGCAACTCTAACCAATATCCCCCAGTAAGAATCCTTCCCTCTCAACCAATGTCTCAGTAACCCCTGTTCTTCACCTGTATCATAGTAACCTACAGATTATTTACAACATGCCTAGATGACTTCTCCAGAAGACATCCTTGTAACCATGGAAACTTGGCTGCACCATTGCACTAAAAATGAAAATCTATTACCACCATCTTTTAATATTATCAAATTTGATAGGGTGGAGATGGAGTATTTTAGAAAAAAAAGTCCTGAAATGTTTCTATTCTCTCAAACCATTCCTACTATCTCAAATTCTGAAAAATCTAATAGCCCTATCAAAATCAGTACTCAATATTCAAAAAACAGTTACAATCATAGGTACACGTATACCTCCAGGTAATATTACCATACTGAAATACAACCTGTGCTGAACCTCCTCCAAATTCCCAAATGAAACCATCATATTAGCTGACCTCTGTATAGACTGGTGAACAATACAGTCTGATAATTAAAAAAAAAAAAATAATATCTAGCTCTATAAATACATGTAACTCGTTACTACTGTAACCAAGAACAGCAAAACAACTGCCCGACCTATCCTGTCCTATCCTGACAGAATCTCCTACTCAGGCACTTTGACTGACAATCTAAATGACACTCAACCAATCTATGCAGTCAGGCACTAAGTCAACAACCCCAGAACCCAGCATCTTACCTTTGTCAGAAAAATATCCACCATCCATAGAGAAGCCTTCATTGACACACTGGAACTGTATAACTGGGAATTGCTTAGAAGTTTCCCTTTAGATGATGATATATCTGAATTCAACAGTGTTTTTCTAAATATTTTTGAATCATTAGCCCTCTCCACCCTTATATCCAAGAAAGTTAATGTCACCCTTGCCTTGTGGCTTTTCAGAAACACATCATAAAGCAGAGAGATAAAGCTCAGAAAGTATGGTATAAAAGCTAACTAGATGCAAACCTACAAATTTATAGACAGCTAAGAACCAGGCTTAATAACCACATCACCAAAGGCAAGAAAATGCATTAATCCACATTACAATACTACAATGTAATAACCTAGACTTTTTTGGACCTCTGACAACAAACTGCTAAATACAAGACAAACCACACAGTCAACTTCAAATGCACTGAGACAGATGGACAGAATTGTCAACCAATTTAATGCCCACTTAATAGTAACAGTTATATCCTTAACTGTTGATATATCCAAACATGCTCTCATAGTCCCTCCTCCCTCCTTCAAGTAATATCTTTGAACAACTCTCTGTCCAAATAGTTATTATTGCTGTGATTATAATACTTCTCCATAAACAAAAAAGTACTAACATTACCCCAGACAGTCTACTAGGAGAACATCTTAAAATGGCAGTGGAAAAAAATCTCCTAGCCTATCTCATTTTTGAGAACACTGTCCTATAAATCTGGAAAAAATCTTTTGTTGAACCTTTTGGGAAGTCAGCCACCCCAGGTAACTACATCAACAATAAAGCAACCTTAAAGGTTGATTCACTAGTCAGGGATCTAGGAACGCACGTAGATAGTAACCTAGCCTTTGACCAACACGTGTCCAAGGTAATATGAAAATCCTTCTATATTGCTCACAGGGGCATTGTATCCAATGATTGATGTTATAAGTGATTAGTGCAGTGGTAGAATGCCTTATTTAGATGTTGAAGATCATCATCATCATCATCAAGCCCCCTTTTCCCATTTTCTATATGGGCTTAAGGTATCATGTCAACTGTCGCCATCTTTCTCAATTCAATGCCACTCGCCTACCTTCTTCAACACTCATGCCTGACTGTCACAGGTCTTCCCATACACATTCCACCCACCTCTTTCCTGGATGCCCTCTTTTCCTTTTGCCTTCGTCCTGTCTTCTGCTTTTCTGCAAATGTCCCCTAACCACTGTGATCTGATTTGTTTGACCTTTTCTGCAACTGGAACTATTTTGGAGTCTGCTGTTATGTCCTCATTTCTTCATTTGCCGCACAGTTGGCATCCTACACCCATCTCAGGCACTTCATTTACATCACCTCTAGCTTTCCTACCTGCTCTGCCTTTACTTTTCAGGTTTTTGTAACATGCAGTAGTACTGTATGCATAACTGTTTTTTACACCTTACTTTTCAGCTTCTTTGGGACTTTTTTGTGATAAACTACCATTGACACTCTGTGCCAGTTGGTTATAACCCCTTCTAGCTTTGACCTCCTCATTCAGACCTCTCTTCTCCATAACTATCCCTCCCAGATATTTGAAATTGTTAGCATCTGTACTTGGTTTAATCCCCTGTGCCTTCAGTTTTGCATTCCATTCCCCTATCCTTTGCTGAAGTTTTTGCTCAGTCTGGCTGTAATGCCACATTGTCTGCATAAAGCAACTTTGTTGCTCTGTCCCCTATGACTTCTTGGCTAATGTAGTCCATCATCAGTATGAACAGCAGTGGCTCAGACCTGAACCCTGATGCACACCCACTCTCACTGGGAACCCCGCTTGAGACTGACCACTGTTTGTACTTGAGTCATTGGGTCCTTGAACACAGCCTGCTCTAATTCTTCCAACGTTTATGTTTCTGGGACTTTGAACCACTACAGGACTGCCCAGATCAGCTTTCCTGGGACCATATTATAGGTTTTCTTCAAGTCTACTTTTTCACCATGGTACCAGTCCAATAAAGTATGGTACCTGTTATCATACTGTTGATACTGCTTGCAACATTTTGAATATCTTGAATATTTTGTTGATTAAAATATCAGGAGTATTTGGTTCCATGTTGCAGGTGTTGTCCCAGAGAAAGCTCTGTCTCCAATGATGAATACAAATCTTGATCATATCAGTGTGAGGATATCTTCTTGGCTGTTCCTACGATATCAGCTTTGGTATCTAATTTGAAGTGTTTCCTTAAGGGGGAGAGGTGAATTAGCCTAGTCTTATAATTTTATATATAAGGGTATCAAGTAGAAAAGTGACTCTGTAAGTAATAGGGAGCCAGATGACTTTTTTAGAAGGTAGCAGTGATGTATAAATGAGTCTGCCACTAGAGCAAACCTGAAGATTTAATTTTCTGCTCTCTGGATTCTTTTAGTATAATGTGAGGAGTGAAAAGGACTCAAAGGTAATGCATACCCAAGCTTGGGTGTTAGGAAAATTTTGGATATAGCTAAAAGTGCTAATGGGGAGAGAAGGTGGGAGGTAACAGTAACATATTTTAGTTTTCTCAAGACTGTATGTCATATTGTCAATGTGAATAAGTTTAGCAGGGGTCAAGTGTTATATGTACATCTTATAGCTGGGTGATATAAGGGATAATGTTTCCTGTGATAAGAGACTTAGGGACACAGGTGGACAGTGGTCTCACCTTCAATAACCACATTGCCACAACAGTCAGAAAATCCTTCTATGTGGCACACCTCATCACTAAGGGTTTTTCATCCAGAAAAAATGAGGTCATTGTCCCACTGCACTCATCCCTCATTAGACCCATTATAGAATACAATGCCCCATTTGGTATGTACCTCTCAAGACATCTACAACTGGAAAGGCCGCATAAATACCTCAATAAAAGAATCACAGGCCTAAAGCAGATGCCCTATGTTGACCATCTAAAAAAACTCCACCTACACTCTCGCATATCATCTACTCAGAGGCGATCTCTGCTTAACATACAAGGCCATGTCAAGCCCAAAGCTGTTGGACATGTTACACTTAAAGAAATCCCAATCCCTCTGAGACACATGCTGAAGGGATCTAAACCTTGTCATCACAATGAACAAAACATGCTGGAGGTATAGGATCCTGACCCAGAGACTCCCCAGACTCTGGAATAGACTGCCCATACATGTCAAGCAGAGCGCCTCTATGGCCCCCTTCAAAAGGAACCTTGATGACTGGATGGGAGATAGGAGATTCACCCTGGGGATCATGTCAGTCACCCTGCTAGACAGGGGTCCAGGGAAGTAAATACTGTGGGAAGAAATAACCAGGGAATTGTTATGGCTAGGCTTGTATAGGCCCTAGTCCCAATAGCCTAGTACCAACCTATGAACCTATGTACCTGTGGTGTCTCTTTTTGTTAGCATACTAAGTATAGGACATGTTTAGTGTTTGAGAATATTATATTTATTTTGATGTTATTAATCACAGGCTCATTTGTATGTAGTCAGTTGCGCATGTAGTATGGTCCTGCAACTACCAATATGCCAACCTTACTAAAAATTCAGGAGAAAAATATTATTTAAATATTAACCTCTGCAAATGGATAATTTATCTTAAGCAGCAGAGGCAAAATAATTTATCTCTTCAGGAAAGTGCACTTGTGAGCAGTGTGCCTAAACGCTTTAAATTTTATACATTTCCTGAATTACTGAAGAAAGTAAACTGTTTATAGATCGGCAGTAATTCAAAACAAAGTAGGCTGTGACTTAATGTGTATTTTTGCTGCTTTTTCAGCTAAGTATAGAGTAAAATAAGGGTTTTCAGTTTGTCCTTAGGCAGTGCTGCGTGTAAACTACCATCAAATCTAAATCTTAATGCCATTTCACCTTCACTTTCTCCAGCTTCCAAAAATATTTGGAATTACAAACAATTACAAATCTACCACTAATATCTAGCAATATATATCAGCTAAAATCTTTACTGGTGAAACAGTGTAGTGGTTAGAGTTCCAGCTTTGAATGTAGCAGTTTATGGTTCAAATACCAAAACAGACCCTGTATTTTCACATGGGAAAGCATTGTTAAAACATTTTTTATTATTTAAAATGATGTAGTAATTGATATTTGTTAACCAGGGTAGTGTAGCTGGTTCAATTCTAGTGCATATAACATGTGAAATCATCCATGTATACACAAGTGTCCCATACAGTATAGTCACACCCCAAGGTAATGTAATAAAAACATATAGGAGGACATCATGTAAAGTAAATCATATACTTAATAATATGTCAGTAATGACATATTACTTGGGATTCCCGATACTGGCTAAGGCTCTTGCCACCCCTATAGTGCCTTTTGTAGGCAAGGTTCAAATGACAAATTCACCACTGTAAAAGGTACAAGCAAGCAAAATCTGAGTATAATGCTACTCAGTGCTAGAAGTCTAAACCTCAAAATGCACTCACTCGAGGCACTCTTTAAAATAGAGAACATTGACATCTGTGCAGTGACAGAGACCTGGTTCAAAGCTCCAGAGAGCACCCCTGCATTATCAGGCTATAATTCATACCACACCTTTCAGCCACCTAACCCAGACTGAAGCACTAAAGGTGGAGACGTGTCCATATTAATTAAGGATATCCAGACCTCCAGGCAAGTTGCACAGCATAATGCATCCGAGATTATCCAAGTGCAACTAACTCTGGGCAAGACCGCAATCTAAATTGTAGCTTGCTACAGACCCCCCACCATGCTCCAGGATTCCCACTCCTCATTTCTTGATACACTGGAAAATATTAGGATACAACCCAACACCCTAATAATGGGCGATTTCAACTACCCCACCATTAACTGGGAAAACTACTCATGTACCAACTCTTTTGCTCAATGTTTTCTGGAATTCATAAATTCCAATGCCTTGGATCAATTTATTCATTCCCCCACCAGAGGCAGCAATATCCTAGACCTGGCCATTACCAACATGGGCGACCGGTGTTCCACACAAGAGGTCAATTCCTCCTTGGTCAGACCCGACCACTAATCACCCTAGACATCTGCATCCCACCCCCACCCCCATTAGGGAAACCACCGTAAAAAATTTCTCCAAAGCCAACTTCACACTTCTTAAGACAGAAGTGGCAAACTTTATGACACCCATGCAGACGGACAATAGAGGTACGACTGCTGAATCCTACACAAATGCACTTTATAAGCACTTACACAAGTGCATGGATCGTGCTATCCCTAACAAAACCTAGATGCTATCCTCCAAAAAAAGGAAGCCAATCTGGTGGACCTCTGCCATAAACAAACTCGACAACAGAAGAAAGAAACTGTTGCAAAAAGAGTAAAATCTCATGGCTGGAGGAGCTCCCTGGTCAGCCTCAGTAAGAAGCTGAGATCCCTCATAAAATCCTCCAAAGCTAATTATGAAAACAAAATTGCCACTGACTCTAAAGACAATAACAAAGGATTCTATAGCTATGTCAAGAATCTCAATGGCAACACTCAGATCTGCTCTGAGTTACAGCACAATGGCACTAAATATACAGAACCAACTGATATTGCCAAAATCCTGGCATATAGGTTCAGTGCTAACTTTACCCCCCGCCCCACCCCCTAGAGGGCCCATCTCTATACCGGAAGAATGCAAAGTTCCTATAATCATGGCTGCACAGGTAAAAAACACACTCCACTAAGCCAAGAACACAGCATCCATGGGACCTGACAATATCCCAGGCTGCGTTCTACATGAACTACAGAACGAACTGGCACCCCACCTAAGTACCATGTTCAATCATAGCCTCACCTCAGGCTTTGTGCCTACTGAATGGCGCACAGTGATGGTTATCCCACTCCACAAAGGGGGAGCCATGATGGATCCCGGGAACTACCGTCCCATTAGGCCGACGAGCCTGGTCTGCAAAGCCATGGAAAGTATCATCATGGAACTCATAAACAAAGACATTGGTAATCTCCAAACTCTGGACCCCACCCAGTTCAGGTTTGTAAAAGGCAGATCATGTCTCCTAAACCTGATAGACTTCTTTGAAGCAGTCACCAAAGCCATAGATGAGGGTAAAGTGGTTCACACAGCCTATCTAGATCTCGCCAAGGCTTTCAATACCATCCCCCACTCTGGAATTATAGATAAACTCACTAAACTAGGTATAAATCACTATGACACAAGATGGGTTGCCAACTGGCTCATGGACAGAACCCACACTGTGAAAGTAGCAGACTCCAAATCTGACTTCAGACCAGTGACAAGTGGAGTACCACAGGGTTCAGTCCTGAGTCCTCTCCTGTTTGGTATCTACTTCTCTGAAGTACAGGCTAACACAGAAGGCAGTTTGCAGATGACTGCAAACTGTGAGCCATAATAGAAACTCCTAACAATGTGGGAATCCTACAAAAGGGCCTCACTGAGACAGATGCCTGGTGTCAAAGCCATGGCCTGAAGCTCAATGCCAAAAAGTGCATTGTCATCCCCTTTGGTAAAAACTCTGTACCCATGAACTACCACATAGGTGGTTGTCTACTTAACACTGAAAGTGTGATAAGAGACCTTGGGACACAGGTGGACAGTAGTCTCTCCTTTGATAATCACATCACCACAGTGGTCAGGAAATCCTTCTACATGGCACACCTCATCACAAAAGGTTTCTCATCCAGGAAAAAAGAGGTCATTGTTCCCCTCTATTCATCACTCATTAGACCCATTATAGAGTACAGCGTCCCTTTTGGTATGTACCTCACAAGACATCTACAACAACTGGAGAGGCCACAGAAATACCTCACAAAGAGGATTACTGGCTTCAAACAGATAGACTACGCAGACCGTATAAAAAAACTCCAGCTTTACTCCATCGCATATCGCCTACTCAGAGGCGATCTCTGTCTAACATACAAAGCTATATCAAACCCAGAGCTGTTGGACATTCTCCACTTAAAGAAATCCCAATTCCCTCTGAACTACATGCTGTAGGGACCTAAACCTTGTCACCACAATAAACAGAACATGTTGGAGGGATAGATTCCTGTCCCAGAGACTTCCCATGCTCTGGAACAGACTATCTATCTATGTCAAACAGAGCTCCTCATTAGCACTCTTCAAGAAAAATCTTGATGATTGGATGGGAAATAGGAAATTCACCCCGGTGATCAATTCTGTGGCTCTGCTCAACACGAGCACAGGAAAATAATTTTCTTGGGTGGCGATAGCCAGGGTACCTTTTTGGCTAGGCTTATATAGGCCCTAGGGCCAATAGCCTAGTACCTACCTATGACCCTACCTATGGACCTATGATTAAATAATTTAAATTCTGATATTTTTTAAAAAAGAAAACTCAGCAATGCTTAGCAGTACTCAGCTCTGCTTAGCCAGTTTAAGCATTGCTAAGATGTAAATTCTAAGCAGCAGTCAGCTCAGGAAACCATATTTGTGCACAGCTAAGCACTGCTCAGCATCTACCCCTTTAAGCACTGCTCAACTCAGCTTAGCAGGTTTGCACACTGCTAAGCTGTGCTCAAAATTTTCAAAATAGTCCAATGACCACAAAGGATGGGAATATGGCCTTATTTAAACTTCACAGGTGATACTACAGCCCGAACCTGTTGTAGTTGATGTATGCAGGAACAATGTTGGTTATTGGAGAAGAAGTGAGCTTTCGGGTGCAGTGCTGAGGCATTCTGGAGTCCAAGGTCATGGCTGGACTCCTTGTGGAAAACCATGATGAGAGACTGCTGCAGGGCCAGTACCAGGGCTCACGGTACAAAGCAGAGGCCTGGGACCATCTTGCACATTATCTCACCAGTGCTACTGGTATTCCCTGAACTGGTGATCAGGTATGGTGTCATTATGCATTCCTAAAGCATAGAATGCACCAATAGTTTGTAAGTATCTGTATCAAGTAGTTTGCACCAAATTCTAGCCTGAGTATATGATAAACAGTATGCATAATGTTTGTTTTCTCCCCCTACAGCTGCAGCAGAGAGAGCTAGCAACATCAAAGCCCATGCTGACAGACTATCAAGGCTGCACTGACAGGCTGGTGAGTACAAATCTATCTTGCAGTATATAGTGCAAAAACTAGGAAGGAGTACATTGTTTACTGCCAGTAGATAGACTTGTGTTTTGTGTTTACTGAATAAATAAAGTTTGTCTGACTAATATTGATATACTGGATATGTAGTACTTAAGCACTGTGGCATGTCACTGTAATAAAGATATATACCACAAACTGTTGTGTTTACTCTGGTATGTTGTTGTAGAAAAAGAATGCATACAGGATCTTCACAGAAAATATGGCTTTGACAGCATGCATTAAGTGAGGTTGTTCTGATAACCAGCTGTTTTGAAAAAATGTAGATTGTAGAGCTGTAAAACATGGTATAAATGAAATATGAAACATATATTGCACTAAGCGCTGAACCCTGAATAGCAATGTGTAATGTATCATAGTGTGTCCCCTGCAGCATTGCCTTTTATTAACCTTTGCCTTCCAGATTGTATTATTTCAAAGGATTAATGCACAGTACAATATCTGTCATGCATGAATCTCAGGACTACAATGTTAGACTGTCTAACCAAGAGAGTATTAGGCAGAAATCAGTCAAGCAATAGACAGCAGTTCTCCAGTAGCTCAGTGTGATATGAAGTAGCTTAGGTGTTCATTTTTGCACACGCAGACATGGTTTGAATTCAGGGAGTGGTACTAAGATGTGTGCATATTTACAAACAATGAATCATGAATAAATGCAGAAACAGACAGGTAGTGTTAACAGATATTTTCTCCACAGGTCTTACAGGTAAAGAAATGGTAGTAGCTGTATGAAGGGTATACTAACACACCATGTACAATTGTTCCACTGTCCAACCCCATGCATGCAAATGATAGCAGGATAGGTACATACATCATGCACTCTTCCTGATACATCTCTGAAGTGTCATGCTGTCATGGCTAGTGGTCACTGCTGCCAATAACCTTGGACACAGATAGGACTCTAGGTCAAGTATGCCAGCAGCACACTCACATAAGAGTAGTGCAGGGTACCCCTTCTTTGTCAGATATGTAACCTTGACATGTACAAGTCCCTCTAGTCATGTACCCAGAGTTGTCACAGTTTGCTCCATACCATTCCAGGTTGACAGTTTAAGAGATATGTTTGTGCTACAGAAACTATGGGCCATAGGCAGATGTAAATGGAGGGCAGACCTGTACAGTATTGAGCAGTACTGTTGAGAAAAATATAAGCCTAAACAGTTGTTAATGGACTTTTTGTCTCTTCCCCCACCTCTTATCTGCATCAATAATAATCATTCATATACTACAGGTATGTTGTTCTTAATACCTAATGTTGGGACTTGTGTTCTATTATTGTTCATGTATTTAATCGGTTGCATGTTAACATACCTTGTTCAAATACCACTGTTGGTGGTCTGTTGCCATCAGTGTTACTGGCATGCTGTTACAATGCTGACTGTTATTCCATTTATGCATGTGTTCTGTTTGTTATGCAATTGTTTCAGTGTTACTGTTCTGGATTACTTGGAACACCCATACATGCTATTATAACTCATTTTGAAATGTTTTGTTCATGACTAACCAATACATTTTAAATAACCTCAACACCATAGCATGTTTGGGAAGGCAGACCCCAGTGGATCTTCCTGTCCTGCCTCATCTGGCCATGACACTGAGCCCCAGCACATCTGGGACCCAACCTGGAACATCCTCATCCACTGGTCCTGCATCACTTTTGGGTGGAACTGCCTCAGGGGATGGGGCTCATTCCCCCCCTGGGCACGGGCACAGAGTAGAGCCCATCACCCACAGCATGTTCTGGGGTATGATGTGCAGCATCATCCACATGGAGTTGGATGGATGGCTGAGCCAGATGGAGGGCCACCTGGCACACCTTGAGGGGCAGGCTGCCCCTCTTGTCCAGCCCCCAGCACAGCTACCTTGGGGATGTGAAAGTGCAGTGGTGACTGCCCATGGATGGGGACATCAGTCCCACTGTATCCATTTGAGGGCTCATAGGCTTCGGATTCCCAACCACTCTCCCCGTTAAAGGTGTTTATCCCCTCATGTGTCATATACTGCCCCTGTATGCTATCTTTTGTGTGTTGTCTGTCTGCAAATGCAACATATCCTACCCAACCTACCTCCCCAAACATACCTACAGCCCTTCCCCAACATCCTACTGTCACCTTAAAAAAAGGGCATCAGTCTCACAAAAAATCATTGCCCCATACATAGCTCTACATTTTCCCTCGCATACAGTGAAGTTAGTCAATCTACCCTCAAATTATTCTACCAATGTCTGTTGCCAACACCCTTCCCTGTGGGATCTCAGGCTGTAAATTCCAACTTTACACATTATTCACAGCTGTTGCTGCAGAACAAATGTAGAGCTATGGTCCTTTGCTACATCCGTCTTGCACATCCCTAGCTGCTTTTCCTAATATTTTACCCCCTGCTTGCTCCCTTTCACCACTTTCATATCACCCTTTTTTCTTTTCTTTATTTGAAATTAGCATTGGTGTAAGTGGCAATAAGCAGTGCTAAGCGAAGCTAAGCAGGACTAACCGTATGCTGGCAACGCTTAGCGTCAACCAAAATTGTGCAAAACTGCTTATAACTGCTTAAAAGTGCTTTAACCACAATGTCTCCATCAGCCCTTGTTCTGCCCAGCAACAAAATAAGCAGCTGTGCCAAACTTGAACCCAAGATCCTGTGCACTACAACCACAGCAACATACCACTACACGATCTGAGCTATGAGAATTAGTAGTGCTTCAGTAAATATATCATACATTATGGTTATCTAACATAAGGGAAGAAACTGTGTAGAATTAGTAATGGTTTTGTATACATGTACATATATATATATATATATATATATATATATATATATCTAGGACTATTGAACGAAAGTTCAATAGTCCGAATCCAAATTCACCGAACACACTTTAGCAAAAGCGTTTAACCAAAAAAGTGCTTTCACTAAAGTTCCCAAAATGAACACCAAAAAATAAACCATAAAAAAAAAAAAAAAACAAACAACACATAACTAACATTTACTCAGGTGGGCAAGACCCCCTGCACCCCCCTACTTTTATATTCTCACTCCGAGATCACACTACAGTGGGGAAAAGGGAATATTCCCTCATCCCTACTGTACTACAATTTCAGCAAAAGTCATTCCCCCCTGATATTCCTTATATCTTATCATACTTTCATGAAAGTGCTTTTTCTGTGAAAAGCACTTTCGCGAATGTATGATCAGTGGTTTCACTTTCGGTGAAACTGCCGTTTGAGCATTAATACGGATCCCATATATATATATATATATATATATATATATATATATATGTGTGTGTACATATGTATCTGTATCTATCATGAAGTGTAATTAACCCTCTCAACCTCCTAGTGCAAAAGATCTGGACTAAAAGCCTGACAAAGTGGGGGGGACAAAGGCACAAAAATAGGGACATATCATAAATATTTGAGTAGAGAAGCTGAGAAAGTTGCTACAGTAACACCACCTGTTTCAACATATATTGACTGAAATATCTCCAGTCTGAGACTCAAATGCTTCTCATTATTTAGTGACTGCAATCCTCACATCATCCCACTGATTTGTCAGAAATCCACAACAGTTATGGGGAATAGACCAAAGATATGAGCCAAACATCTGGACATCTTATGAATATCTGGATAGTTGAGAGCTATGAGTGCAGTCATGTGACATTAGGGAAAAACACTGAGCTGCCAAGCATGTCACCAAGCACCTTCCAAACTACAGTCAGACCAACACAACACTACCGCATATCAGCTCTGGGGAATTACAGATGCATTTGCAAATATATCATGCACTACTGGGATGTAACTGTATTGAAAAACAAACATCGGTGTAAAGTGCACACCCACAACCATTTGCACCACAGTCACAGCAACATACCAGTAAGCCAACTGAACCCTAGAGTATAATGACTGTGTGAACAAACATATCCTGATTGGCAGTCACACACTGCCCCTACATATACTGCCCCAAGTCACAGTGTAGCTGGATTCCAGAGGAGGTATGGGGCATGTCTCAGTCTGCCCCTACAAACATATACAGCTGATAGACCACCAGCAACTGTATCAGCATACACAGTCAGATAGAAAAGGATCCATGACACTCACAACTGCCCCCTCTCTACTCATTCCAACTAACAATTAACACACTACACTGCTACACAATCTTTACAGTCTGTTAACAATTACTAGACATGCACAAACCTCTCAACTGTACAGATTTCCACAGAATGTCCAGGTTTTGGCCTCATATTTATGGCCTCTTCCTCATAGCATGTCTGGGACTCTACTAAATCACTGGGATGATACCAGGAATGATGTCACCAAATAATGATATAAATACCTCTTAACCTCTTAGTTCAAGAAGTCTGGACAAAGCCTGACATAATTGGGGGTCAGATGCCCAAAAACAGGGACATATTTTAAATATTGGTGTTAGAAACTGAAAATGTCACTGGTGTTACAGGGTTTGTTGTAACACAACTTTTCTGGAGGATATGAAGACAGAAACACACATGGATATCAGGATTTAGTTGGTCCAGATGACATACCTGTGGAAGCATGGAGGTGTTTAGGTGAAATGACAGTGGAGTTTTTAACTAGATTGTTTAAGGAAATCTAGGAAAGTGAGAGGATGCTTGAGGAATGGAGAAAAAGTGTTTTGGTACTGATTTTTAAGAATAAGGGTGATGTGCAGAGCTGTAGTAACTACAGAGGGATTAAATTGATCAGTCACATCATGAAGTTATGGGAAAGAGTAGTGGAAGCTAGATTAAGAAGGGAGGTGATGATTAGTGATCAGCAGTATGGCTTCATGCCAGGAAAGAGCACTACAGATGTGATGTTTGCTCTGAGAGTGTTGTTGGAGAAGTACAGAGAAGGTCAGAAGGAATTGCATTGTGTATTTGTGGATTTAGAGAAAGCATATGACAGGGTGCCTAGAGAAAAGTTGTGATATTGTATGAGGAAGTCGGGAGTGTCAGAGAAGTATGTAAGAGTGGTACAGGATATGTACAAGGGTAGTGTGACAGCGGTGAGGTCTGCTGTGGGAATGACAGATGCATTTAAGATGGAGGTGGGATTACATCAAGGATCAGCTCTGAGCCCTTTCTTATTTGCAGTGGTGATGGACAGGTTGACAGACGAGATCAGACAGGAGTCCCCGTGAACTATGATATTTGCAGATGACATTGTGATCTGTAGTGAGAGTAGAAAACAGGTGGAGGAGACCCTGGAGAGGTGAAGATATGCTCTAGAGAGAAGAGGAATGAAGGTCAGCAAGACTAAGACAGAATATATGTGTGTGAATGAGAGGGAGGATAGAGGAATGGTGAGGATGCAGGGAGTAGAGGTGGCGAAGATGGATGAGTTTAAATACTTGGGATCAACAGTTCACAGTAATGGTGAGTGTGTAAGAGAGGTGAAGAAGAGATTACAGGCAGGATGGAGTGGATGGAGAAGAGTGTCAGGAGTGATTTGTGACAGACGAGTACCAGTGAAAGGGAAGGTCTACAAGAGGGTAGTGAGACCAGCTATGTTATATGGGTTGGAGACAGTGGCATTGACAAAAAGGCAGGAGTCAGAGTTTGACGTGGCAGAGTTGAAGATGCTAAGATTTGCATTGGGTGTGACAAGGATGGACAGGATTAAGAATAAGTATATTAGAGGGTCAGCCCAGGTTGGAAGGTTGGAGACAAAGTGAGAGAGGCAAGATTACATTGGTTTGGACATCTGCTGAGGAGGGATGCAGAGTATATTGGGAAAAAGATGCTAAGGATGAAGCTGCCAGGTAACAGGAAAAGAGGAAGGCCTAAGATAAGGTTTATGGATGTGGTGAGAGAGGACATGCAGGTGGTTGGTGTGACAGAGCAAGCTGCAGAGGACAGGAATAAATGGAAACAGTTGATCTGCTGTGGTGACCCCTAATGGGAGCAGCCAAAAGAAGAAGAAGAAGTATAAGAATCCCCAGAGTATCCTACTGATTTGCCAAGGACAAAAACTGTCTAAAAAACAGACCAAACATAAGAAGCAAACCTCTGGACATTCTGTGGAAAGCTGTACAGTTGAGAGTTGTGTCATATACATAACACTGTCAGACTTGAAATCACACAGAAAATGCATGTCCAGACAAACCCTGTTAAACTGGTAATTTTCCAACTGTCTAACAGCAATACGTACATTCATTCCCTAATTCTGGGACCTCCTCCCCTATTTTGTTGGGCTGTCTCCACATGTCTTGTTCTAAGAGGTATTTCCACCTACCCTCTGTAATGCTGTAGGTCACATACCTCCATAATGTCCTTCTCACAGGCAAGGAAAAGGGGCAACACCCACATAATGGACTTAATTATAGGACTGTGTTGCCTTGTCATTGGCTATTAGAATAACAGCACAGCTGTTCTGGGTGCAATTAGCAAATGGGGAACACTAATTGGTGCACAGGCCATCACCTGCTCATGAGCATTACATACAAAATGCAAGCTGCTGCCTATGCAAAACAGGTCTGAGACTGTACATGGAAAGACTGCAAACACAAACAGAGACACCTCACAAATACTGTCAGGAAAGCACTACAACAGGTATGGCAAACAAGTGAGCATGTAATGGAATACAGAAGGGCAATGCAATAATGGGAAATGGGAAGTTAAACAATATATATCAACAAGACTTGCTGGACTGACGTTGCTGTTTAGCACCTATGGCCATCCCATCTGGCTCTGTCTGCAGTAACATAGATCACAGCTCTGGCTCCTGAGTCACCTCAGGAAAGGTCAGCTCACGTATGTCTACTACTGGAGTGTCTGTTGTACAATACTGACTGTGACACTGCCAGACGAGCTACCTGGGATGTTGTACATAATCACTTACTATACTAAGAGCCCTAGCTGCTGTCTGTCCCTGGTCCCCAGCATCCTTAACTGCCTACCTAGCTCTCTACTCTCAATATTTCCTGCCTTGGACACTTGACTCCTTTTGCCTGAAGACTAAGGACCCTCTGCTACTGGCTGCTTCCTCATAGTGCCTCCTACCCTTGTTCCCTAATAGTAATAAGGTAAGCAAGAAATACCTAGCTCTCTACTCTCAATATTTCCTGCCTTGGACACTTGACTCCTTTTGCCTGAAGACTAAGGACCCTCTCCTACCGGCTGCTTCATCACAGTGCCTCCTACCCTTGTTCCCTAATAGTAAAAAGGGAAGCAAGAAAGTATGTTATTTTTCCTACATTTTTCTGAAATGTATAGAGCAGGACTAATTACTTGAAGGTGGTTTAAAGGTTGCTTCTAAGCCAGGACTGCCTGCAGCCATTCCTTGTAGTTTGTATTTTTCCCCACAACATTTTTGAAATAGATTCCATTTATATCCTCTCCTGCCCTCCCTTGACCAGACTTTCCCCCACTAATATTCTACCTCTGTAATTACTGTCTTTGTCAACTAGGTGGCACCCTTACCCAGCTCTACCAATCCCTCTACCTTATGGCTTATTCCTCTCAGAATTCCTGTCCAATACTTTGCTTCTCTTCAGTTCACTACATTGTATTACTACCTTAGCACCTTTCTCCTACCATCCCTCCCACCACTCTGTCTACCTCTCTTTGCACCTACATTACTTACCTTCCTTCAAAGCACTTTTCTGTGATTGTTCCTCATATGCTTCTTCCTTCTCTTGTCTCTATCTTCATCTCTTAGTACTCCTCCCCCCTAACCCACTAGCCTCTGTGGACTAGTTTCCCTTTCTTACATCCCTCTACTATCTATTTTTTATGCTTACTTTCTTCCCTCTACCATCCTGATCTGTCTCTCTTTCTCCTTAAGGTGTACAATATCACTCTACTGTGAGACAACCCTTCCCCTTGAGTCCATTCCTGTCTCTCTTTCTCCTGCAGGTATATTGCCTCAGTCTACCTTGTGATAACACTTCCCCTTTGTAGCTGCTTTAGCCCCTCCTGACTCTACCTACTTCCAGGTCTATGTCCCGCCCCCCCACCTCACATCCTCTCTTATCCCTTAAAAACCTGCAGCCCTTTGCGGCACTCTCCTTACTATATTAAGAGCCCTAGCTGCTGTCCGTCCCTGGCCCCCAGCATCCTTAACTGCCGTAAGTACATCTGCATATATTGTACCTTTTTTTGTTTAGTAATGCAATTGTAACTGCCTGGATGTTAGTCCTTTTTTTAACTGTTGCTTTGGGAATTGCGACTGTGTTTTGACGTACTTGCCATTATGCTATATGGTTTTTAACATGTGTTATTTTTCCTGTTTAGTACTGCAATTGTAATTGCTTGGATGTTAGTCTTTCATTCTTTTGTAACTGTTGCATTGTGATTGCGACTGTGTTTTCAAGTACTTGCCTTTTTACTACACGGTTTTTAACATGGGATTATCCAGTTAATTGCTTGCTTTCTTGAATACCCATGTGGAGACAATACCTGTTGAACACCACCTGCCGCTAGATGCTAGCGTTTCAGTAATGCCATTGTAATTAACTTATTTTTTGCCTGAGCATTGTTTAGTTTTTATAGAATAGGTTTATTCCTTCTATTCTAGAGCACGACTTTAGTTTCAATTATAGTGAAGCTAGTTGCTAGCGTTTCAGTAAATCTCCTTTGTAGGAATGCCATTGTAATTAATTTATTTTTTGCCTGAGCATTGTTTAGTTTTTATAACATTGGTTTATTCCTACTTTTTCAGAGCGCGACTTTATTTCCCTTATAGTGAAGCTATCTAGTCAGCCTTATAAGCTGACCATATTTGCTACGCTACCACAAAGTTTCCCACGCAGGTGCTCTTAACTGAGGTTGCTCAATTGCTTGCGTTCTTGAATACCCACGTGGAGACAATACCTGTCGAACACCACTCACCGCTAGATGCCAGCGTTTCATTAAATCTCCTTCGTAGGAATGCCATTGTAAATAATTTATTTTTTGCCTGAGCATTGTTTAGTTTTTTTAACATAGGTTTATTCCTACTATTTCAGAGTGTGACTTTAGTTTCCCTTATAGTGATGCTATTTAGTCCGCCTTATAAGCTGACCATATTTACTACGCTACCACAAGGTTTCCCGTGCAGGCAATCTTAACTAAGGTTACCTTACATAGCTTTGCATAAAGGGGAATGTTAAACCTACTTTATTCATAGTATTCATTGTGTATCACTGTATGTATGGTAAATCCTATGCTTACATGGTGTATAGCATGTAAGACATCCTCACCTGAAGGCACAGCCTTGATTGTAACTACACTTCACTCGAGGAAGCGATACTGGCCACTGCCTTAACATTTTCTGTTACTTGCAATTAGCGCTGATACAACACTTTCAGTAGTAGAACCTTATTTTCTATAATTGAAAAGTCTACTGATACAGCGCTTCCTTAGCAAACCTACAACCATAACCATTCTAAGTTTAAACTTATTTATCTATAGTAGTTAAGGGATCTGTAATAGGCTATTTTAATTTCTGTCTGTCTCTAAATGATAGTTTTTCAGTTTTTATAAACTGTTTGAAGCTTTCTACCTTATCCACCTGCTAAAGACTTGTAAAGATTATTAACCTATATTGTAGTTTACAGTCATAGTATTGTTAGGTAATGTGAAATTATCTGCTTGGCTAATGTTGCTTACTATTGCTGTACTAAAGTCTTTTTTTTTTCTCCTTTACCTACTTATATTTTCTTTGATTCCACATCAACAAGTGCCTAGCTCTCTACTCTCAATACTGCCTGCCTTGGACACTTGATTCCTTTTGCCTGAAGACTAAGGACCCTCTCCTACCGGCTGCTTCATCACAGTGCCTCCTACCCTTGTTCCCTAATAGTAATAAGGGAAGCAAGAAAGTATGTTATTTTCCTACATTTTTCTGAAATGTATAGAGCAGGACTAATTACTTGTAGGTGGTTTAAAGGTTGCTTCTAAGCCAGGACTGCCTGCAGCCATTCCTTGTAGTTTGTATTTTTTCCCACAATATTTTTGAAATAGATTCCATTTATATCCTCTCCTGCCCTCCCTTGACCAGACTTTCCCCCACTAATAATCTACCTCTGTAATTACTGTCTTTGTCCACTAGGTGGCACCCTTACCCAGCTCTACCAATCCCTCTACCTTATAGCTTATTCCTCTCAGAATTCCTGTCCAGTACTTTGCTTCTCTTCAGTTCACTACATTGTATTACTACCTTAGCACCTTTCTCCTACCATCCCTCCCACCACTCTGTCTACCTCTCTTTGCACCTACATTACTTACCTTCCTTCAAAGCACTTTTCTCTGATTGTTCCTCATATGCTTCTTCCTTCTCTTGTCTCTACCTGCTCCGTTCGCCCTGCAGGCTCACTCTGCTCCCCTACCCTACTCCCAATTCTCACCCACCCCCAGTGGCCCTAAACTTATACTTCTCTAACCACACCCTCCTACACACACAACCAATCAATTGGTACCACCATCCTAGATAATTGAACCACACCTACTCTTCACTAAACCAATCTGTAACCCTAATTAATTATAATCTTAACTCAAACTCTACCTCTCCTCCTAGCCTATACCTTTGCTAGCTACCTAATATTCCCTTACTAATTCTACCATCATGTCTACCAAAACCACCTCAACACTAACTAAACTACTACTCTGTGCCACACTCATATCTGTACTAACCTCAGCATATCTGATAACCTCCTATGAACACTCAAATATTTCTCAATCTAACCATCCAAGAAAACAAACAGTCCTACATACTTTCACATTCACCCATATTAATATCACTATTACATCCACAGCTAGATACATACTAGCTAAATACCACAGACTTGCCCACACTAAATACAATAACCTAACTAGAAAAAATTCCGATATCAAATTAATAACATTCATTATCTTTTGCTTTCACTAAAAAAGCATTCCTTACTGGATGGAGACATACATCCTAATCCTGGCCCACATAATGTCCTATCCACTGGACATCTCACCAACAATCCCTCTATTCCCCTCATCCCCAACAAACACCCCAACTCTCTCCTCATTGCACATCTCAATATTCAAAGTGTGAATAACAAAGTTCCCCATCTTCATGCTCTCCTACAAGTACACTCTTTTGATATTTTATGTTTGACAGAGACTTGGCTAAAACCTAAAACACATGATAATGAAATTATCCCACCAGGTTATAACATATTTAGACTTGACCGTATAAAAAGAAAGGGAGGGGGAGTAGCACTTCTTTTTAAAGATGGGCTACAAGTCACCCCTATACCCTATAACCCACCAAAAGGCAACCATGCTGAAGTCCTTATCTCCAAATTACAGCTCAATTCTAGTAAATCCTTATATATCTTTTGTATCTATCTACCTCCTGGAAACAATATCAGCATTCTAGAGGATATTCTGAGCTGGATCTCAACATCCTTCCCACAAGAAACTATAATCCTAGGAGACTTTAATATAGATTGGAAGAACATCAATACTGAACATCCTACCTCTCACATTAACCTTCAACGTTTCTCTCAGACCATTATCTCCCCTATAAGAATAAACAAACCAAACAAAAAAGAGACCACTTTGGATTGGATCCTTATTAATAACGACCACCAAAATTATACAGTTGGTATCCTACCTGACGATGTAAGTGACCATTCCTTGACTTATATAATCAGGCATAAGTTTAATACCTCTCACCTAACTTCATATAGGACTATACGGTCCACCAAGCAATTTAACCCACACCTTTTCCAGAGTGAACTCAGTGCCTGTGATTGGTCTCAATTAAAAACCCTCCCACTTGAGCAGGATGTCAAATATTTCAACTCTAAGTTCGTAGAAATCCAAGACAACCATGCTCCTAAACATGGAACTAGGTCCAAACCTGCCCCCTGGCTTACAAATGAAACCAAGAAAAAAATCCTCATCAGAAATGAAGCCTAGTCTAAGTGGCGAACTACCAAAAGTACATCAGATCAACAAAGCTTTAGACATATGAGAAACATGACAAAAAAAGAAATTCTCTCAGATAAAAAAAAACTTTTACTGTAAAATGCAGCAAACAAACCAAACCAGTCCTCAAAAATTCTGGGCAAGTATCAATAGACACCACTATCCAGGTCACTCCAGAACACCAACCCCAACAGGTGCAACACATGAGACTCCTATCCAAACTGCCAATGCTTTCAATTCCTTCTTCACAGAGGTGATCCAATCTCTAGCCAGTCAACTAGCTCCTGATAGCTCTAGTCTTCTTAACTCTTCTCCTAGCTCTCTTCCTAACTTCCAATTTCAACCCACCTCAACATATTATATCTATAAACTCATTCTAAAACTTAAGTCTTGTACTCCTTCTGCTGATCAGATACCAGCCGAATACCTGCAAAAAGCAGCTAAAGACGTAGCCTACCTGATATCTATCCTGATTAATAGAACGGCTAACGAGGGAAGCATCCCTGACATTTGAAAAATCTTACATATTATCCCCCTACACAAAGGTGGCAACTCAAATGAATACTCTAACTATCGACCTATAGCCCTACTATCCCCCTTAGCAAAAATAATGGAAAAATGTATTCACTATCAGCTACTAAACCATTTAATTCATCATAACATACTTGCTGAAAGCCAACATGGCTTTAGGCCATTCCACAGTACTACTACTGCCCTCTTATCTTTTACTGATACCATAAACAAAAAACGCAATAACAATGTTCTCTCTTCCTCTCTATTTATTGATCTCTCAAAAGCATTTGATATGGTAAACCACTCTCTACTTATAAATATTCTGAAATCACTCTCTCTTGACACTTTGGCTGTACAATGGTTTACTTCTTACCTCAGCAATAGGCAACAGGCTGTGCTCTGGGAGAATAAACTATCATCCCACCTTCCAGTCTCACTTGGTGTCCCTCAGGGCTCCATCCTAGGCCCTCTCTTATTCTCAATATTTATCAATGATCTCTACCTAGCTATTCCTCAGGCAATGTGCATACAGTATGCAGATTAATCTGTGCAGCTGAATCTTCATCTGAACTACAATCCCTAACTCAGAAAATATTTAACATAGTTGAGACCTGGTTCCTAAAACGTTGCTTCCTCTTGAATCCCAAAAAAACAAAGCTCCTTCTCTTTACGCCTACCCGTAAATCCATGCCTTTAGATTTCTCTGTTATTTCTAACAATGGCACCCTCATATCCCCTGATTCTACCACCAAAATCCTAGGAATAACTATAGACAGTCACCTCAGCTTTGATAACCATATTAATAACACTATAAAAACAGTCAACAGAAAAATGGGCTCCCTATACTGAATCAAATATTTTCTCACTCCAACAGCCAGAACTACTATTGCCCACTCTCATCTAATCTCAACACTCCTCTATGCCTCACTAATTTACACCAACCTATCCAAGAAGAATCTTCTTAAACTCACTACATCTTACAATAACATTGCCAGATTTGCTACTTGTAGTCGCTTTAGAACTCACCACTGCCAGAATCTAAAACAACTAGGATGGCTTGAACTGCAAAATCAGCTTTATTTTAACCAACTAACCACTGCTCATAAGATCCCCAACCAGCCCAACAACACTCCTATACTCTCAAACCTCATTACTCCTTATAAAAATCTTAATACCTTACGCTCTGCTAACAAACTTCTACTTAGTATTAGTAAGTCTAACAACATGGCAGGAAACTCTCTTTTCTCAAACACAACTGGGAAATACTGGAATCTTCTACCTAGTGATCTTATATCACTTCCTTCCCTACCCCACTTTAAACAAAAACTCAAAATATACCTTAGAACACACTGGCTATGCCCTTGCACTAACCCTGACCAACCCACTACCTCTATGACTAAGTTTCTCCTAACTCCTCTCTAATTATAAGTTAATGCTCTTTCTCCAAACTTTAGAAGAATAGCAAACCCGCATGCAGTTATGATCTACCTCACATGGATATCTTGTTCAATATGTTATCAATACTCTTATGCAACCGTTCTCAGGAATTGTAAACCTGTAAGTCTTATCTACCTCATGTGAATATTCTTGTTCCATATTGTAAATATTTGTTTTGCAAAATACTGTAAAATGCTTTGTATCTATTGCTATGTTAACTGGATTGTAACCTTACAAACACTGTTTTGTATTTGTAACCTTATACATATTGTTATAATGTATCTGTCTTGGAGCTTTTCTCCCCGGGCCTCTACTGAAAATGGATATATATCCAGTTGGACTAGCCCGGTCAACAAATGTAAAATAAATAAAATAAAATAAACATAATCATATGTCACTTGTGAATACTACTATGATATATATGCCTGTTGTACAAATCTAAGAGACCTATATAGGGTATTTGCATAGTAAACAACTGGTGCAGAAGTGTGTGTTGAACTGCATGTCATATACTGAGCTCATAACTTTCAACTGTCCACAGTTTTGCACACTGACCAAATGTTTGCCTCATATTTGTAGTCATTTTCTCATGGAGTTGTGTTATATTTGGCAAATCACTGGGGAATTTGTGAAGACTGATGTCAGAACATAATAGCATACATTTGAATGTCAGATATATCCTCCAGAGTATCTCTGTGAATGCAAAACCTACTGTGCTATGTCTTAAGTGTGTTACAGCAATATTTATAAAGTCTCACTAGTTTTGGGCCATTGCCTCCCATATATGTGTGCCTTTGTCCAGATGACATGCTCTAACAGGTTGACAGGTATGACTGAGCTGCAAGAGTGTAAACTCAGTGTGCCATACTGACATAAAACAGAAATTTATATCAAGTATTACCCGTGTACATGTATGTATTAATAGGTGTAGCTGGAAGCCTCACACATACAGACATGAGTTGCAAAATGTCAGGTAAATAAGCTGTACATGTTTTACAAGTGTGTAATCTCAGTTTCAGTACATCAAACAGACAAAAAATGTCTACAGCTACAGGTTGTTGCATTGGATTGAAACAGAAATGATTACGAGATTGATCATGATTACCAGGTTGGAATTAGAAAAGTGTTCAACTGTGTTAAGACTTTGTGTCCAAGACTACAACAAACATCTATATGAACACCCACATAGCTGTATGGACTCAGCAATACCTGACTTGTAAAACTCACCTCCCCCAAGGTAGATTAATCCTCAGACTCAGAGACTGCCGATGCTATGGAAAAGACTTCCCATATATGTCAAACAGAGCACCTCACTGGCCCTCTTCCAGATAAATCTTGATGAGTGGATGGGAAATAGAAAATTCACCCCCTGGGGAATCACTCCAGTGGCTGTACTCGACAGAGGCACTGGGAACTAAAGTCAGGTGGCACAATACCAGGGGAATCCTATGGGCTAGGCATGTAAAGGCTCCAGGGCCATTAGCCTAGTACACACCTATGAAGCTATGAACCTACAGTGGACAGCATCAATACACAAACCACAAAAATAGGTTGAAATATTTGCTGTACAGGGCCAAGTAGGAGCAGGCACCAAACAGGAAGCAATTCCACCTTTGTCTGAACAAGCATATAAGGTCACAGGTGAATCACTGTAAGACTAACTATGAGTACAAATTGGACACATCCACCAAGGCCAATCACAAAGCCTTCTTCACATATGTATGACATCTCGGAGGCAACAACCAAATCCACCCTGTACTGGTAGTCAGTAACACCACATACACACACGCCATAGCTATAGACAACCCGCTGCAGACAGGTTAAGTGAAAACATCACCCCCCCTCCCCATCAGTCTAGGAGGATATGCACAGCACCCGCCCCCTCCCATCATCATCAGGGAGCAATTCTGTAATGCCCTCCCAAAGGCAACAAAGTGAAGTCTCCATGGGACCTGCTAACATCTCTGTCTGCATCCTACATGAACTCAGGCATGAGTTCTCAGCTCCATTATACACTGTAGTCAAACAAAGCCTGAGCATCAGTGACATCCCATCTGTATGGAAGAAAGCCAATGTCATCCCTCTACACAAATGTGAATGATGAATGGAGGATTATGCACATTAATGGCTCTCATTGTGGGGAAGATGACACATCAGGACCAGGAGTGCAATGCATGCTCATAGATACATAGATGACAGGGGTATGATGTGGTTGTTAGTTGTGGTTAGTGCTAATGAATGTGGATGTGTAGGATCTGTAAATAACATTGACCAATGTATGAGGTCCTGTGAAGTGTTTCCATGTTTATATCTTCTAGGTGGAATGCAATGTATGCACCAGCCTGCCTGCTCGGAAGCCAAGACTGTGGCGATTATTGAAGGTATTCTACAGCATCATGGAGTCCTGTTCAGCCATAGCAGACAGCAGCTGTGGGAGTGGACTGTGTTTTGGGCTGACCTAGTCACCAGGGTCAACAACGTAGGTTAAGATGGGTGGACCTATGCGCAGGTAAGGAACAGGGCAACCATCCTCATACACTGTGCTCACTGAAGGGCTGTTGCAGTGTCCAGGAACCGTTCAGCCACAGGTGAGGGTCCTGCTACTCAGGCCCTACTGACACCTACAGAGGAGCTCCTCACCAACCTTGGGCCAGCCACTGTTCCCCAGCAAACTGAACACATCCATGTTGTGGAGGTGGTGGCACCCAGACAACAGACTAGGAACGTCCAGGTAAGGACCCAGTGGACATCAATTAACTACTGTAGCAGTCATACTGGCATCAGTACAGTATCTAGACACATATGTCAAGTCAAACTGCACATGTGGGTGGGGTTTTGTAATGCACACAAGTGCACATTCATGGTGAATGACAGCAAATTGTGTAGTATCAGAGCTTGTACTGTACATGTGCAGAAATGCAGCATTCATCCTGTACCAATGCCATGTGTGAGTCTGCTGACAATACCTCTCTCCCACAACTACATAGGTCCCTCTGGTCTAGATGGGGAAGAGCAGGCTGAATCCGGTGAGTATGAAAATGTCCTGTTGTGGCTCACCCATACTCTAGGCATGTTAAGGGCATTTACCATGCACACAACTGTTACTCTTAGCCATATTGCATTATGTATATGTTCACTTGTGGTGGGGTTAACTGCATTGCATCACAATGGTCATCACAGGGGGCCTGCTTGCAAGAGATATAACATTTCTGTAGGTGTTGCCACTGTGCTATACAGGTATACAGCAATAATGTGTACACAGGTGCAGTGTGTGCTAGGTGATGGCCCATCCCCTATTAACACTACTCATGTATCCCAGAGGTGTATATTAGTACCAATATTAAGTCGACATAGCTGCACTGCATGATGTTGAGAACCTGTCCAGAGTATGGATGTTGTAGGTTGATTGTGTGTTGTGCATGTCATCATTCAGATACTGTGTAGTCTGTATAATGCCTTTGTGCCACCTCACCTGTATGCGTGTGTGTGTGTGTGTGTGTGTGTGTGTGTGTGTGTGTGTGTGTGTGTGTGTGTGTGTGTGTGTGTGTGTGTGTGTGTGTGTGTGTGTGTGTGTGTGTGTGTGTGTGTGTGTGTGTGTGTATCAGCAAACATTATAGCGCAGGTACTTATATACATATGTTGTCTTCTCCTCACAGGTGGACATGGGGGTCGATATCCTTCACACTCATAACCTGATGTCAGTGTCTCTGCAGACTCTGATAATGATGGTGGTAATAGTGTGGCATAGGTGGGGTTGTCGAGGGCTGAATCAGTGCCATCGGTTGGCATCCCACTTTCCACCACAATGTCCCCACACACAGTCACAATGCTCAAACATATCCAGTCCCCAGCGGCCACTGATAATGGACAGTTGGAGGGTAGTGTCATGGAACAGGCCAGTGTGGTGGCTATGGCAAGTGTGAGTGTGGACACTAGCCATAGTCAGAGAGCAGGCACGGTCCCACACAGGCAGATGGGCAGGGGTGCTCAAAGGATGGCTGCTGCCCATCAAGCCTTGTTGCAAGTGCAACAGCAGGTGTCACCAGAATCATGTTTCAGACCATGATGGAGCCACAGGCACATACTGAATGCAACACCAGACAGATACTCAAGGTCATGGATGCAGCACTTCCTGCCATGCGTGATGACCTACATGGCCTTGGTGATGCCAAGCGTTATTATGGTGAGGTCATGGATAGATGGTGGGGTGAGACATTGGCAATCTTTGAACATAGAATGTCTGTTCTGGAGCATGTGGTGGGAGTAGGGCATTGGCCACGTGGACATAGGTCAGTAATAAGATCAGCTGAGAGTCTACGTGGCCATGCACATTCACACTCCCATAGTGGCAGTACCACCAGCACTACCAAAGGGAGGGCGCTGTCCACACCACAATGGAGCAGGCCATGGATACGTGGTCCTGGCTGGTCCCATTAGGGACATAGATCCAGCAGACAGCAGTCACCATTGGGGAGTAATACTGCATCTGGCCTTGTGCCTAGTGGTGGCAGTAAGACCCTTGGTGGGTCCAGTTCCTGTGTCTGTGGCCAGAGACGGTCAACTGTACACCCTGCCATGTATGGTCCACAGCTGTACAACATACCCCTGTGTAAGGCAGCCACATGGCGTGACTGTGTGCATACAAACACACACACACATCTCTATCATAGGCAGGTCACCATCAGACACACACAGCCCATTTAGCGAACACCCCTCCAAATGCACAAACATGATGTCAACCATATGGCCCAGCCTAGAACTCTGGCAAACCCACACCACACCCTGTGCATAGGTGATATCTGTGCCACATCCCTGTCATCCATACCATCGATGCAGGGACATGCTAATATGAGTGTGATGCACTGGGAGACTATAGTACAGTGTGGTAATGTAATGCTGTGTAAGAAGCTGTCTGCTGGCAATTGTTATGTGTACACATCAAAGTGTATGCACCTTTTTACCAATGATGCATTATTGGCATTAGTACTGCTGACTGAATGTAGCCTCACATGCTGTATTCTATTTGTGTTCCATGTGTCTGTGTGTCTGCAGGATGTGGCCCTGCTGACATTACCAATGAGGAGTATGGCAGAGTGGAAACATATTGACTTTTTAATAGTGAAGGTATAGCTGTATATGTACATGTTTACCAGGTGTGTATGCATGCAACAGTGTGTGAGGGACACTGCTGGCAGACAGTGTGACCTTGCATACATAACCCTTGACACAGCCAGCTAGCCTTCATAGATGTCACTTTGGTGTTCTGTAGTACCACAGGCTCATACATACACATGAGCTTACTTGAATACTGGCACTAGGTCCCTCACAAGCCTATCCATTACATTAACCCCAACATATTCACATATCTTGTGGGCACACAGTAGTCACAGGGTCTTCACATGTCTACATATTGCACATACATGGGCAACACACAATGTGTGTGTGACATTATCAGTTGTGGACACAACCTGTAGTAATGTGATAGCTGGCAGAACATAGCATGCCCACGGCAAGTGCAACACACACAATGTCCTCTGGTATGCTAGTATGACATCTTCTTTGTGTGACATTCCCTTCGCTTACAGTATTTCTCATGACATTAAGGTGCTTTGGATGTGCAATCACTGCTCTATGCAATCAGTACAGAGCTGTATGATATGTTTCTTGTCCTACTGGTCTGGGACCTCTTTTAACTGTTTCAGTTGTCATCACAGGTGACACCTTGCCAAACATGGACTGCAACTTGCAGGGTGGTTCAGACATACCTCTCAACTGTGCAGTTTACACAGACTGTCCTGCTTTATTACACATATATTTGGACCATTTTCTCATATACCTGTGTCTGTCTGGGAAATCATTAGGAAATCATTGCAGGCTGATGTCATAACATAATGGCAGACATTATGAGTTGCACACTTCATACCTTTCAGACCAGCTATGCTAATGCAAAAGCTGTTATGCTATCACCATTATATGTTTGTAGGAGTAATATCTGACAGGTGTCCCTATTATGTGTCCTTTGTCACCCCATTATTTATGGCTTTGTAAACATGTATTGCTCTAACAGCTTGGGAGGTATGGGTACAGATTGTGGCAATACATCTGACCTCTGCATATGTGTGCAGATTGTCCTGATATCTGATGCATGATTTCTTTACATCGGTCATAAACATGTGGTTTTCTGACCATCATCTGGTAAAATCATGACAGACTGACATTGTAGCTTAATGACAGATATTGTCATGTAACAACACATACCCTTTGGAAGGTGCATTCAATTGCATGACCTGTTTGCCAATCTATTTCCCATGTGTGTCACAGCAATATGTGATGGGTGTGCTCAGTGTTTGCTGTTTGCCCCAGCTTCCCATATGACTTTCAGCTGATGTTTGTGAGTGGATGGTAGGTATGTTGGTAGCTGTAACACAGGTAGACTGCTGCAAGGTGATGTGATACAGTGACATAGTAACAGACTGTTTATCAACATGATGTTTCAGACAGGCACAAGGTCTACTGCTGCCATGTCTGTCACTACAGTGACTGTGACATATTTGGCAATGTGTCTCATAAATGTCCATTGTTTGGGGACACAGACCACATATTGGTTGCAAACATCTGGATATTCCATATAAACATGTACAGATGGCTGGTGTGGCCTGTACAGTTTAACATGGTGCATGTACGGCAGATGCCATTAACTGGCTCTATAAAGTAATGCCATGGAAAGGGAGTCAACGGGCCTTAAAATGGTATCACCAACACATACAAGGGATATGTGTTCACACACAAACACACACTATAGTATAGTTGTTAGTATTGAGAATAGAACCCCTGCCTATTTATAGGTTCATAGGTTCGTACTAGGCTAAATGCCCTAGGGCATTTATAAGCCTAGCCAGAGTGTGTTTGGCTTTCGCCACCCATTTTAAATTAATTTTGCTATGCCCTTTTTCAAGGTTAGTATACTGTGCCTCTGTCTAACAGTGACACAGAAGTGATACCCAGGGTAAACCTATGATCCCCCATCCACTCATCAAGATTCCTCTTGAAGAGAGTCAATGAGGGACTCTGCCTAACCTGGACTGGGATTTTATTCCAGAGTGAAGGGAGCCTCTGGGTTATGAATCTGTCCCTAAAGCATGTCCTATTTATTTCAGTGCTGAGGTTCAAGTCTCTCGAGCACGTATCTCGATGAGATTTGAATTTTCTGAGGTGCAGCATGTCCATTAATTCTGGATTGGACATGGCTTTATACGTCAGGCACAGATTGCCTCTGAGCAGGCGGTATGCCACTGAGTAGAGCTGGGGTTTCTTTAACCGGGCAGCATATGGCATCTGTTTGAGCCCTTTGATCCTCTTGGTGAGGTACTTTTGGGGTCTTTCCAGTTGCTGCAGGTGTCTGGTAAGGTACATCCCAAAAGGGGCATTGTACTCAATTATGGGCCTGATGAGGTATGAGTAAAGAGGCATGATGACCTCCCCTGATCTAGATGTGAATCCCTTCATGATTATGTGGGCTATATAAAATGTTTTTCTAACCACTTTGGCCACGTGGTTGTCCAATGAGAGATTGCTATCAACTTGGGTCCCCAAGTCCCTAATTACTTCTTCCATACTTAATGGATTACCACCTATGTGGTAATTTGTGAGCACATTGTTTTTGCCATTGGGGATGACTATACACTTTTTGGCATTTAGCTTGAGGCCGTGGCTCTGGCACCAGTTGTCTGTTTCTATGTGGCCCTTTTGTAGGATGCTTGTGTCGGCTGGAGAGTCGATTATGGCGCCCAGTTTGCAGTCATCTGCGAACTTGGTCAGCCACAGTCCTTCCATGTTGGCCAGTACCTCCGAGAAATAAATACCGAACAAGAGATGTCCCAGGACTGAGCCTTGTGGGACGCCACCTGTATCTGGTTTGGAGTCTGACATGGCTCCAGCAATTCTAACCATGTGGGTTCTGTCCTTGAGCCAGTTTGCAACCCATCTAGTGACATAGGGGTTTATATTTAAGCTGGTAAGCTTATCTATAATGCCCGAGTGGGGTATTGTATTGAAGGCTTTTGCGAGGTCCTGGTAGGCTGTGTGGACCACCTTCCCCTCATCAATGGCCTTGGTGACTGTTTCAAAGAAATCGACCAAGTTTAAGAGGCAGGATCTGCCCTTAACAAAGCCGAACTGTGTAGGATCCAGTGTCTGTAGGTCCCCAATATCTTTATTTATGAGGTCCATGATGATCCTTTCCATAGCTTTGCAGACCAAGCTAGTCAGGCTTATGGGGAGATAGTTTCCAGGATCCGTTGAGGCACCACCTTTGTGGAGAGGGATCACTGTTGCTGTACGCCACTCTTTGGGTACATATCCTGTGGTAAGGCTGAGATTGAACAGTAGTTTTATGTTTGGGTTTAGCTCTTCTTGGAGTTGATGTAGGATGCAGCCCGGGACACCGTCTGGTCCCATTGATGCTGTGTTTTTTGCTTTGGAGAGGGCGGCTCTTACCTGAGCATCTGAGATGTCAGGGGGACAGCACTCTGCTGAGATAGATATTTACCCTTTTGGTGGGGAGGGGGGGGTTTGCACTGAACCTGTCAGCTAGGATGATTGCAATGTCTGTGGGTTCGGTGTATTTTTTGTCATTTTGGACTAATTCTGAGCATATCTGGGAATTCCCACCCAGGTTCCTAACATAACTAAAGAAAGCCTTGTGATTATCCTTAGTGTCCTGTGCAATTTTTCTCTCAAAGCTGGCCTTAGACGATTTTATGAGTGCCCATAGTTTTTTGCTAACACTGATCAGAGATGCCTTCTTTTTTGGGGATTTTGCTCTATCATGTAGTAGCTTCCTCCTTCTGTTGTATAGTTTGTTTATGGCTGGGGTCCACCAGACAGGACGTCTGTCTTTGGAGAATTGGATCTTGGTTTTATTTGGGATTGCATGATCCATGCATTCCTGAAGGTGTTCATAGAATGCGTTTATAAAGGATTCTGCGGTCTGGGCCATATTTTCCACAGGCCTGGGGGCTTTGAAGGATTCCACCTCAGTTTTGAGGAGTGTGAAATTTGTTTTAGAGAAGTTTTTCACTGTGGTTTTCTGGGCAGGGGGTGAGGTCGGGATGTGAATATCCAGTGAGATTAGTTTATGGTCTGATCTTACCAGTGAGGGATACACTTCTAGTCTGGAGCATAGAGTCCCCATGTTGATGATCATGTTGATGATGATCAGGTCCAGTATGTTTTCCCCTCTTGTGGGAGTGGTAACAAGTTGTTCCATAGCATTTGTGTTTATAAATTCTAGGAACCTTTGAGCTAGGGTGTTGGAGGTACAGTAATGCTCCCAGTCTATGTTTGGGTAGTTGAAGTCACCCAATATAATGGTGTTTGGAGAGACCTTCATATTTTCCAGTGTTCTCAATTTAATTAATTTTACTGCAGTATTACACAGTTATTGCATGTGCCACAGAACTTAAAGGGCTGATGAGTGTATATAGGTACTTCTATGGTGGATGACATCAGCAGCCCTTGTAAAGTGGGAAATGGGAAGTGTACTGGGTGGGCTAACCTCATAATGTTAAAACCCATACCCCCAGAGGATATGGTCTCACCCAAACATACACACAAAGAATACTGGTATCAAACACACTTACATTTGTGAGATTATCCCCCCTATCTATCTAGTTATTTGTGCTATAGTATTATACACTTATCACATGAGCCACATAGCTTTTTGGACTGAGGAGCATATATATAGGTACTTCTATGGTAGGTGACATAAACAGCCCTGGTAAATTGGATATTGGGAACTGTACTGAGTGGAACACACCTCAAAATGGTATAACCCACACCCACAGAAATCATGGTACTCACACGCACAATATGGTTCTCACACACTCACACATACACACACACACACACACACACACACACACACACACACACACACACACACACACACACACACACACACACACACACACACACACACAGTATCACAGTTGCTTGTACTGGGTTTAGAACCCCTACCTATTGAGTTATTTGTACTACAGTGTTTTACACAGTTATTGCACATGCCATGGAGCTTAGAAGACTGAGGGCTATGCAATGGTACTTCTAAGTTGAATGACATCAGCAGCCCTTGTAAAGTAGGGCAATGGGCAGTGTACATGGTGGAAAAGGCCTCAAAACACTTCAACCTACAAACAAGCAAACCTCCAAACACTTATGCACACACACACACACACACACACACACACACACACACACACACACACACACACACACACACACACACACACACACATTTACCAGAACTGAGATTAGAACCCCTACCTATCTAGTTAGTTATAATACAGCATTATGCAGTTACTACATGCACCATGGAGCTTAAATGACAGCAGCAGCCCTTGTTAAGTAGGGCAATGGGCAGTGTACTGGGTGGGAATGGCCTAAAAATCTGTAACCTACAAACACACACACACACACACACACACACACACACACACACACACACACACACACACACACACACACACTTGCAAGGACTGAGATTAGGACTCCTACCTATCTTATTATTTGTACTATAGTGCTACACAGTTATCGCATGTGCCACAGAGATTATAGGCTGACAAGTATCAAAAGGTACTTCAAGGTGAATGACATCAGCAGATCTTGTACAGCAGGCCCTCTAGATGTGTATTGGGTGGGACAGGCCTCATAATACTCTAACCTATGGACATACATATACACTAATGCAGGTGATATGATATTACAACCCTCTACCTCAGTACTATTACACAATATGGCTCACCTTCATTGTAGCACATGTGACTGGTTACAACTGGTATGCAAATGTCCACAGCAGGACATCACTCTATGCCTTTCAGGGTATCCCTGTCTATGACTCACTCTCTGTGTGTGGCTCCCTGTGTCTATCACTTTCTCTCTATCTCTGTCTGTCTCTGTCCTTCCTTTGTCTATGTGTGTGTATGCTTGTAATATTGCTATATGTTGCCTATATATATATATATATATATATATATATATATATATATATATATATATATATATATATGTGTGTGTGTATCAGATGCAGATATATCACATATGGGCCACCCACAGCTAGCTGAGGGTAATCCTGTCTGATGGGTCAGGATGGAGACAGATAAGGTGTACATAGCTGTCTGTATGCAAAGAAAGGCATCAATGCACTCTACAGTTATATACTCCAATGTGGGTTTAGACATGGGCTGTAATTCTCTAAGTGTAGGAGCATGCCCATTATGACCTTATATAGTACGAGTGGGAGTCCATTCCAGAGATAGTTGTACTTCAGTCCAGTGTTTTTTGTGCTGCAGCCATACCTGTCAACCTGTTTGTGCAGGAAATCTGGAGATAGCCTGCCAAATTATGGTGACAATGTCTTAAACATAGGGAGATACTGTCAATATTGCTCTGATTAGCGTAGAAAGCTGCTAGAATAACAGGGTTTGTTTTAGCAGCCATCTTCTGACATACATGTTTTCTGACACTGAAATGTATTGTGTCATTATTTGCTGACAGATATCTTCAGATCATCACAGTGATTTTCCTGGAATATACAAGCAGTATGTTGCACAGACCAACATAGTGAACCAGACTATGGACATTCTCACCCAATTCAGCCTTTTGGGAGGTGTGGCTACAGCTGATTGCCTGATGAAGCTGTGTAAACAGTTCAGCACCTCAGTGATATACTGGCTGGGGATCTCCTGCTTGTGTGGTATTCCTCTTAACTGGAAAGCCATATCCTGGTGTGGGTACAGATTGCATTCTACTGAGTGGAGATGTCTGTTATATGTGTGCTATATTTCACATAGCACTGTGATTTCCAGCTATGTCAGTGGCAGAGCAGTACAGAGTAATGTGGTGAACCACTGACAGACATTTGTTTATAGGGTGCTGGGTTGCTATGAGGTTACTAGGCTATTGGGACTGAGGCCCTTATAACCCTTCCATATGAAAGTGTAGCCCATGGTAGTACATGTCAGCACCCAGATCCCCTGTCCAGCAGGGACACAGGTAGAATCAGAGGACTGTATTGTCTGTTTCCTATGCACTTACACAGTAAGCACTTCACAAGGGGTATTGCAGCACTCGGCTTAATGTGGACAGTGAGTGTATTCCACAGATGGGAGAGATGTGGGATATGTATCTGTCACACCAACAAGCCCTTTTGATATCACAGACCAGGTTGATGGTGCACCTACAGGTTGTTTGAGTGGGCCTTGCCTTCCAGATGTGCAACAGTTCCATCATGGCAGGGTCCGGAATACTTTGTATGCCAGGCAGAGGTCACCTCTGAGGAGTCTGTATGGAACTGAATAGGGGTTGTGCTGTTAGCCTATCTGTGTAGGGTAGATGTTTGGGGTCTTGTATTCTCCCGGTGAGGAACCTCTGTGGTCTCTCCAGCTGCTGCATGTGCTTTGTGAGGTACATGCCAAAGGGGGCATTGTACAAAATAATTGGCATTGTATGCTTAGCATACATAGATCTTATGACCTCTGTGTCCCTGGATGATATACCCTTACTTTTGAGTTGGGCCATCTATGAAGCTCTGTGTACAATGGAAGCAACACGATGCATAGACTTCAGGCTGCTATCAACCTGGGTGGTCAGAACTGATTGAGTATGTTAGACATTGTTAGTGGGATAATATGTGGGGAGATGATTATGCATCTGTAGGCATTCAGCTTGAGGCTGTGTTCCTGGCAGCAGTCATTTGTTTTGGTGAAACCCTCTTGTAGGACATCCACATCACTTTGGGCATTAATAACTGTCCCCAGCTTGCAGTCATCTGCCAAGTTGGTCTGCCATAGGCCAGTGTTTTTGGCCTGCACCTCAGGGAAATATATCACATATAACAGAGGCCTCCAGACCAATCCCTGTGGTATGCCACTCATTACATGTGTACTGCTTGTGTAGGCTACCCCTATTATGATCATATTTATTCTAACAATGAACCAGTTTGCTACCCATCTGTTAACATATGGATTGTTGCCTAGTTGACAGGATTCATGTACTATGACCAAGTGTGGAATTGTGTGTGAGGCTTTGGCCTAGTCAAGGTGGCTGGAGTGCACCATCTTTCCCTCATCCATGCCTTTGTTGGTTGTCTCAGGAGAGTCATCCAGAGTTCACTAACATACCTCCCATTGGGAAAGGCAGACTGTGTGGGGTCAAGAATTTGGGTTTCCCAATGTCCCTGTTAATGAGGTCCATGATGATCCATTGCATGGCCTTGCAGATCAGGCTAGTTAGGCTGATGGGTCTTTAATGTCCCAGATCAGTAAGCACTCCACTGTGGTGTACATGGATGAGATTGGCTGTCCGGCACTTGGTTGTGACAAAGTGGTACTCAGCCTTTGGTTGTATAGGGTGCATAATGATGGTGCCAGTTCATGCCTGGGTTCATGTAGGTTGCAGGCTGGGAAGTATTCAGCATGGGTTGCTCCCCGCAGCTGTGGCCCATGTTTCTGTGAGTCCACAAATGTCACCATCTGCCAGGGTTACAAATGCTTGCAATAAGTACATTTTCCTGTTTAGACTCCTAGCATTTATCAGCATGGCCTTTAGTTTGCATTTTGCTGTGTGTTATATGTTGGTAGTAGTGACCCCATGACTTTTCCTGAAATGACACCATGGAGGAGGCAAGGGCCTTTGTCAGTGGCCTGAAGGCCAAGTGAGACAGATGCAGGCCTTCTCTAGCAAACCAGGGTGGTCTGTCAGTCATATGTTTCCAGCCTGCCAGGCAGTGTATCCCTGTGGGATGACACAGTAAGTAAGCCACCTGTTTCTGACAATCATTTTCTGTTTGTATTGAGCAATTATTGCAGGTGACTGTAGAATGCTGCTTAAGGCTAGTGACATACCTGCATGGGACACATATTCAGCAAGCTGAATCATGTCTGTCTTCCCATAGTCCAGGGAGCTACATCTGATGTCATTCACACCACCATGGACTAGGCCAGAGTGATAACAGTACCTGTTGTGGAGTGACCTGAGTGCATGTGTGATATGGCATATTCTGGCACCTGTCAGACAAGTAAGTATGACTTTCTCCTTATCCAGCCTGGTCAATGGCACATCTGTGTGTCTCACGATGAACTCTCCTATGACTAATATGTTGGGTTTATGGTAAGGCCTTAGTGGTTGTGAGACACTGTTGTGCGGACTATGCATGTTCTGTGGTGTGTAGGGTTGTGGAGTTCCCATGTGTCTTCGCCTCTGAGTTGTCCTTTGTGTTTTGGTTTTGTTGATGACCTCCACTTACATGGGTGTCTGTTGTGTAGTTATGCATGATGTTTACTGACTCCATACCCTGCAGGGTACCTATGTTACTGGTCAGTTTCTTCTGTTGTGCACATTTTCCATTTGTCTGGCCAGTGGTTCCCCTTCCCATTATGTGGGTCTCTTTGTCCTTTTGTAGTCCAGTGACGGGCTTTGGCCACACTTGCTGCTGTTATGTATTTGTATTTCTGGTGTGAGCAGGGTAGATGCCGTAACATCACACACAGGGTTATGGGCTTCACGCCTCTGAGTGTACCTACTTAGCAGGATGTCCATCATTGCACCAGTACATCTGCTGTGGTCTTCAGACGGTTTGTATTGCTATGTTATTATGAGGCTACATGTCGGCCTTAGCTCTCAACCTGTCACAGACTGACATCTGGACAGACCCATATATGACAGTGCGACACAGGCCCAAACATGGGGACAGGGTGTTAGTAATGCTCTGCCAAACATAGACAGTTGGGGGACCAGTATGGTGGTTGCTTGCTTTTTCATATGGGTTTGACATGAACATTTCTTGTTTTGCAAATAGTTTGGCAGGAAATTACAATGTTAGGACAAGCATAACAGATATATGTGACATTCCTGTGGTCTGTCTGTGATAGCTTGTCATTCCAAGGGTATGGATGGTGTCCACTCACATGTTCTCAGTGCTGAAACAGTCAGGTGGGAGCCATTTATAACCTGGCAGTACACTAATTGTTAGGTCCCTTCTGTCCTACTACATACCGTACCTCTCAAACTCTTAGAGCCAGACATGTGGAGAAAGCCATGAATAATAGGGTGACAAATGGCCAAAAATAGGGACAGGTGTTAAATATAGCCCTTACAAATGTAGATAGTTGCTACAATAACAGGTTGTGCATTAGCATGCATTTATCTAAAGTCTATGAAGTCTGAAACTAACATCTGTACATTATTTTCTGACTTTGTTCTTTCATAATTTGCCAGTGACTTGCCAGTAAACCACAATTCCATAAAAAACAACAAACATATGAAGAAAATCTCTGGTTATTCTGCAAGAATGTGGCCCCTTGTCCCTGACTTGTCAACTTTCCTGCAGTAACAGATATTGACTTCTGGACAGTGTGTACAGGTCCTACTGTAGGTGTAGCTGACATGTAAGATAGTTGGCACAGAAAGTCTTGGAACATGGACCTTGTCAATCACAGTACTGTACCTAGGCCACTAAGCAATTACAGGCAAGTGTAAGTGCTACCCACTTCCTGACAGTATTACCACGCCTGTACATAGCTCATTTACCCCTGCATATTCTGGATGTGCAACAAGTTATCAGCTTGATTGGAACAACCCTGGGAATGTGTGCTTGGTATTACCCTACAAACATACATGTTACTCCATTTCTATGAGGACATGGGTGTGTTGCAGGGAGCATACCTGTCAACTGTACACATTTGCACAGACTGTGCTGATGTTGGCTTTACTTTTTGACTCCATTTAGCACAGTGTTGTACCTGTCTTGAGAACACTAGCATCACAGACCAAAGGTTAGGATGTTATGGCAGACATTTGGGTTTCAGACTTCTGACCCTACAGAGACTTCATGCGACTGCAAGACCTGCTGTGATATCACTGTGTAAGTCTGTAAGAGGCCTATTTCATAATTATCCCTATTTGTTGGCCTTTGCCAGACATATCTTAATGGAATTCTATGGCTGAATTGCTGGGAGAGGCTGAGGGGTGAGTATGGGACCCCAACATTGACATCCATGCATGTGACCTATGACCCCCACCCCAGTTTATTTGTCCCCCACATACACTTAGTGAGTTTTGTTAGCTAAGGGAGTACTGCATACGTTGCAGATGCCAATTTTGGGAAGAGATTTCCTGTTGTCCCACATAGCTTTCAGTTGTCTGCTGCTATCCCGGTAGGCCACCCCATTCCTTTGCATATATACAGCGATACCTGAGATATGCTACAAAAATGTAGTACTACATTCACCTATTGTTAAGAAGAGTGACTTACCTTGTGCCTGCAGCAGTTGTGAGGATGGTGCTTGACGTCTGCCTCTGTCAGATGCACTCAGTACATGGCCTAACATGATACGGTAGAGGTAGTGTGAGGTGTGTGGCATCCATTTTACTGTGTGTGTGAGTCAGAGAGAGGTGTCAGTCCCTAGGTCCCTAGGTTGTCAGTATATGTGCTATGCATTTCCTCTTTGCCAAGGCCTGGACATACTGGGCATGCCTATGACTGCCTACAGGGACAGGCTCAGGGAGTTCCCCCTCTGAGTCCCCCTGTGCCTGTGGAGGACTTGGCAATGGTGGGGGGGCTTTGTCGCCCTTTGCTGTGATGTTCCTGCCACAGCTGTTTCTGCAGGATCATATTGTATAGCACGGCACATACTATGAACATGTGCACATATGTGGCTGGAGAGTACTGCAAGACTCCACCAGATATGTCAAGGCAGCAGAACTGTGACTTGAGCATAACAAACACATGCTCTATAATGTTCCTCATTTGTGCATGTGCCTCATTATGGCATTCTTCAGTGGGGGTGTGTGCATTTCTGATGGGTGTCATCATCCACGGTTCAAGTGCATAGCCAGCAACCCCCATGAGATGGCCATACGGGATGTCACCCCTAGCAAATGCATGGTACAGCTGTGAGGCATGCTAGATGTGGGAGCCGTGATAGCTGCCAGGGCTGCCAGCACACACATTGATGATAATGCCCTGGACATTGCACATGACCTGGCAGTTGGAGGGATAACTCTTGCAGTTGACATACACTCTACCATCTTCACTGGGTAGTGCTGTGATGTGGATATAAGTGCAATCTATGGCACCCACTATCTCTGGGTAGTCTGCTACATGGTGGAAGAGATGCATATTGCTGGTTCTCTCCTCAGGGGTGGTGGGGAAATAAATGTGCTCACCGGCATATGTTTGCATGGCATCCAGGAACTGGTAGAGTACCCTGGATGTAGATGCCTGTGAGACCCCCATGATGTCCCCAGTAGGTCTTTGGAAAGTACCAGTAGCTAGTATTCTTAAGGCTACACATACCTTGCCTTCAACTGGGATGGGTTACCCTCTGTCGGCTTTAGGTCTGAGGTGAGGCCGGCAGAGCTCGGTGGGTTGCTGAAGTATGTCCCTGTCCACCCTGTATCATTCTAGTATCTCCAGATCATGTAGCCCCTGGTAGGTTACCCTGGGTCTAAACACTCTTCTCCTCCTCAGTCTGGGCCAGTTGTCAGCATTATCCTCTTCACTGCCCTCAGTCTGTAGCACATACAGATGTAGCAAAACAGCATCAGCCCGTAACATTTTGTCAGTTAAAATTCCCATGTGTGTACACCAATGCTGCAGAGTTTTTGGGATAAAACAGACTGAAAGGTGTTTACATACTTTATACTGGTGTGCTGCAGATGCTGCCTGTGTGATTGTCTGACTATGATACATTCCACCTGCCAGCTATATTATTGAGGGGTTTAAAAGGGCCACTGTGAGTGGTAGAGTCCATATTACTGCTTTGTAGTTCATTTCCTTTATTCTGCTATTTTCTTTTTTTTTCCCTCTATTTCTGCTGTGTTTAAGGTGTAACATGCAAACCCATGGAGCTAGTGTAAACATTGCTGAGCAAGAAATGGTCCTCCCCTAGACACGAACATGCTCATCATTTCATGAACCAGCTAAGCAGAGCTAAGCACACACACCCTTTGCTTAGCTCTGCTTAACTGAACGCAAACAGAAGCTGCAGAGCTCCAGTGGGCTTACACTAAGCATGACACACCCCCTTCTCATGTCAGCTGTTCCTTCTGCTCACACCACTGCATTATAGCTGCTACATTACTACATGGTTAGGTACCTGCAGACACAGTCTCCCGTTTTGCTATTCAATAAATTTAGTTCATTTATATGCCCCACTGCCTTAGTCTGTAGTTACACACTACACCGGAACCTATGTCATTAGCTGCCACTGTTACTTGTTATTGTTATAAGTCTGCCTGCAGCCCTTTATAATGGGAAAATTCATCTTTCACATATAATTATCATTTTGCATTTTTTTTAATTTTCTGCATGATTGCACTTGCACGCCGCTGCGCTACTCTTAAATGGCCAAAATTGGCCCAAAAAATATTTTGATTTTTATAATTTTACAACACTTTTGCATGCCAATGGCCATAGTTTTGGCCATTGGCTTGCCTAATAAATATAATACATGCTTTACTTTGAGCTGTCATGCTGCCGTTTTGATTTTTGCAGAAATGTACATGGTTAGTAATGGAATGCATTTCTGCTGTGGTCACGGCTCCTACACAGATGCCTGTCTGCTTACTGGATCAGAAAATCATCTCATTTGCATGGGTTTCACCAGCAAATGAGGTGATTTGCATTATTCCATGGTATCCATGTCAGAATAGTGCTGGGAGGCTCATGCACACCCTTAACCTTGTTTACTGAATTGCACAGGGTCTGCACTCCATGTTTGGGCCGTGCCACTATTCTTACATGGAGTTTGGCTCCATGTAAGCATTATTGAATCCTGGGGTTTGTTTTTCTACTGTTAATGTGTAGCAAATATGTTAGCAAGTTTCCTCTGGCTTTTTGCTGTTGGATTCAATAAAAGCACCTAATTTTTGTTTTATGAACTGTACAGTTACAGCATATAAGATTGTTATTGCCATCTAGTTAAGTGTTATTTTTTTCTCTCTGCTGCTAATCTCTATCATATATATTTGCATGTTTTTCTTGGCTTCTACTGAAATTTTAATTGTAGTAGCTGATTTTATGGTTTATGAAAAGCACAGTCACTGGCTAGTCTAGACAATTATTAATAATATGAGACAGTTCTATTTGTGAAAAGGGTTTGGTCATTGCCTAGTCTTTTTCATATATATTAAAAACTCAAGCTGCTTATTCTAAAGTGCATAAATGTCAAATTTGCAGACTG
The DNA here is from genome assembly GCF_019279795.1 of Protopterus annectens. Taxonomy (NCBI): domain Eukaryota; kingdom Metazoa; phylum Chordata; order Ceratodontiformes; family Protopteridae; genus Protopterus; species Protopterus annectens. The sequence continues at coordinate 124,796,604 of NC_056741.1, forward strand.
TATGTTGTGTAGCAAAGAGTAGAAACTAGCTGAGATAGGTGTTCTACCTGTTCTTCTAAAATCTGTAAACCTCCATCTCAGTAATCCCAAACTTGCACACTGACACACATCTCTTGTTAGTTGCCTTATTTTCCCTTCTGTCCTTCTAAACTGTGGAAGACCCCCACTTTAGTAATCCCAAACTTGCATACCTAGACATATCTCCTGTTATCTTCTTTATTTTCCTTTTTAAAGGCTTTAAAGCAGAAATACACGGCTGTGAAATATAGTGCACTACTTATGTTGGCCAAACACTACTTAATGTAGCAGAGTATAGAGGAATAGTAGTTTATCTACCCAGTTCAACCATCAAATGATCCTAATTATTTTAATCTCTCTGTCTTTCTCTGTCTCTCCATCTCAGTGTACTGAGCACATAGTATGTCTGACAAATGCTGCTGCAAAAGTTAACATAATCACACTACCAAAGGAACTTCTATGGCTGAATTTCACCTCCAGTTGCAAAAGTACAAAATAAATACCCTCAGTTAAAATTTATGGAAGGCAGTTTTCAAGAATGAAAGTAAACAATTATTTTACCTCACTTCTGCATTCATGTGTTCTGCATTGTAGTGTTGAATCTGCTGGAGGGACATCCCTACTGACACCCATGCCCCCACCACCCAGGCCTTTTACTGCTGAAGGTGAAACTAACTTAACATTTTAGCATATTTTATTTTAGCAGTGTAAAAAATTCCCTGGAAATGCAATAAAAGCCCATAACAATAAAATTAAATGCTGTGACTCATGTCATTCAGAGTTCAAATACCTTGTTTTTGTATCCATAAACATTATAACTCCCTGATTGTTTTGGGGGGTAAACCATCTGTGGTGCGGGGAGTAACTGCATTCCACTGAAGTACGTGATTAGCTCTGCCCTCATGTCAGTTGTTTCTACAGCTACTATAGCATCCTTTCAAGCCAAAGTCACTGCAATACTGCCTTTTGAAGTTGACTTAGGTGTATGTTAATAGCAATCTAGCAGCTTGTGTTACTGTCTTTAAAATGATCAAGAGTTGTCTTACCTCCTGTTTTGCAGCAGTTTTACAGATTTTTTTACTGATATTTGCTCCACCATGGGACAACCTGCTCCATTCAGACCTCACTGCACTCATGCTTTACTCCTCTCCCCTGCCCTACCCTCAATGCCCATACACCCCACTACCTCCACAGTTATACCTCATTTACCCCACCTCCTCTCTCATCCTTCTATTCTGTATCTAATTATACTATCCAGTCACAAACTGTTCTCTTTATGCTATCTTCACCCACTTCTGTTCTAAATTCCTTCTCAAGTCTCACTTTTATCCCTCCCATCAAAACCCACCTATTTTCCACACTAGTATCACTGCTCATTACCTCACCTCACCATACTTTTTTACAGCACTAGCCATGCTGTTTTCCTCCCATATCACCTTATTTATCCTCCTCCTCTCATTCCTAACATCCCCACCAGTAGTAATAATAAATAAGTATACCTCAACTATTTCTTCATCCGCACCTATTGACCATTTTCCCACTAGCTACTCAAAAATCTCTTCAGGCCTATTTCTCATAACTCCATTTCACTGTTGTAATCCCAAAATACTAAAAAATGTCAGTTCCAATGTCAAGGTAATGCTTCTAAAAATCTCTGCTAAAAATGCCATAATAATCAAACCTTCTTTCTCCACCATACATCAGTGTAGTGACATCCCACCCCAACCCAGGTCCCAATCAAACCCAAACCATAGAATACACCCAAACAGTTTAAAAATAGTCACTCTAAACATTAGAAGCATATGCAACAAAATCACAGATGTTCATGTCTGAATGACCCAACACATCTCAGACATTCTAGCCACAACAGTGACATGGCTAAAGCCTAAAATAAAAGATGATGAAATAATACCCCCTGGTTATAATATTATTAAGCTCAACAGAACGCATTAAAAACAGGTCGAATAGCTTTAATGTTCACAAATATGCTCATAGTAACTCCATATACAGGTACAATCCCAAATCTTGGAAAAGCAGAAATCCTAATCACATTTCTTAAACTTAATATACCCAAGAGCATATGCATTGCTGTGCTACATATCCCCCAGGACAGCATATTCCAATGCTTGAAAACATATTACCCTGGATAGCAGATACAATCACAAATAAAATTATCCTCCTGGGTGATGTAAACATTGACTGGCTGCCTTGATCCATAAATTCAGAAATCAACAGCATGAACCTCTTTGGATTCACTGAACTTATTAATACACCAACAAGATATGGCAATGATAACTCCCAGCAATCTATCCTGGATTTGATTCTGGTTACCAAACCATCATATTTTACCTCCTCTGGAACCCTACCTGATATACTAAGTGACCACCTTCCAGTTTATACTCACAGAAGTATTACACAACTAACAAAGGAACATAAGCTAAAACCACCTGCAGTCTCTCCAAATTCTCCAAGGAGTCTTTCAGTGAAGCTCTGAAAGCAGTTAACTTGTCCCACCTAAAAAGACTTTCCTTAAATGATGCAGTTGAATATGTCAGTGCAGTATTTTTAAATATTCTTAACACCTCAGCCTGATAGCATGCAAAAAGAATTAAAAACAGCCATATTCCATGGCTCACCAACCAATGCAAACTCCTTAAGAAAGACAGAGACAAAGCAGGGATTAACTAGCAAAAGAATAAAAATGACAAAAATTGGAAACTATTAAGACAGTTAAAAAAACAAGTTAAGAAACAAGTTAATAAAAATAAAAAGTCTTATTATACTCAGCTACAGGATAGCCATAAAAACAACCCTAAAAAATGCTGGTCCTCCATACCTGTTTTCATCAACCCAGATATATAAAAAGGATGACGGCCCATACCCAGACATTCCCCCTGTTCAAACAGCTACCTATTTCAATACATAATTCCTAGAATACATAGATAACCTAATCTGGAACTCACAAATCTCTTCCACATAGTCAACCTCCCCTACATTAGACCCTAGCACATTTCCTTCACAAAACGTACCTATCTACAACCTCTCCAATACACATACAGACAACTCCACACACTTTATTTTCAATGGGTTTCTATAACTCTCATAAAAAAACTTTTATGTAAACTAAAACCTTGTTCCTCTTCAGTCAACAACCTTCCCCTGGAATACCTAACTCTAGCTGCAGATGCAATAGCATACCCAATCAGCATTCTTATTAATAGATCAAAAACAGAATTCTGTGTTCCTAACTTGTGGAAAATGGTACATATTACCCCCTTACATAAATGTGGTAATTCTACAGACATTACAAATTCCTGTCCCATAGCCATCCTGTCTCCTCTCTCTAAAACCCTTGAAAGATGTATACATCAACAATGTTTCCACTATCTCTTACAAAATAAGCTAATCACCAACAGTCAACATGGATTTTGGCCAGACCACAGCACCTCTACTGCATTACTATCATTTACAGACACTGTCAATAAAGCGCACAGCTCTAATAAATTTGTATCTGCAGTATTTCTACCTCTATCAAAAGCCTTTGACATAGTCTGTCACAGTAAACTCTTCACTCAACTTTCCACCCTGGGTCTAACGTCTCCATCTACTTAATAGTTCTTTAGCTACCTTGCCAACAGGCAAGAACAAGCATCCATCTCTGCATACCTTCCCACTTCCACAGGAGTACAAGGATCCATCCTTGACCTACTACTATTCAACATCTTTATCAATAAGCTGCATTCATCTTCTTGTGAAGGCACCTTGATTCAATATGCAGAGGACTCTACCATTATCTGCTCTTCAAACACCTCAACTCATCTCCAAGAAATCACTCAACAAGCTGTCATCTCCTCTTCTTTATTCCAAAAACTCACACCCCTAACAAATCATCTTTCAAAACCTTTTTTGGCAAATGGCACAGAAACTGAATTAGTCCACCATACCAAACTATAAGGAGTCATAATAGATAATCTTAAATTTGAGCTCCACATATAAAGCAACATCAGGAAAATCCATCAAAAACTAGGCATGCTATACAGAAACAAACATTTTCTGAGCATATCCACAAAAAGTAATGTAGACAAAACCTACCTTCTGCCCTCCCTACTCTATGGAGCACCAATTCTAACCAATTTACAATCCTCCATAAAAAAATAAATAATTAAAAACATTCAACTTCTTCCTTTTTTCCATTGTTACTGCATTTTTTCTTCTATCCTCAAAATTTCATCTTGTTTGCATTTTACTACCCCCTTCTCATAAAACATATTACCTTTTATTCTTTTTACCTCCTATCCTAAAAAGAAAACAGAGGTAATCCAGAAAGCTCAAGTCAGGTCTGGTATCCCCCCGTGACCCAGAGGAATGAATATGCCTTGTTGAAGTCTTAATTAGTTTATTCAGTTAAGTAGGTAGACAGATGAATGTTCTTACTCTAAAGTACCTTGTAGCTGCATTGAAACCATTAATTGCATGTGTTGTTTATCTAAAGTCACTGCACTTATACCTTGTGTTGCAAACACAGAACACTTGTCCATATACCTACTTAAGTTTGCAACAAGATGTCTTTGTTCCTCCACAGGGAGGGTATCAGAAAGAGTAAGGGCAGGATTCACGAAGCCTCCATGTAAGAGATACATGGCTTACACGGAGGCTGCAGTTAAACGGTGTGACGTCAACATGTCATGCATATGCATGAGGGCATGCTGAATCACACCTAAGGCTAACACGGTCCGTGGAAGACAGTAGGGGGCATGTCCGTAGGCCGAGCCCTGCAAGCGGACACGCCCCCAGAAGAGTAAAATTGCCCAAAGTAAACACCCACGACAGAGGCCATGGAAATGTGAATAAACACAACACAACACATGACCCACAAACTATGAACATAAAATATATAAATGAAGATGTTATATATTTTTTTTAAATCGTAAAGATGTTTGCCCGTGAGTGCGCTCGTTTGCGCGGGCGTGCCCGTAGCTTAGCCACAGTTAGCAGTCAGTGGAAAAGGATATAAGAAGTAAATATGCAAAGTAAGCCAAAAAGCAATAGCATAGTGGTAGAGACGTCGGCTGAAGAGTAGGCATTCATGGTTCGAGCCCCCACAACATCAATTTTTATTTTTAGTAAAATAAGCACAAAACAAGTCCATGACAAACATGTACACATATAAAATCATAGTTTATGTAAAATGTAATGAAATAGTCCATTTATTTTGAAGAAATGTGAGATAACAAAACAATAAAAAATGCAAGATGTGCCTATAGCTCAGCTACAGTTTAACAAGGTGAGTGCATCTGCCTGTAGGTGAGCAGTGGTTTAACAGGTGTAAAATGAGTGCCCGTAGGTGAGCAGTGGTTTAACACACTGGAACTGTGTGCCCCTAGCTGAGTTGAGCGTAATATGCGTTCTAACAGCCAAATGAAGCGTAAACCAGCGTACCCCATTTGCACGGAGCTGCACACCGCGCCAACAAGCCAACCGACGGGCAACGTTGAGCAAGCTGTATCAAAACTGCCTTTACACAGACACACCCCTCAGCCTGTCTAGACAGTCATAAAAAATAAAAAGTGGCGAGGTTCGAACCCAGGATACTATGCACCATAGTCAAGGTACTGAACCACTAAGCCATGACAAAAGTACTGAGGAATGCAGTCATAGCAAATATATAGGAATGAATACAAAGTGGAGCATGACAAAGCAGGTTTTGTGAAGTTGATACAATTCCAAAATGGCCAATCACAGATATATGCGGGAAAAACGGCATATATAAGCCCCATAGGCGGGAATACACAGCATAAACGATTGTAGAACTAACTTGCAGCCAGAATGTCAGGAGTAGGTGAGGGTAGTTGCTTTCGAGCACAGAGGTGGGGCATTGAGGAGTCCAGATACATGGTCTGGCTCCTAGTCCACAGTCATGAGGCCCAACTCATGCAGGGCCAGGTCCTGTTGGGAGCATATAGGGCTGAGGCGTGGGACCGGTTGGCTCATGATCTCACCAGTGCCACAGGGATTCCAAGGACTGGTGAGCAGGTTCATCACCACCATGCGGACCTGAAGAGACGCAAGCAGGACCAATTGAACCTTTGGATCCAGGAGGCCCGGCAAATGCCCAATGCCCCACTACTGAGTAAGTTACATTTAATTATGTATGTAAGAAATTAAACTAGCTGATATTATGGAGATGTGTATTCCAATATTACTTCATTTATATTACAGCTGCAGGTGTCCGTTCTGCAAATCGCAGAGCCTATGGCGATAGGCTGGTGCGGTTGCACCACCAGGCAGGTCATTAATCCTCTCCCAGTAACTGTAAAGAAATATAAAAGTATGACAGTTAGCAAAAGAGTGCAGTGTAGTCACTAAGTAATAAAATGTGCAAGTAACAGTGTAAGAGTGTTTGCAAGTATTGCTTGATTACAAAAGTGTGTTGCAGTCTGTAATCCAAACAGAAAAATGAAAATGTCTGAAATAAAGTTTGAAATGAAGATGCCCCACCTGTAATATAATAGTGCACAACCTGCAGCAGGCTGAAAAGTACAGCTGCAGAAGATGATCAAATCACATGTGTGAAATATACCCCTGTTGAAATACTGAAACATGACAGAAGTGAGACTGCTGGAAAGGATTGTAATAACTACAGGTAAAACATGTCAATAAAGCCTAGAAGTAAGTACCATCCTGAATAGTAAAATGAAAACAAGTGAGAGAGTTTGAGAAAGAGTTATGAATCCACCAATAAAGTAGTAATAACCCCTGAATAAAGTATACTGCAGTCAGTACAGAATGAAATGAATGTGAGAAGCAGAACCAAACAGCAAAATCTGTTCAAAGTGTTGCTGCAGCTGGAATGTATATCCCAAAATCTGGATATGTTGTTCTCAGTCTGCAATATGCAGATAGTATGATTGTCTGACATACCAAACATCCACAGGTCTCTATAGCTATATAAAGCAAATGTAGCAAGATGATGTAGCTGAACAAAGCCGGATATGAATGTGTATGAAGAACAATAAAATGTATATTGATGTAGCAGTAACAGACCTATCACCAAATTGAAGTAGTTATCATATAGGAAACTGTAGTTAGTATAGTAGTGTGTATATATGTGTGCAGCTATTTGAAATGTACAGCATATGTATTGGTATTCAAAGGTGTTAATATTATTTTCTTCACCCCACCCTATAACCACATATAACCCATTCCACGTGAAAATGGTATGTGCAATCACAATTAACACTCCTGGACATTTGTCCTGTTGGGTCATAAATATTTGCATGTCCGTTGATGCATCTTCCCTGTTCATACATCCAAACCTGATGGCCTGTTGCCATCAATCAACCCTGCATGTAGTTGGACTGTGTATTGCTGTTCAAATTATGCATGTGTTACACTCGCTGTTCAATGGTGTGAATATCTGGGTGTTTGGTTAATGGGAATACTAATGCATGCTGTTACAACTAATTGCGAATGGTATTATATGTTACTAACCCAAACTGTCATGACATAATGCAAAACATGGGATGAAAGAGAAGGTGGGTTCCAGTGGACCCACCTAAGCTAGCAAGTGCACCTGGCACTAGTGCCCAGTCTGGACCATCCTCTGGTGGACCTGTGCCACCTGCAGGTGGAAGCACTGCAGGGGATGGGGCTCGTCCCCCCTCTGCAAGCATGGCTGGAGGAGAACCACCACTCACCCTCTGTAGCGTCCGGACTGTGGTGCATAGGGAGATCCAGGACTCTGTTCTTGGGCCCCTACGCCAGCTTGAGGCACAGGTGGCACAACTTATGGGCATGCCTGTTGCCCGGAATACACAGCCCCCAGCACAGCCCCATCCTGGGCAGTGAAGGAACAGTGGCAACTGCCCATGGGTGGGGATATCAGTTCCACTGTTGCCATCTGTGGGCTCATGGGCTCTGGATATCCAAACATCCGTCCCTGTCAATTGTGTAACCCCCCCACATGTGTCATACACCGCCCCTGTATGCGGCTTGTTTGTCTTGTCTGTTGACCTACCCAACCTACCTCCCCAGCTATACCGACTTCCTTCACCTGACATACCACTCTCACCTGAAAAAAAAAAAAGGGCACTCTGTACCCACAAAAAAATTACGCCCCATACATAGCTGCCCATTCTGCACACATGTCTGCTGGACATGGAAACTATCAATTACAATTGGCTGTACAACAAGTATTATTGTTGTCCTGACACCTCTCTCAGGGGTGTAAGGTTTCAAATGTCACACCAAATTACATACATATGCACAGCTGTTGCTGATGAAGAAATGGGCAGCTATGGGCCTTACCTACATCCCTCCTGCAAATTCCAAGCTTGTTTCCCTACTGTCTTACCCTCTTTGTGACCCCTTTTTCACCACTTTCCTGTCTCCCCATTTTCATTTATTTCAAAGAAAATAGCACGGGTGTGTGCCATAGTAAGCACTGTTAAGCGGTTGTAAGCAGGTGTGCGTGTGTATGCGCGGAGCTAAACACCAGTGCGCATGTGTGAGCTCCGCGCAAACCTGGTTACAACTGCTTAAAAGTGCCTTAGTCACTCTGATTGACAGGTCCTGTAGTCAGTTCAAAAGCAAAATAAAATCCCACTGTCAGTCCCAAACCCAGGATCTTGGAAACAGTTGTCTGCATGAACTACTACTAAGCCATGACTGTTATACAAGAAAATTGTGCTAAAATAAATATATCATGTAATAGTAGGAATGAATGTAAAGGGAATATAGGATGTGTAGTACACAAAGCATGCCATTTATACCTACTGTCAAAACTAGTGGATTTCCATAATAGTAGTGTGTGAACAGAAACAGCCATGCTAGTTGGTGGCTAGCAGGTAATAATGTCAGTTAATGTACATATATAAATGTATGTATATTTACATATATATATATATATATATATATATATATATATATATATATATATATATATATATAGTTGTAGGTGTCAGTGTGCATACACACTTACTACAGGAAACAGGAGAGAGGAATGGAGAAATGTGAATCAACAACACAGCCTGAATCATGAGAGAGATACTAACCTTTACACTCACAGAACAGTGTCCACAGCATACCAGCATGGTCCCCACCCTTACAATCTGAAAGGGCAATGCCTATCTCACATACCCTTTTATAGCACTGTCCTGAAATCACAGTGAGAACTGCAATCAGTACACAACTGGCTGCATGCAATTAGCAAATGCTGGCTTACAATTGGTGCAGAGGCCATCACATGGACTTATGCAGATACCTACAAAAGCATCCTGTACTCACACTCCACACATGCAATACGTTCATTGCACTGTCTGGAGGCAGACAGAGAGAGAGAGAGAGACAGACAGAGACAGAGACAGAGAAAAAAAAACACAAACAACAACACACAGTACACACACTGAGTCTAAGCTGTCAGCAGTGACAGTAGCAAGCCGTGCCAGCAGCAGCAGGAAGCAGTAGTAGCGGTAATGCAACCAGCTGCGACAAACACAGGTAATGTAAAGTAACAGGTTAATAGTCTGCATACTGTGCACCCTCCATATGTGTCATAGGTCTGTATCTATAGGTATGTACATGTGATATGTTGTGTGCACGTAGTTCCACCAACAGGGGATGACTATACATTACATGTCATTCAGTGTTAGGCCATGATCCTGGCAGCAGTTTTCCATTGCAGTGAGGCCTGTCTGTAAGATGTGTGTGTCAGCTGGTGTAACGACTATGGCGCTTAGTTAGCAGTCATCTGGGAACTTTGTCATCCACAACCCGCACATGTTCGCTTTTACATCTGAGAAATAAATGCCAAACAAGAGGGGTCCTAGGACAGAGGCCTGTGGGATACCACATGTGACTGGCATTGAGTCTGACAAGGCTCCTACAATATCGATATTATAGATTCTGTATGTCAACCAGTGTGCAACCCATCATGTGACATATGTAGTAACATGTAAGCTAATGAGCTTGTCTATGATGCCTGAGTGGAGTACTGTGTTGAAGGCCTTAGGCAAGTCCAGGTAGGCTGTATGGATTGCGTTGCCCTCATCAATGGCTGTAGTGACTGTTTTGAAAGGTCAACCAGGTCCAAAAGGCAGGATCAGCCCATCACAAAAGCAAACTGGCCGGGAACAAGTGTCTGCAGGTACCCAATATCGCTGTATATGCATCCCATACTGAATCATTCCATAGCTTTGTAGACCAGGCTGGTTAAGCTTATGGTGCAGTAGTTCCCAGGTTCAGTAGAGGTGCCTCCTTAGTGGAGTGGGACCACTGTTGCTGTATGCCAGTGTTCAGGTATATATCCTGTAGTACTGCCAAGGTTAATTATCAGTCTTATATGCGGTTGTATGTCCTCTTGTAGTTCACGTAGCACACATCCAGGGATACCATCAGGTCACATTGATGCTGTGTGTTCTGCTTTGCTGAGAGCGGCCCTCACCTGGACATGTGAGATGATAGGGAAGTTACATTCAGCTGTGATAAGTATTTCTACTTGTGGGGGAGAAGGAGGGGGGATACGTGCACTGAACCTGTCTGCAGGAATTTTGCCAATATCTGTGTGTACGGTGAATGTTAAGTAGGTGTGTATTAACTCAGAGCATATCTGAGGTGTTTGGTCCATATGTGTAACATAACTGAAGAAGGCCTTGTGGTTATCTATAGTGTTCGTGGCCATTTCCCTCCCAGAGTAGGCCATGGATGTTGTTATGAGAGACCATAGCTTATTACCAGTGCTGACCACAGATGGCTTCCCTCAATGTGAATCTGCTCTGTCCTGCAGTAGCCTCCTTCTATTGTTATACAATCTGCCTTTGGCTGGGGTCCACCGGACAGAATGCCTAACCTTTGTGCATAGGGTCTGGGTTAGAAATGTGTGTGCATGTTCCATGCAATCTTTGGGATGTCCATAGGAAGCATTCGCAAAGGGGTCAGCAGTGTGGGTTGTAGCTTCCACTGGCCCAGTGGGCTGCATGGATACCATCTCAGTCCTAACAAGTGAATAACTGTCTAATCACATACATATCAAAGTAGTCTACTGTGCTGGTGGTGGTGGGGGTGGGATATATATATCCAGGCTGAGTAACTTGTGTCCAGATCACACTAGTGGATGGCGCTCCACATACAGTACCTTGGTATGAACCCCCAGAGTGAGGTTGTGCATTGGACCTGTCGCAGTGTGCTGACCGATGGGGCATGCTACTATGTTGTATGGAATGTGGCAGGTATTGTTGCACAGGTGTTGACTGAACACTGATATCTGGCCATGTACTTGTGTATCCAACAAGAGACACACACATGCTATATATGTGAGTAGTAGTATATCACTACAGTTGAGTATCATGTATAGTATGTGTGCCATATATTGCTGACATAGTCTGCTGATATCCTGTTTGTGTTCTCTTCCAGGGACATGGCTCATCAGCGTAATCCCACCTACTCTGCAGCAGAAGATGAGGAGATACACCAGAGCCTGGTGCGGGATTATGACATACTGTTTTTCCGCACCAGCCAGAATCAGCAGGAGAGGGCTGCACTGTGGCAAGACCTTGTCCGTAGGGTAAATGACATTGGCACGCATAATAGGACATATGAGCAGGTACAACATCACTGCAGTGATTTAATCAGAAATGTCCTCAGCGTGCGTCGGATATCCACAGGCAACAGGTTGCCACAGGAGGTGGGGTGGCCACACATCCCCCCTCACCAGACTGGAGGGGCTACTCCTAAGTGTTGTGGCTCCAGCCCCAGAACAGCAACAGCAATACACCTGCATCATGATGGAGGCTGGATCCACACAGCAGCACGACATGGAGCATGCAGGTAATATGCCATATGCACACTTGACTGTTCTGTACACTGTTAGTTTATGCATGTGTAAGGTGTGTCCGTGGTATATAGCAGTATAGTATGTAATTGTGCAGGTGTGATACTGGCAATATAAGCAGCTGACGTGTGAAAGGCAACTGGTGTACTACTGCACTGTATCATATGCAGTATCAATGGCACAGTTGTGGCCACTGACATTAATCTCCTCATTTCTGCAGGTCCCTCCGGTGTTACAGCAAGGCAGGCCATCCATGCTGGTGAGTGTGTTTTAACAATACCTATAATAGTCCTGACAGTGCTAGTAATACTAGTGTAACTCAGTAGTGCTCTGTGTGTATACTGAGGGGTGTGCATGTGTGCCTGTGTCCACGTGTGCATGGGTGCATGGGTGCATGTGTGCCTGTGTCCACGTGTGCATGTGTGCATGTGTCCACGTGTGCATGTGTGCATGTGTACACATGTCCACGTGTGCATGTGTGCATGTGTGCCTGTGTCCACGTGTGCATGTGTGCATGTGTGCATGTGTGCATGTGTGCATGTATGCATGTGTGCCTGTGTCCATGTGTGCATGTGTGCATGTGTGCAAGTGTGCATGTGTCCACGTGTGCATGTGTGCATGTGTGCATGTGTCCATGTGTGCATGTGTGCATGTGTGCATAAGTGCATCACTGGTAACATTGTGTGGACACTGTAAACTGTGTTTCCTGTCTTCCTCCCACAGGTTCTGGTGCTGCTCTGGTGTCCTGCAGCAGGGAACCTGAATCTGGTGCCACAGGTACTGGTAATGATGATATCTGTGTAATGGCACAGGAAGGTGTGTCAGAGTCCGCCATTGGTCAGCCAATTGACAGTACACAGCTGTCAACCCCATCATTGCGCACAGTCATCCTGCCAGTACATCCTATGTCACCATTGTCCCTAGGTGATGGACAGGATACAGTGGGCATTGACCAGGGTAATGTGGTATCTGTGGCACATGCTTCCCCACACAGCAGCCAAGGGCAGGGTCCTGCGATGGTACCACACAGACAATTGCCCATGGGTTCTCGTGGGAGCATTCGTGGGAGTACTGCCTTTGGCAGATGTGCCCAAAGAGGTCTGCCAACCTCAGCTATGTTTCGGGCTGTCATGCAGGCACAGTCGCGTATGGAAAGGTACACCAGACAGGGTCTGAGGAAGCTGAGAGCATGTCGCACAGCTATGACTGACAGTATGCGTGACATCGCGGATGCTATCCGTAATTTCACCGATGTAATGGACAGATGTTGTGGGGACATATTACAGCAGTTCCACAACCACATGTCCATGAGCCAGGGCAATGGTGGGCGGTTGCGGCATCGACATGGCCGTATGCCAGCAACAGCAGCAGCTGGCACTTGGCGCGGATGACAACAGGCCTGCAGATGCCCCATAGTGCCAGCAGCAGCCCCAGCAATGGGTCTATGCTGTCATCGGAACACCCCAGGAGACCACGTGCACGTGGCTCTGGACAGTCCCAACAAGGACCTGTGTCCAGTCAACACACTCCTGCTTCTGATGACAGTACCCAGTCTGGCTTTGTACCAGATATGGTCCATAGCACCCCTGCCAGGCACAGGTACCATGTCCGTGCCCACAGACACTGATCAGTATGACCTGCCAGGTGCAGTCTGTGGCTGTCCACAAACTCCTGTATATGGCAGCCATGAGGTGGAACTGTGTGCATGCATACACACATGCAAAATGTTAACACCTAGGGCTACTACATACATGCACACACTGCACCAACAGTGCCCCACCCTGTACTGCTGTCCCTCACCAACACACATACACACACATGTCAATTGGTGGTATCAGTGGCAGACTCAGGCATACCTAATTCACACCCTGTGCATATGATGAAACTGTGCTACTTCTTGCAATCTCCAACATCAGTGCAGGAACAGGTAAACACGTTGCTGATGCACAGGGTGACTACATAGAAGTGTATTAGTAGTATCATGTTGGTAACAGTACAGTGTGCTGATATGACTGTGTGTATATCCCAGCATGCCTGATGCAGTAACCGTATGACTGTCCTGAATTGTTATTTACACCCATAGTATGTACCAAAGTGTAACAGCTGCACATTATTGCATACTGGTGGTAAGGATGTCAACAGATAGCCACATTCATGGGTAGCACAGGGGGGAAGCTAATGCAAGTAGTTATACGCAATGATGGACATGTACAGTAATGGTGGCAAGCTGCCCACAACGACTATGCAATGTGGATGTTTGCACATGTTGATATGTGTGCAGTACCAATGTAATCCAAATCACAATTAACTATGACATAATATCAGTTCTACCATGGGCATCTGCACTGTGCATTCCTGGGTACATGTTGATAGTGCCTACATATTTGCACTGTTACCTACTGTTAGTGTTACCCCTTCTTTGTTGTACAATGGACTACTTCCAGCCCTGCTTACTGTAGCTTTGTTTGCATGCATGTTTGCTTGGGGTTCCCTGGAACACTGCTTCCACCTGCAATGCAGAGTTACAGTGCTTCTGTGGACTCCTAGTGACATCTGCAAAGTGTACGATACGTATGTCAAGTTTACACATGACAGAACGTCACTGTCTGTCCTGTTCACATGTAAGTTGCCTGTGACACATTGCACATGTCTTACCTGGCATTTACCCATGTGTGCAGTCATATATGCCAGTGCTATGAAATCAGTAGCAGTACACCCACACATACACACCTTCAGTATGTTGTTCCCCATTGGCCCTATGTGTTGGTAATCACCATGGCAATCACACTACTATGGTAGCATGTGCAAAGGTAACCTGTGAATCACCTCTATGGTCTAGTTGTGGTTTATGTGAGTCATGTGGCAATGTCACAGCTGCCACATGTATGCAGTCAACCCTCACCCCTGGCCAGGAACGTACAACACATGTGTGGGATGCCACCACATAGCCAATCTGGGGACTGAGCACTCTGAACCCAGTAATGCCATACCCTGTCAGGTGGCATGACATACTACAGTGACTACAATACCAGTCAGACATAGACCCGCACTGACAGCAATCTGAACACACTGGGGCATACTTGGAGACTCAGAATAGCATCCTGCCTGAGCATCACACACCTCCGCAGCTGGCACACAGGCATACATTACGCCGAACAGAGCACATGCCACACATGGCACACACATCCCATGTGCCACACACTCACAGCCTGTAGGGCTACACAACACACCTGCTACAGATGTGTCAGGTACCTCTCTTGGCCACTGCAGTGGGGTCCCGCTCAACAGGCTGTACATGGTGAAGGTCACAGTGATATGCCTGTGGGGCACTATGGTCCACCACAAAACACATGCATACAGGTCAGTCAGAGGCATGGACACATATGACTCAGTCATTGACCATGCCACTATGGATGACCTGAGACATACCTCCCTGGACTACATGACAGGGAACATAGAAGGGATCTCTCAGCATGTGGCACTGGCCAGTATGAGCCTGATCTTGGTTGCAATCATACCCTCACCAGGTATGCTACCACTATATGTAGGAAGAGTGTTCTATGTCTACATTCTGCTCAATCTCCAATGTGATTCATAGGGTATCCACTGGCTGTCAATGTGTGCTTACATGCTAGGGAAGCCACAATGATTTGTGAGGGGCAGCTTGCACGTGACACCCATAGTGCCTTATGCTGCAGGACACGGATTACATAGCCACCTCCACGGGTATCACACAGGATAGGACACTAACAGTGATGCTACACAACACCAGCAGTGTACACCGCAAGATGCATGCACTGGACACTGTCCTCAGCACAGTGAACTGCAATGTCTGTGCAGTACCAGAGTCCTGATTCATGGCTCACAGGTGCAACCCATCACTGCCAGGTTATACCTCATACCATGCCTGTCCTCCCCTACACATGTAACACACATTGACAGGGGGGGTGGTATCCCAAGGCACCACAGATACACACACCTCCATGTTGTTGGCACAGCACAAAGCATCATGTCCTATTCATGTGCAGCTAACAGTGTGTCAGACTTCCTTCTGGTTCATAGCCTGGCACACACAACCCTCCCATACACAGGAAACCCACCTATCCTCCATAACAACACTGGCAATATGACAGTCTCAAGAACTGTCTTTATATGGCTGGACTGCATCCAGCCAAACATTGTGCGTGAGCATTACTGTAGCTACAACACACTAGTTGAAGGGTTCCCAGCATGTGGTCACTGAATTGCAGTGGAATAACATGTTACCACTCCCACAAGAGGTGGGAACATACAGCGCCTGTACATCGACTACATGTAGACTATATGGCCCAGACCAGATGTGTATCCCCTGCTGTAGGTATTTTACCATATACATCCACACTGTATAGACACATACTGCATGCAGCCCCTGCACAGTAAGACACAGTCATATTGTTATGCATTGCAAATACCATTTATCCACTCGAGGCACGTGTCAGACATCGTAACTACTGCAGGTCACAGGTATTTATGTGTATGTGTCACACACATACATCATGTGTGCATTGCCATTGCTGGTTTAGGCAATGGCATGCATTGTTATGCACAAAGACCCACACAAGGTCATACTGTGTGACACAACCACACGTGGCAGTTGTGGGTTTCCAAAACATACCTATCTGTACTCTGACAATGGTAATAGACCCAGTAGCGGAGCGCACTATTGGCATTACTGGTCAACTAGCCCTGTTTGGCTGTGCTGATAGTGTGGTGACATCCCCTGTGTTTACTGGGGGAATATGCAGCATCTGGTGTATTGTAGTATTTGCCAAAAGGATCTGTTCTCTCACACTTGTAATTACACACACCCTACTACCCCCACACACAAACTCTTGCCATTTGCAGGATTCATATGCCTTCCTAACTATGTCACAACACATGAGAGCTATGCATTAGCGAAGTGTACTATTTGGATTACTAAGAGGTTCCTCTTCTCTGGCTGTACTTATAGGGTGCTGACATCATCAGTGTTTGGAAAGGGTTATGTGCATCATGTAGTGTGATCTCCTGATTGCCAAAACTGACATGCTTTTCATACAGAATTGTATACACACAAACTCCACACATCCAAACACACACACACTTGCCATTTGCAGGTTTTTAAACCCCTACTTAACTATGCAATGACACTTGAGAGAGACGCTTTAGCAGAGTGCGCTATTCGGATTACTGGGAGGTGGGTCTTCTCCAGCTGTATGTATAGGGTGCTGACATCATCAGTGTTTGGAAAGGGTAATGTGCATCATGTAGTGTGATCTCCTGATTGCAAAAAAGCACATGTCTTTCATACAGAATTGCACACACACAAACTCCCCACATCCAAACCTACACACTCGCTATTTGCGGGTTTCAAACTCCTACCTAACTATGTGATGGTACTTGAGAGGGACTTATTAGCGGAGTGCGCTATTCAAATTACTGAGAGGTTTCCCTTCTCCTGCTGTACTTATAGGGTGCTGACATCATCCGTGCTTAGATAGGGGAATGTGCATCCTGTAGAGTGCTTTCACAGTTGCCAAAAGGGACATCTTCCTCGCACAGACTTGCACACACACTAACCCCCCTCCACACACACTGGGCAGTCGCAGGATTCAAACCCCTACCTAACTATGTTATGACACTCGTGACAGACGCATTAGCGGAGCGCACGATTCGGATTATTGAGAGGTGTTTCTTCTCCTGCTTTACTTATAGGGTGCTGACATCATCAGTGTTTGGAAAGGGTAATGTGCATCAAGTGGTGTGATCTCCTGATTGCAAAAAAGCACATATCTTTCATACAAAATTACACACACACAAACTCCCCACATCCAAACACACACACTTGCAGGTTTTAAACTCCTACCTGAGTATGTTATGACACTTCAGAGAGACGCATTAGCAAAGTGCGCTATTCGAATTACTGGGAAGTTTCCCTTCTCCTGCTGTACTTATAGGGTACTGACATCATCCGTGCTTAGACAGGGGAATGTGCATCCTGTAGAGTGCTTTCACAGTTGCCAAAACGGACATCCTCTTCATACAGACGTGCACACACACTAACCCCCCTCCACACACATTGGGTAGTTGCAGGATTCAAACCCCTACCTAACTATGTTATGACACTCGTGAAAAATGCATCAGCAGAACACGCTATTCGAATTAGTGGGAGGTTTCTCTTCTCCTGCTGTACTTATAGGGTGCTGACATCATCCGTGCTTAGATAGGGGAATGTGCATCCTGTAGAGTGCTTTCACAGTTGCCAAAAGGGACATCTTCCTCACACAGACTTGCACACGCACTAACCCCCCTCCACCCACACTGGGCAGTTGCAGGTTTCAAACCCCTACCTAACTATGTTATGACACTCGTGACAGACGCATTAGCGGGAGCGCGCTATTTGAATTACTGGGAGGTTTCCTTTCTCCAGCTGTACTTATAAGGTGCTGACATCATCCGTGCTTAGATAGGGGAATGTGCATCCTGTAGAGTACTTTCACAGTTGCCAAAAGGGACATCTCCCTCACACAGACTTGCACACACATCAACATCACTCACCCACACACACACACACACACTGAGCATTTGCATGGTTTGAACTCCTACCTACCTATATTATGACACTTGAGAGAGACGCATTAGCAGAGCGCGCTAACAAAATTATTGGGCATCTGGTCTGCACGTGCAGTATTTATAGGGTGCTGACATCTTTATTTCTACAGAGGTATGTACATCTAGTACTACCTGTCAGGTGGAGGATAGCATATATATGCATTTGCAGCCACCTACGTCAGGGTCAGATATGCACATTGCACTGGCAGGTTATGTTCTATACCAAGCTTTGTGACCACAGGACCTGTAACACACAACACAACCAGTCCAGAACACCACTCCCACATCCAAGACACACACTTTGCTTCCCTGGGAACAGTACCGGGATATGCAGGTGTTCACATACACCATTCCAGTTGTTAACATCAGGTACAGGCATATTTTGTGTGAGAACTACTCAGGCCTCTACCACTTTACCCTACAGCCACTATAATTTGTGGGTCCATGTGCTATGGCAGAACCACACACAACAGCCACATGGGGGAATACATATTGCACCTGTCCATCTGCAACATGGGTACTCACTGTTCCACACCAGCGGTAGACTACCATTGTTGATATCTGACATACCCACCTTTCCCTGGACATCCATATCCCATCCCCACCCCCAGGCAAGGTTGTCACTGCACACAAACTGTGTTTAGCACAAGCAGACTCTACACCTGTGAAGACTGGGGTGGACGACTTCAAAGGACCCATGCTGGGGGACTATACTGGCCACTCTGCATAATCCTTGACAATTGCATTCTATGAGCATGTGTAAGATTTGCATTGATCATGCTATCCCACATATACCCATGACTGCTCCAAAACAAGACACCTGTCAGGTGTACACCAGCCATATATGAGCCGTCCAACAGACAGAGTGAGCTAATACATTGCAGAGCTGTAGCCCACAGAGGGAGGACATCTGTGAACAGTTCCGGCACGACACTTCATTCCCACATAATCATCACAACACAGTGTTGACAGTGGAATTGTCCAGACAATGCAGATAGGGCTCCCCTCAGTCTGTTATTGATGGCCACTTACTGTTAGAGGTACTCAGCAACCCTCTTCCAGCACACACCAACAACATGGCTGTGGCTTAGCACATTCAAACCCTGGGATCTCCACTGTGCCCCTGCTTGACAGAGGCACAGCTCACTAGCCTCACACATTGCCTTATGTGACCTACTTTACAGTGGCACAGTAGCCTACTGTACTGGGGATGCAGATGCCAAGCACACTCTGGCTAAGCTGTCATTCCCTAGGGCAACAAGCCTAGTATTGACCTCTACACCCATATGTTCAATTGTCAGATGCATAATATTTGTTGTGCTGTTATACACTTTGAAGGTCTTTATTGCCATAGCATTCCTTGCTCCTATGAACAACGTGTATCTGTGGAAGATGTTTGAATATGAGGGCAATCCACTATATCACTTATGTCTCTGTAGTCATTTACTGTGTGCACTGGGCAGATTGCTGTGTTGTGGTTGGTTCCTGGAATGACACATACAAATACCAGATATGTGTGGCCAACTGCTAAACGGAGATATGGCCTAAGTGTGTGAGCATGCCCAGTTCAGCCTTTCCATGGCATGTTGTCTGACATATGCCTCATTTATCAAAGTGTGCGAGCATGCCCAGTGTGAGCTTTCCATATGTTGAACTCTGAAGTCCACCACATATTTGGGTGTGTGTGAACTTCAACAATATCTCACGTTTATGGTAGTGTGTTGGGTGTCATGTTGTGTACTAACTGGTCAACTGCTTCATGTCTGCCACAACAGGGATTATACTGTGCCTGCAGGGATTGCATGGGATACTTTGCATACAGTTGTCAACATCCTTTCATAATGACCTAACACTGTAGTACCGTATAGTGTACTGGTTCAGTACTTTCACTGTGGTGGACAGTATCCTGGGCTTTAGTCCTATCACTGCTTGACATCTTCATAGTGAGCACAACAGACTGTGTTGTGGCCAGTTGTGCACATATGACCATGTTGCATTATGTTCAGATATGGACTACCTACACCAGGCTTGTCCAACATTGGTAGTGTATTCCACAACATAGGTGGACATTGGCAAACACTAGTGATGATCCCTAGGCCATTTCTGATGCTAGTCACACGGTGTGTTTGTCCTTCGACACACATTGTAACTGGAGTTTGCCATGACATATGTCATGGTTAGTATACTGCACCTCCGTCTACCTCTGACATCACAGTGATACCCAGGGTTAACCTACCATCTCCCATCCACTCATCAGGATTCCTCTTGAGGGGTGTCGATAGGTGACTCTCTGGCTAACCTGTACTGGGAGTTTAGTCAAGAGTGGGGGTGCCTTCTGTGTTATGGATCATTCTGTACAGCTTGTCCTATGTATGTCAGTGCTGGGGTTCAGGTCTCTCATGTGCATAGCTCACTGCCATTCAGATTGTACAAGGTGCAGCATGTTCATTGATTCCAGCTTGGACATGGCTACATACATCAGGCACAGCTTGCCTCTGGCTGGGCAGTATGGCAGTGTGTGGAGCTGCAGTTTGTTTACTCAGGCAACACATGGCATCTGTTCATGCTCTTTGCTACTCCTGGTGGGGTACTGTTGTGGACTTTACAGTTGATGGAGGTGTCTGCTGAGGTATATCCCACAGGGGCTATTTTAGTCAATTGTGATGCTGATGAAGGATGACTGCAGAGCCACAGTGACCTCCGCTTATCTACATCTGACAACCTTCATGATTGGGTGGGTATATGGTTTGTTTCTGCGAACACTACAGCCACATGTTTGTCCAGTGCAGGATATCTATCACATTGTGTCCCCAGGTCTCTCATTACATGTTAGGTACGTAATGGGTTAACACCTATGTGGTAATTTGTGGGCACTTACTGTATATCCACGGTGGTTATCTACACACAGTTCTGCAATTAGCTTGCTGACATGGCTATGGCTCCAGTTGTCTGTTTCTAGGTGGCCCTTTTGTGGGTTGCTTGTGCCAGCTGGGGGTCGGATATGGTGGGCTGTTTGTACTCCTCTGCATACATGTTCAGTCACAGTCCTTCCATGTTGGCCTGTACCGATGGGACATATATATACGGAACGTGGGGGTCCCAGGATCAAGCCTTGTGGGATGCCACTCATATCTGCTTTGTAGTCTGACATGGATGCAGCATGTCTGACCATGTCAGTTCTGTCCTTGGTCTGGTTTGCAACCCCTATACTGACATAGGGTTATATATTTAAGCTGGTGAACATATCCATACTGAACTCGTAGGGTATTGTCTGGAAGCATACGCACGGTCCAGCTACGCTGTGTGGACCACATTGCCATCATCAATGACCTTAATGACTGTTTCAAATGGGTCAAACATGTTTAGGGGCAGGATCTGCAGTTACGACAGCCACACTGTGTAGGGTCCGGTAGCAGTAGGTCCACGATAGCTTTATGTCTGCGTTACATACTGATCCTTTCCATAGCTGTGCAGACCAAGCTTGCCAGGATCCTGGGGTGGTAGTTTGCAGTAATCATTCAGGCAACACCTTTGTTGTGAAGGACCACTGTTGTTGTACACTGCTCTTTGGGTACATATAGGTTCATAGGTTCATAGGTTCATACGTTTATACTAGGCTATCTGCCCTAAGGCATTTATAAGCCTAGCCCAAATTTTTGTGGCTTACGCCACCCCTTATATGAAAAAATACTGTGCCCATTAGTTTGTTGTGCCTCTGTCCAGCAGTGACACAGAGATGATTCCCGGGGTAAACCTACGATCTCCCATCCACAGGTCTAGATTTCTCTTGAACAGAGTCAGCGAGGTGCTCTGCCTCACATGGACCGGGATTTTATTCCACAGCATAGGGAGTCTCTGAGTGATAAATCTATCCCTCCAGCACGTCCTATTTATATCCGTGCTAAGGTTTAAGTCGCTTGCTCTAGTGGTTTTGGTGGATTTGGATTTTTTGAGGTGGAGCATGTCCATTAATGATCTCGGGTTGGACATGGCCTTGTATGTCAGGCACATGTCACCTCTGAGCAGATGGTATGTGACTGAATAGAGCTGGAGTTTCTTCAATCTGGCAGCATATGACAGATTTTGGAGTCCTTTTATCCTTTTGGTGAGGAACTTTGGGGTCTCTCCAATTGCTGCAGATGTCTGGTGAGATACATCCCGAATGGGGCATTGTACTCGATCATTGGTCTGATAAGTGAAGAGTACAGGGAACAATGACCTCACTAGATCTGGATGTGAATCCCTACATGATCAGGTGGGCAATGTAGAAGGTCTTTCTAACCACTTTAGCAATGTGAGTGTCAAAAGAAAGGCCACTGTCAACCTGGGTCCCCAGGTCCCTGATAACCTCTTCTGTGCTTAGTGGATTGCCACCTATATGGTAGCTTGGGGTTACCTTGTTTTTCCCGAAGGGTATGACTATACATTTTTGGTGTTTAACTTCAGGCCATGGCTCTGGCACCAGCTATCTGTTTCCGTGAGTCCCTTCTGAAGGATATCCGTGTCGATGCACTTTCCACTATGGCACCCAGTTTGCAGTCGTCTGCAAACTTTGTCAGGCAAGTCCTCCCATGCTGGCCTGTACTTCTGAGAAGTAGATGCCAAACAATAGGGGGCCAAGGACCGAGCCCTGTGGGACACCACTTGTGACCGGCTTGGAGTCTGACACAGCGCCAGCAACTCTAACCCTGTGGGTTCTGTCCTTAAGCCAGTTTGCAACCCATCTTGTGACATATGGGTTTACATTTAAGCTGGTAAGTTTTCTACAATACCCGAGTGGGGTATTGTGTCGAAAGCCTTTGCAAGGTCAAGGTAGGCTGTATGGACTACCTTTCCCTCATCAATGGCCTTGGCGACTGTTTCGAAGAAGTCGACCAAGTTCAATAGGCATGATCTTCCCTTGACAAAGCCAAACTGGGTCGGGTCCAATGTCTGCAAGTCCCCTATATCTTTGTTTATGAGCTCCATTATGATCCTCTCCATAGCTTTGCAGACTAGACTTGTTAAGCTTATGGGGCGGTAATTACCAGGGTCCGTAGAGTGCCGCCTTTGTGGAGTGGGACCACAGTTGCCGTACGCCACTCCTTGGCACGATCCTGTGGTAAGGCTGAGATTAAACAGCTGCCTTATGTGCGGGGTTAATTCCTCATTTAGGTCGTGTAGCACACAGCCGGGGACACCATCCGGTCCCATTGATGCTGTGTTTTTAGCTTTAGAGAGAGCAGCTTTCACCTGCGCATTTGAGATGTCCGGGAGGCTACACTCGGCTGGGATAGTTATCTCCTTTAGGGAGAGGGGGTGAAGTTTGCACTGAACCTGTCTGCCAGTATGTTGGCAATGTCTGTGGGTTCAGTGATTTTTGTATCATTTTGGACTAATTCTGAGCATATCTGGGAGTTTCCACCCAGGTTCCTAACATAGCTGAAAAAGGCCTTATGATTGTCCTTTGTATCCATGGCAATTTTTCTCTCAAAATTGGCCTTAGTTGATTTTATGAGTGCTCGTATTTTTTACTAATAATGATCAGGGTGACTTCCTTTATGGATTTTGTTCTATCATGTAATAGCTTTCTCCTCTTATTGTAAAGTTTGTTAATGGTTGGGTTCCGCCAGACTGGACTGTTCCCCTTTCTGGAAAGAGTCTTGGTTTTTTTTGGGATGGCCTGATGCATGCAGTCCTGGAGGTGTTCATAGAAGGCATTTGTAAGGGCTTCTGCAGCTTGGTTGTGGTTTCCTCTGGCTCAGGGCCTTGAAGGATACTACACCAGTCTTGAGTAGTGTGAAGTTTGCTTTAGAGAGTTCTTCACTATGGTCTTTTGTTTGGGGTGGGGGATGTGGATTTCCAGTGAGATTAGTTTATGATCAGATCTCACCAATGAGGGATATACTTCGGTGAGCATTTTGTCCCCATGTTTGTGACAATGAGATCTAGTATATTTTCTCCTCTCATGGGAACAGTGACTAGCTGTTCCATGGCATTTGAATTTATGAACTCCAGGAACCGTTGGGCTAGAAAGTTAGGGCTTGAGTAATGTTCCCAGTCTATATTCGGGTAGTTGAAGTCACCCAATATGATGGTGTTTGGAGATACATTTATACCCTCCAGTGTCTTCAGGAAGGCTGTGTGGGTTCCTGAGTTTGAGAGGGTGGCCTGTAGCATGCTACAATTTGTAGAGCAGTTTTGCCTATGGTTAGTTGCACCTGGATGGTTTCAGCTTAATGCGTTGCCACCAACCTGGAGGTGTGGGTATCCTTTATGAATATGGATACACCCTCCTTTTGTGGTGTGGTCCGGGTTTTGGGGCTGGAGCATCATATGAGGTAAAACCTAATAGTGCCGGGTGCTCTCAGCCTTGAACCAGGTTTCAGTTACAGCACAGACATCGATGTTCTCCATACTGAGTAGGGCCTCGAGTGTGCATTTTGAGATTTAGACTTCTGGCATTGAGCAGCATTACCCTCAGTTTCTTCCCATTTTTGTTTTCTAGGGTGGTAGGTTTAGAATTTGAGCCTTGCCTAAAAAAGGCACTATGGGGGTGGCAAGAGCCTTAGCCAATATCCGGAATCCCAGGGGTGACAGGTGCAAGCCATCCCTTGCGAAGCAGCGTGGCTTGTCAAGCATGTCATCCCAGGCAGACAGACACTGGATCCCCTTTGAATGACACCAAACATTAAGCCAATTGTTAAAGTGTGGTAAGGCTGACATTAGGCAGTAGTGTGATTTGGCATTCCATTATTCTTGGCGTCCATGTTGGCCTCAGCCCAGGACACCATCACATACCTTTGCTGCTGTGTGTTTTGCTTTGCAGATAATGGCTGTTACCTCAGCATCTGCAATGTCAGGGGACCAGCAGTCTGCTGGGATAGATATTTTGCATTCTGGGGAGGGGGGGGTTGCACTGCACCTGTCAGGTTGTATGTTGGCAATATGTGTGTGTGTTTGGTATGTTGTTTGTAATATCTGTGTGATTCGGAGTATATCTGTGGATTCTCAACATGGTTCCTACCATCAGTTAAGTAAGCCTTGTGATTATCCTTAGTGTCCTGTACAATTTGTATCTTCATAGGTTCATGGGTTCATACTAGGCTATCCACCCTAGGGCATTAGTAAGCCAAGCCAGAGTGTGTGTGTCTTTCGCCACCCCTTGCTATGTGACTATTATGGCCATTTATGATTTTGTTTACTGTGCCTCTGTCTGGACGTGACACAGTGAAGACCCCCAGTGTACATTTACAATCATCCATCCACTTGGCAATATTCCTGTTGAGGGGTGTCAGTGAGGAGCTCTGCCTAACATTGATTGGGATCCTGTTTCTGGGTGTGGGGAGCCTCTGGGTTATGTATCTGTCCCTCCAGCACATCCTATTTCATTATGTGTTAAGGCTGACATCTGTCACTCTCACAGCTCCAATGGCTTTGATTTCCGGTGGTGGAGCATGTCCATTACTTCTGTGTTGGACATGGCCTTGTACAACAGACATACAATGCCTCTGTGTAGGCAGTCTGTGACTGCATTCAGCTGGGGTGTCTACAGCCAGGCAGCATATGACATATATTTGACACACATTATCCTCTTGGTGGGGTACCTTTGAGGTCTTCCGAACTGCTGCAGGTGTCAGGTACGGTACATCCCATATGAGTCATTGTACTAGATTATGGGTCTGATAAGGGAACAGTACAGGGGCACAGTGACCTCTGTTGATGTAGATGTGAATGCTTTCATGATACGGTGTCCAATATCAACAGTCTTCCTAGCCACATTGGCATTGTGAGTGTCACATGATAGGTTACTGTCGACTTGTGTCCCTAGGTCCCTGATTACTCCTTGCATACATAATGGTTTACCACCTATGTGGTAATTTGTGAGTACCTTGTCTGGTATTTGGTAGGACATTCATACTGTCCAGTGTCTTCAGGATGTCTGGGTGGGGTTCTTGTGTGTGAGAGTGTGGTCTGTCGCATGCTACAGACTGTACAGCAGTTATGACTACACTTAGGTGCACATGGGTGGTCTCCGCTGCTTCGTGCATTGTCAGTTACCTGGCTGTATGGGTGTCTGTGCTGCATATGGATACTCCCCCTCCTTTGATGTTTTGGTCCAGGTGCTGGGACCATTGCGCATGATATGTGGTATAACCTGGTAGTGCTGGTGTGCTATCAATAGGCTTGCAGCAGGCTTCTGTCACATAGGTTCATAGGTTCATAGATTAGTACTAAGCTAACTGCCCTTGCGAGCCATTTTAAGCCTAGCCAATTATCCCTTGTAAGACTCAAACCCTGCACCTTGTGTTTGTAAGGCAAACACCTTAACTTAAACTCACCTTAAACTGCACAGACATCGATGTTCTCCATACTGGGAAGTGCCTCAGAGGCATGCATATTGCAGTTTACACATCTGGAATTGGTCAGCATTATCCTTATGTTTCTTACCACTTATGTTTTCTAGGGTGTGGGTTAGTCTTTTTGGCCTTGCCTACGTACGGCTCTATGGATGTGGCAAAGGCCTTATCCAGTATCCAGATGCCCAGGGGTAACAGGTGCAAGCCATCCCTGGAACAGCAGCATGGCTTGTCATGCATGACATCTCAAGCAGACAGACATTAGACCCTCTTGGACTGACAGTTGTAACTGTGCCACCTGTTAAAGCTGATCATTCTGTGTTTGTACTGTGGAATCATTCTTGGTGAGGGTTGGATGCTGAAAATGGCCAGTGTCATACCGGCCTGGGGTACATACTCAGAGAGCTCATCCATGTCTCTTTTCATGTAGTCAAGGGAGGTACATCTCAGGTCATTCACACCAGCATGGACAATGAGTGCATCATATTTCTGCTTGCTTTGGGGTGACCTGCGTACTTGTGTTATGTGGCATATTGTGCAGCCTACAGGCAGCTTACTGTACCCTTTCCCTTGTTCAGTCTGCTGAGTGGGACAGCAGTGTGTCTGCCTCTACAGACACCTATTACAACTGTATCAGGCATGTTGTTTCTCCTTCTGGTCTGTGACTGTTTGGCACACCAGTTTTGTGTACTATGTGTTGCATGTGCTATGTTTGGAGGTTGTGGTTGCTTGGGATCTGCTTTGGAAGCTTCTGTTGGTGTGGTGTGTTTGTAATTAGGCCCTCCGGGAATGTTTTTCCTGTGTTTATGTGTTTGGTTTACAGTTGTGATAGGTCTATGTGGGACTGGGTTTGTGGTGTATGTGGTTACCTTCTCCTCCTGACTAGTTTTGACAGTACTGAGTTGGGGGAGCTCAGCCTCCAGTTTGGATACATGGTTGCATCTCTCACATATATTTGTATTTATTGGGGGGAGTTGTCGGTTGTTTGTGTACTTGGGCCAGGTGTCACATTGCCTCTGGATTCACAGATTCTACTTGTTGTGGCTGGCCTTAGTGGATTGTATGTGTGGACATATTTTATTGCCATACTACTGATCAGTGATTACTTCCCTTTTTATGTTTGCTCTATCATGTAGTAGCTTCCTCATTCTCTTGCATGGTTTGGTAATGGCTGGAGTCCAGCATGCCAGATGCCTGTGTGTATGGCATTGTGTCTTGTTGTTATTTGTGACTGCATACTCCAAGCATTCCTGGCTGTGTTCATGGAATGCCTGTATAACATGTTCTGTGGTGTGTCCCATATTCTGCACTTGCACAGGGCCTTTTGTGGATTCCACATCGGTTTGGAGGGGTGCAACCTATGCTTTACACATGTTTTTCACTATGGTTTTCTGGCCAGAGACTGTGGTCAGGATGTGTATATCCAGTGTGATTACTCTATGGTCTGGTCTTACCAGTGAGGGATACACTTCTCATCTTGCCATCCAGTAAACATATTGTTGATTATCACATCCAGTATGCTTACCCCTCTTGTGGGAGTGGTACGTTGTTTGTGGATTCTGGGAACTTTTCTCCTACTGTGTTGGTGCTAGTATAATGCTCCCAGTGTATGTCTGGGTATTTTCAGTCAAGCAATATAATGTGGTTTGGGGGGCTTGATATATTCATGTATTCCAACATAGGCCAGGTGCAGTTCCTGGTATTAGGACAGTAGTCTGCAGCAGGCTATATACTGGGAAGCGGTTTTAGCCATTGGTATTTGACCATGGCTAATCCATGCTGCTTCTTGTTGTGGTACCAACATGGGGGTGTGGTTATCCTTGACATTTATTGCTAGTCACCCTCCTTTTGTAGCTTGTTCCATGTTTTGCGGCTGTACAGCACAGTATGAGGTGTAACCTGGTAGTGTTAGGGTGCTGATGTGAGCCTTGACCCAGTTTTCTATTACAGGACTGATATCAACATTCTCCATACTGTGTGTGTTTACACTGCACACATCTTGCTGTTTAGCCTTCTGGCATTGGGTAGCATTACATCTAGGTTCCTATCCCTTGTGGTACTTATGAAGGTGGGTTTGTGTTTTGAGACTTACCTATTCAGGGCATGCTGTGGGTACTGACAGCCTTTGCCAGTATCCATGGGGCCTGGACTGATAGGTGCACGCCACCCCTAGCAGGTGGTGCATCATGTCATGCTCCGCATGTCTTCCCAGGCTGAAACACATTGGCTCCCCTTTGACTAACTGCATTACTTCAGCCAGTTATTGCAATTGATCATCCCATCGTCATTTTGTGGCTTCATGCTTGGTGAGGGTGGATGTTAGTCAGGGTCCTCAGGTGTGCAAATAGTAGATG
Source organism: Protopterus annectens (assembly GCF_019279795.1). Classification (NCBI taxonomy): domain Eukaryota; kingdom Metazoa; phylum Chordata; order Ceratodontiformes; family Protopteridae; genus Protopterus; species Protopterus annectens. The sequence goes on from NC_056741.1 coordinate 124,825,772, forward strand.
GTGTTACATTACTTAACACATGGCATTCATGTCTCAGGTGGTGCTGCAGGGTTGCCTCTGTCGGATGCACATATTACACTCCCTGTACATGTTTGTGAGCAGGTCATGTCATTTTAGGCATGCCTGTTATTATTTGAGTGAGTCAGATGGGGTATCATTCCCAGGGTTCCTACTGAGCCAGTGTATGTGCTATGCGTTGCCTCTTTGCCAAGGCCACGGGATACTGGGCACGCCTCCTTCTGCCTACTGGGGCAGGCTCAGGTTGTTCCTCCTCTGAGTCACGCTCTGCCTGTGATGGCCTTGGCAATGGTGGGGGGCTGTTTGGCCCAGCTCTATGCTGGTCTTGTTGCAGCTGTTTTTGCAAGATCATATTATGTAACATAGCACATACCATGACAATTTGGGTACATGTAGTTGGTGTGTACTGCAAGGCTCCACCAGATGTGTCCAGACACCGGAACCATGACTTGAGCAGCCCAAACACATGCTCTATTACATTACGTGTTTGTGCATGTGCCTCATTATGGCATTTCTGTTCAGGTGTGTGTGCGTTTCTGATGGGTGTCATCAGCCACGGCTCCAGTGCATAACCTGCATCCCCCACTAGGTGTCTGTGTGGGATGTCCCCATTGGCAAACGTCTGGTACAGCTGCATCAAATGCCAGATGTGGGAATCATGGTAGCTCCCAGGGCAGCCAGCACACACATTCATTATTATGCCCTGGGCATCACACATGACCTGGCAGTTGATGGAGGGGAAGCCCTTGCAGTTAATGTAGGCCCTACCCCGCTCACCGGCTGGTGCTTTGATGCGTATGTGCGTGCAGTCTATTGCACCCACTACCTCAGGGTATTCCGCTATTTGCTGGAAGAGACACATATTGCTGGCCAATACCTCACGGGCATTGGGGAAATATACATGATCACCGACATGTGCTGACATGGTATCCAGGAACTGGTGCAGTACCCTGGAGGCTGATACCTGTGATATCCCCATCATATCACCAGTTGGTCTTTGGAAGGTACCTGTTGCTAGTATTCTTAGGCCAGCACATACCTTGGTTTCCACTGGGATGTGTTCCCCTCTGTTGGTTCTGTGTGTGCGGCATGGCCTGCACAGCTCAACTATTTGCTGCAGGAGCTCTCTGTCCACTCTATAGTGCTCTACTATCTCCAGCTCATGTAACCCATGGTAGGTGACCCTGGGCCTGTACACTCTTCTCCGTCTCCTCACTGTGGGTTGTCTGGCACCATCTGCATTGTCACCACCCTCAGCAAGTCGCCTATGTCTCATTATGACATCTATGGCAGCCCCTAACATTTCTGCTCCGAGTTCAGCTTTTTCAGTTTTCACTTCTAATAGCTTACGCCTGTCTTGCAGTGTCTCTTGAGAGAAACATCCTACACTGCTGTTTGCAGAGTTTTAAGTGCTGGGCTGGGCTACTATTCTGCCTGTGTAATTGCCTGCTTCTAATTGTTTTCACCTGCTAGCTCCAGCAGTATTCCCTGCTAGCTTCCTACTAATTCTGTTGCTTCCTTTTTCCTTTCTGTTTCCTCAGGGGGGAGCAGCATGCATACCAGCAGAAACACGCTCACAGTGGCTTACACTCATGCACACATGCTTACACAGTTCAGGATCTGCCTATTCGGGTTGAAACGTGCGCACACCAGCGCAAACAGTTTTACAGGTCTGCCAACAGGCTCCTACATGCTCAGTCTGCCCTACACTCGCGCACACCAGCGCAAACAGTGCTAAACATCTGCCAACATGCTCCCTCATGCTCAGTCTGCCTTACATGCGTGCACACTGCCTTACTCGCACTTCATGGCATGCACACATGCGCATGCACGCCCAGCAAGAAACTTTGGTGTAAGTAACAGTGTACACCTTCCATTTATTGACTTTCTCATGATTATCTTGTGGCACTCCTCTTTCCCTGATCTGTTTCTGTCATCTGTCATGTTACACTGACCTCCAATGAACTGCATTTCTTTCTACCATTCCCCCCTGTGATGTCACCTATCTCCTACTCTATTCCTCCCCCTTATGTATCTCTTACACTACTCAGACTGTGCTCATTTGCTATGTAACTGTGGGATTCAGTATCCTAACCCTCATTTACATGAGATTGCCTACTAATGCTTAGTTACATGTCTTAGACTCAGCTTCCCCCCTTAGCAACCACTACACGGTGGCCATGTTGTTTTTGGTCTGCTGGTCCCTGCATTGTCATTCCATGTATTGCATAAAACCCACATTTGTGTGTTTATAACCTTCATTTTTGTGTTTTATACAGCACAACCCGTTTGCGTGGGGCTGCGCTGCGTTTAAACAAAAAATTATATTTTTATAATTTTTGCATTGGGTTACCTTGCCAATGGCCACATATTTGGCCATTGGCATGCTGCCTGACACATATGCACCCTTTATTTGGAGCTGACATGGCTCTGTTGTGATTTTTGCAGAAACGTTTTCAGTTGTCAACTGAGTACATTTCTGCAGCTAAAACGTCTCTTACACGGGCTGGTTTCTGCTTCGTGGATCGCTAATATACCTCATTTGCATACCTTTCGGCTGCAAGTGAGGTATTTAGCATATCCACGCCCAGTCCGTGTAAGAGTCATTTTAGCTGGTCTCTTACACGGAGTTTAGGGCTGTTCCTGGATCGCGAGGCTTGCATGGAGTGTTACACGTCTCTTACACTCCGTGCAAGCCTTCATGAATCCTGCCCTAAGTCTCCTAGTTCTGTTAGTTAAAGTGTTTTTATCTGGACTAATCCTTTATACTCTGTCCCTTTCCTGAAGAGGGTGAAACTCCCCCTTCTTATTTATTTACCTTATTTAACATTTGTTTACCAGCAAAGTCCAACTGGGACAGAGCCCACTTTCAGAGGAGGCGCTGGACACATGTCTTTGGAATGTGGGAGGAAACCCACACAAATGCAGAGAGGACATGTAGACTCTACACAGAAGGCACCCCAGCTAAGAATCAAACCAGAGAACTACTTGCTGTGAGGTGATAACTCTAACCACTGCACCACTGTGCCACCCATAACTTTCTCTTAAAAAAATATTTATGCCTATACAACATCGACCAGGATTCATGAATGCTTACACATCACACTATGCTTATGCCTGTGATTTAGGAAGCACTGTAACATGATGTAGATGGCTGGAAAACAAGGGTTTACAGAGCTATATGCTAATAATTGCATAAGTTGTGCTGCATGCTAATGAAGTAAAATAAAACATGGTGGAGCAACTTAGAAAGGTATAAACCATGTGCAAACATGTTACTCCCAAGTTAGTAGTGAATTTGGCTACGTACTTGCATTCAGCTACAGGAAAACTTTAAAACAGGATAGGGTATGCTGCAGCTATTGTATATCTGTATCTGCAAGATGCTCTTACAGAAGCTGCTAATGTTGCCAGATGTCACCTTCTAAGGTGCAGGGTTTTCAGACAATACTTAATCTTTCATAGCATCCATGAAATAGCCATATGGGGCCACTACAAGTTAGACTGGGGCACTATACAGCAAATAGTGACATGGAGAATCCATCCCAGTGGATTCCAAGATACACATGGCTTTATTTGTTTTAGCTACAGTGACATTTCACTGAACTACAGAAGACATGGTAGGAATTTCACAGGTTTCTGCCTCCAGAATACTCCTGCAGTTCTTCAGTGCAATGTTGCAACAAGTGGGTTTCCACATACCCAAGAGAAAAGACCTTGGACTATCTGTGCTAGAGCTCATTTCCCTGAACTAATGGGGAGCCATAGACTGCAACTACATTGAAATGAAGGCCCCCACCTGATGAACTAAGAAGTATGTGAACCACAAAGGGTATCACTACATCAACTGCCAGGGCACCTGTAATGCATATGGTATCATCTATAATGTGTGTGGAGGCCACCCAGGCAGTTTTCATGACTCAAAAGATATGGCACATCTCTGACTTCTACCAAAGGTTTGCAAGGGGTGACTTCCCACAGGGGCACCAAGTGGAAGTTACGGGATATGCCTTAGAACCTTAGTTCATGACACCAATGAGCAATCCACACAACCCTACAAATCAAGGATACAACCACACCCATTTGCAAACTAGAAACATCACAGAAGATGTAGTTGATCTGCTCAAGTCAAGTTTCCTCTGCCTAGATAAATCAGGAGGTGATCTTTAATATGATCCTGCCACCTGTACCAAAATACTGACTGTATGCTATCTTACATAATATTGTACTTAGAAAACACGTACAGCAGAGTGTCATACTATGCGGACCACAGCTCCCAGCACCTCAGGTACCAGTACCTGAAAGAGAGATGAGGAGGCAAAGGAAGAGCCAGCACCAGGAGAACACCATGCAAGATGGAGTATACCATGGCACTAGACAAGAGAGGGGAACACCATGCCAGATGGAGTGTGCCATGGCACTAGATAAGACACAGTGAATTACACATACACTCTCTACATATCATATCCACAGTTACAGAAATTAACACTGATACATTGAAACAAACCAGGATGTGCTTATCTTTGCATTGCCTGGCTACTTTAAGTATCATACCTAAGACCAGGGCAATCTTAACATCAGCAGCACAGGCATGTAGTACAATACCCAAACAGATTTAGTAGAAAGTAAAACGATGATACATACACAGGAATATCACATCACATAAATGTATATACAAGCTTTGTAAATGCAGACAGTAGCAATGATGTATACAAACAGAATAGACTGTAATTACACATGCATTGCAGCACTTACTAGTAACACCACAGAGGAGCTGGCATTACGTGTGTGTGCGGCGAGGACTACAAACATGTGCATGAGTGGGAAGTAATGTATATTACACAGCCTACAGCATTATGTGTGTGTGAGGTGAGGACTACAAACGTGTGCATGACTGGGAAGTAATGCATATTACACAGCCTATAGCATTACTTTTGTGTGCGGTGAGGACTACAAATGTGTGCATGACTGGGAAGTAATGTATGTTACACAGCCTACAGCATTACGTGTGTGTGAGGTGAGGACTACAAACGTGTGCATGACTGGGAAGTAATGTATATTACACAGCCTACAGCATTGTGTGTGAGGTGCGAACTGCAAACGTGCGCATGACTGGGAAGTAATGTATATTACACAGTCTACAGCACTGTGTGCATGTGAGGTGAGGAATACAAACATGTACGTGACTGGAAGTAATGTCTATTATACAGCCTACAGCATTGTGTGTGTGTGAGATGGGAACAACAAATATGCATGACTGGGAAGTAATGAATATTACACAGCCTACAGCATTATGTGTGTGTGAGGTGAGGACTACAAATGTGTGCATGACTGGGAAGTAATGTATATTACACAGCCTACAGCATTGTGTGTGTGTGAGGTGAGGACTACAAACATGTGCATGACTGGGAAGTAATGTATATTACACAGCCAACAGCATTACATGTGTGTGAGGTGAGGATTACAAATGTGTACATGACTGGAAAGTAATGTATACTACACAGCCTACAGCATGACGTGTGTGTGAGATGAGGACTATAAACGTGCATGACTGGGAAGTAATGTATGTTACACAACCTACAGCATTACATGTGTGTGAGGTGAGGACTATAAACGTGCATGACTGGGAAGTAATGTATGTTACACAGCCTACAGCATTACGTGTGTGTGAGTTCAGGACTACAAACATGTCCATGACTGGGAAGTAATGTATATTACACAGTCTACAGCATTACGTGTGTGTGAGGTGAGGACTACAAACATGTGCATGACTGGGAAGTAATGTATATTACACAGCCTACAGCATTACGTGTATGTGAGGTGAGGACTACAAACATGTGCATGACTGGGAAGTAATGTATATTACACACCCTACGGCATTATCTGTGTGTGAGGTGAGGATTACAAATGTGTGCATGACTGGGAAGTAATGTATATTACACAGCCTACAGCATTTATGTATATCGAAAAGTATAATAGCATGTACTAGAATAATGTGCAAATAGCATCATGTCTATCATGTCTTCTTATTTTTTTCTTGTCATATCTGTAGTGTGATTCTATTTTAACCATGGGCATAAACTCTATCAGGGTATATATTTTGACAGAATATGACTATAGTTAATGCATGTGTGGTTCAGGTAAATGTATATTCGAATGATAAGGAAAATAAAGCACATTAGTCAGGTATGTCTCTGCAGCTGTGAGAGTATATGTGTGTGTACCAAAGGGTACACTGCAATACACTATATCTGTAGGTTGACATGATAATCATCAGATGAAGACCAGTTCATTTTATTACAATCCTATACCCCTTCCATGTCTCGACCACATAATAGTGCAATTAGCATTGTAGAACCACTCATAGTCTCTTTGTTTCAGCTGATCCAGATGAACAAGTCTGAAATCAAAATTCTTAAAAGTACTTGATTTCATAGCTGATGTTAACATGACTTCAAAAATAAGTCACAATTGTCAGAATTTCTGAGTGATGGTAAATATTTAATATTATAAATTAAGTCATTGCAGTTAATTGTAAGAAGGTACAAGATGTTCTCCCTATTAGGTTCAGTGACTGATTGCTTCAATTCATTCAGAAAGAAAATGTTAACAAACATGAATTCTGTTCTACATTAGGAAGTGTAAGCTGTCCAGTAAACACGGGGATAATTTAGATCACCTAAAGAAACAATCCTGTTATAAGACATAATGCTTTTAAGCAGTCATGTGATGGACTGTTTAAAGATGAGGATCAAAATATTAATTTAATAATATTATTTGTATGTATATCTTCAAGATCCAAAGACTTTAGGCAGGATTCACGAAGCCTCCGTGTAAGAGTTATAACTCATACACGGAGGCTGCAGTTAAATGGTGTGATGTCAGCATGCTCTGCATATTCATGAGAGCATGCTGAATCACACCAAAGGCTAACACGGTCCATGTAAGACAGTAGGGGGCGTGTCCGTAGGCCGAGCCCTGTAAGCGGACACGCCCCCAGAAGAGTAAAAGTGCCCAAAGTAAACACCCATGCCAGAGTCCATGGAAATGTGAATAAACACAACACAACACATGTCCCCACAGACTACGAACATAAAATGTACAAATGAACATCACATAATTTTTTTTTAAATTGTAAAGATGTTTAACCGTTAGTGCGCTCATTTACACGGGCATGCCCGTAGCGCAGCTACAGTTAGCAGTCAGTGGGAAAGCATATAAGAACTAAATATGCAAAGTAAGCCAAGAAGCAATAGCGTAGCGGTAGAGATGTTGGCTGAAGAGCAGGCATTCATGGTTCGAACCACCACAACACCAATTTTTATTTTTAGAAAAATAAGCACAAAACAAGTCCCTGACAAATATGTACACATAAAATCACATTTTATGTAAAATGTGATGAAATAGCCCATTTATACTGAAGAAATGTTAGGTAACAAAGCAATAAAAAATGCCAGATGTGCCCATAGCTGAGCTACAGTTTAACAGGGTGAGTGCATCTGGCCGTAGGTGAGCAGTGGTTTAACTGGTGCAAAATTACTGCCCGTAGCTGAGCAGTGGTTTAACACACTGAATCTATGTGCCCCTAGCTGAGCTGAGCGTAATATGTGTGCTGATAGCCAAATGAGGCTTAAACCAGTGTACCCCATTTGCGCAGAGCTGCGCACCACACAAACAAGCTAACCGACGGGCAACGTTGAGCAAGTCGTATCAAAACTGCCTTTACATAGACACATCCCTCAGCTTGTCTAGATAGTCATAAAAAATAAAAAAGTAGTGGCCAGGTTCGAACCCAGGACACTATACACCATAGTCAAGTTACCAAACCACTAAGCCATGACAGCAGTACCTATAAATGAAATAATAGCTAATATATAGGAATGAATACAAACTGGAGCATGACAATGCAGGTTTACTGAAGTTGATACAATTCCAAAATAGCCAATCACTGATATGTGCAGGAAAAACGGACTATATAAGCCCCATAGGTGGGAATACACAGCATAAACGATTGTAGAACTGAAATGCAGCCAGAATGACAGGAGTAGGAGAGGGTAGTTGCTTTCGAGAACAGAGGTGGGGCATTGAGGAGTCCAGGTACATGGTCTGGATCCTAGTCCACAATCATGAGGCCCAACTCATGCAGGGCCAGGTCCTCTGGGGAGCATACAGGGCTGAGGCATGGGACCGGTTGGCTCATGATCTCACCAGTGCCACAGGGATTCCAAGGACTGGTGAGCAGATCCGTCACCACCATGTGGACCTGAAGAGATGCAAGCAGGACCAACTGAACCTTTGGATCCAGGAGGCCCAGCAAATGCCCAACGCCCCACTACTGAGTAAGTTACATTTAATTATGTATGTAAGAAATTAAACTAGCTGATATTATGGAGATGTGTATTCCAATATTACTTCATTTATATTACAGCTGCAGGTGTCCGTTCTGTGAACCGCAGAGCCTATGGCGATAGGCTGGTGCAGTTGTGCCACCAGGCAGGTCAGTAATCCACTACCAGTAACTGTAAAGAAATATAAAAGTATGACAGTCAGCAAAAGAGTGCAGTGTAGTCACTAAGGAATAAAATGTGCAAGTAACAGTGTGAAAGTGTTTGCAAGTATTGCTTGATTACAAAAGTGTGTTGCAGCCTGTAAGCCAAACAGAAAAATGAAAATGTCTGACATAAATTCTGAAATAAAAATTCCCCACCTGTAAGAAAATAGTACACAACCTGCAGTAGGCTGAAAAGTATAGCTGCAGAAGATGATGACATCACATGTGTGAAATATATCCCTGTTGAAATACTGAAACATGACAGAAGTGAGACTGCTGGAAAGGATTGTAATAACTACAGGTAAAACATGTCAATAAAGCCTAGAAGTAAGTACCATCCTGAAAAGTAAAATGAAAACAAGTGAGAGAGTGTGAGAAAGTGTCATGAATCCAGCAATACAGTAGTAATAACCCCTGAATAAAGTATACTGCAGTCAACACAGAATGAAAAGCATGTGAGAATCAAAACCAAACAGCGAAATCTGTTCAAAGTGTTGCTGCATCTGGAATGTGTATCCCAAAATCTGGATATGTTGCTCTCAGTCTGCAATATGCAGATAGTATGATTGTCTGATATACCAAACATCCACACTTGTCTACAGCTATATAAAGCAAATGTAGCAGGATGATGTAGCTGAACAAAGCTAGATATGAATGTGTATGAAGAACAATAAAATGTATATTGATGTTGCAGTAACAGTCCTATCACCAAGTTGAAATAGTTATCATATAGGAAACTGTAGTTAGAACAGTATTGTGTATATATGTGCAGCTATTAGAAATGTACAGCATATGTATTGGTATTTGAAGGTGTTAATATTATTTTCTTCACCCCACCCTATAACCACATATAACCCATTCCATGTGAAAATGGTATGTGCAATCACCCCTGGACGTTTGTCCTGTTGGGTCATATATATTTGCATGTCCGTTGATGCATCTGCCCTGTTCATACATCCAAACCTGATGGCCTGTTGCCATCAATCAACCCTGCATGTTGTTGGACTGTGTATTGCTGTTCAAATTATGCATGTGTTATGCTCGCTGTTCAATGGTGTGAATATCTGGGTGTTTGGTTAATGGGAATACTAATGCATGCTGTTACAACTAATTGTGAATGGTATTATATGTCACTAACCCAAACTGTCATGACATAATGCAAAACATAGGACGACAGGGAAAGCGGGTTCCAGCGGACCCACCTCTCCCACCTCAGCTGGCGAGTGCACCTGGCACTAGTGCCAAGTCTGGAACCTCCTCCAGTGGCCCTGTGCCTCCTGCGGGTGGAAGCGCTGCAGGGGATGGGGCTCGCCCCCCCTCTGCAAGTGTGGTCGGAGGAGAACCACCACTTACCCTCCGTAGCATCCGGACTGTGGTGCGTAGGAAGATTTGGGACTCTGTTCTCGAGCCCCTACGCCAGCTTGAGGCACGGGTGGCACAACTTACAGGCATGCCTGTTGCCCGGCCTACACAGCCCCCAGCACAGCCCCATCCTGGGCAGTGAAGGAACAGTGGCAACTGCCTATGGGTGGGGATATCAGTTCCACTGTTGCCATCTGTGGGCTCATGGGCTCTGGATAGCCAAACCTCCGTCCTCGTCAATTGTGTAACCCCCCACACATGTGTCATACACTGCCCCTGTATGCATCTTGTTTGTCTTGTCTGTTTACCTACCCAACCTACCTCCCCAGCTGTACTGACTTCCTTCACCTGACATACCACTCTCACCTGAAAAAAAAAAGGGCACTCTGTACCCACAAAAAAATTACGCCCTATACATAGCTGCCCATTTCGCACACATGTCTGCTGGACATGGAAACTATCAATTACAATTGGCTGTACAACAAGTATTATTGTTGTCCTGACACCTCTCTCAGGGGTGGAAGGTTTCAAATGTCACACCAAATTACATACATATGCACAGCTGTTGCTGATGAAGAAATGGGTAGCTATGGGCCTTACCTACATCCCTCCTGCAAATCCCAAGCTTGTTTCCCTACTGTCTTACCCTCTTTGTGACCCCTTTTTCACCACTTTCCTGTCTCCCCATTTTAATTTCTTTCAAAGAAAATAGCGCGGGTGTGCGCCAGAGTAAGCACTGTTAAGCGGTTGTAAGCGGGTGTGCGCATGTGTGCGTGGAGCTAACCGCCAGTGCGCATGCGTGAGCTCCGCACAAACCAGCGCTAAACTGGTTACAACTGCTTAAAAGTGCCTTAGTCACTTTGATTGACAGGTCCTGTACTCAGTTCAAAAGCAAAATAAAATTCCACTGTCAGTCCCGAACCTAGGAAACAGTACTCTGTATGACCTACCACTAAGCCATGACTCTTATACAAGAACATTGTGCTAAAATAAATATAACATGTAATAGTAGGGATGAATGTAAAGGGAATATAGGATGTGTAGTACCCAAAGCATGTCATGTAGAATTACTGTCAAAACTACTGGATTCCCATAATAGTAGTGTGTGAACAGAAACAGCCATGCTAGTTGTTAGCTTGTAGGTAATAATGTCAGTTAATGTACATATATAAATGTATGTATATGTACATATATATATATATATATATATATATATATATATATATATATATATAGTTGTAGGTGTCATTGTGCATACACACTTACTACAGGGAACAGGAGAGAGGAATGGAGAAATGTGAATCTACAGCACAGCCTGAATCATGAGAGAGATACTAACCTTTACACTCACAGAACAGTGTCCACAGCATACCAGCATGGTCCCCACCCTTACAATCTGAAAGGGCAACGCCTATCTCACATACCCTTTTATAGCACTGACCTGAAATCACAGTGAAAACTGCAATCAGTACACAGCTGGCTGTATGCAATTAGCAAATGCTGGCTTACAATTGGTGCAGAGGCCATCACATGGACCTATGCAGATACCTACAAAAGCTTCCTGTACTAACACTCTACACATGCAATACATTCATTGCACTGTCTGAAAGCAGACAGAGGGAGAGAGAAAACTGAGAGAGAGAGAAAAAAAAAAGAAAACACCCTACACACTGTGACTCTGTGACTCTAAGCTGTCAGCAGTGACAGTAGCAGCAGTAATCAGAAGCAGTGGTAATGCAACCAGCTGCGACAAACACAGGTAATGCAAAGTAGCAGGTTAATAGTGTGCATACTGTGAACCCTCCAAATGTGTCAGAGGTCTGTATCTATAGGTATGTCCGTGTGATATGTTGTGTGTACGAAGTTCCACCAAAAGGGGATGACTATACATTACATGTCAATCAGTGTTAGGCCATGATCCTGGCAGCAGTTGTCTGTGCGTTGCCCTCAGCAATGGCTGTAGTGACTGCTTTGAAAGGTCAGCCAGGTTCAAAAGGCAGGATCAGCCCATCACAAAGACACACTGGCTGGGAACAAGTGTCTGCAGGTACCCGATATCACTGCATATGCATCCCATACTGCATAATTCCATAGCTTAGCAGACCAGGCCGGTTATGCATATGATGTGGTAGTTCCCAGGGTCAGTCAAGGTGCATCCTTAGTGGTGTGGGACCACTGTCGCTGTATGCCACTGTCCAGGTACATATCCTGTAGTACGGCCAAGATAAATTATCAGTGTTATATGCAGTTGTATGTCCTCTTGGAGTGCAGGTAACACACATCCAGGGATACCATGAGGTCACAGTGACACTGTGTGTTCTGCTCTTCTAAGGGCGGCCCTCACCTGGACAGGTGAGATGATAGGGAGGTTACATACAGCTGTGATAACTATTTCAACTGGTGGGGGAGAAGGAGGGGGGATATGTGCACTGAACCTGTCTGCATGACTGTTGCCAATATCTGTGTGTTTGGTGAATGTTAAGTAGGTGTGTATTAACACAGAGCATATCTGAGGCATTTGGCCATATGTGTAACATAAATGAAGAAGGCCTTGTGGTCATCCATAGTGTTTGTGGCCATTTCCCTCCCAGAGTAGGCCATGGCCATTGTTATGAGGGACCGTAGCGTAGTACCAGTGCTGACCACAGATGCCTTCCCTTAATGTGAATCTGCTCTGTCCTGCAGTAGCCTCCTGCTATTGTTATACAATCTGCCTCTGTCTGGGGTCCACCGGACAGGATGCCTAACTTTTGTGCATAGGGTCTGGGTTAGAAATGTGTGTGCAAGTTCCATGCAATCTGTGGCATGTCCGTGGTAAGCATTTGCAAAGGGGTCAGCAGTGTTGGTTGTGGCTTCCACTGGCCCAGTGTGCTGCATGGATACCATCTCAGTCCTAACAAGTGAATAACTGTCTAATCACATACATATCAAAGTAGTCTACTGTGCTGGTGGTGGTGGTGGGATATGTATATCCAGGCTGAGTAACTTGTGTCCACATCACACTAGTGGATGGCGTCCCACATACAGTACCTTGGGATGAACCCCCAGAGTGAGGTTGTGCATTGGACCTGTCAGTGTGTGCTGACCGATGGGGCATGCTACTATGTTGTGTGGAATGTGGCAGGTATTGTTGCACAGGTGTTGGCTGAGCACTGATATCTGGCCATGTACCTGTGTATCCACCATGACACACACACATGCAACATATGGGAGTAGTAGTATATCACTACACATGAGTATCATGTATAGTATGTGTGCCATATATTGCTGACATAGTCTGCTGATATCCTGTTTGTGTTCTCTTCCAGGGAGATGGTGTGTCACCGTAATCCCACCTACTCTGCAGCGGAAGATAAGGAGATCCACCAGAGCCTGGTGCAGGAGTATGACATCCTGTTTTCCCGCACCAGTCAGAATCAGCAGGAGAGGGCTGCACTGTGGTAAGACCTTGTCCATAGTGTAAATGATATTGGCACGCATAATAGGACATATGAGCAGGTACGACATCACTGCAGTGATTTAATCCAAAGTGTCCATCAGCATGCATCAGATATCCACAGGCAACAGGTTGCCACAGGAGGTGGGGTGGCCACACATCCCCCCCTCACCAGACTGGAGGGGCTACTCCTAAGTGTTGTGGCTCCAGCCCTGGAACAGCAACAGCAGTACACCTGCATCATGATGGAGGCTGGATCCACACAGCAGCACGACATGGAGCGTGCATGTAATATGCCATATGTACACTTGACTATTCTGTACACTGTTAGTTTATGCATGTGTAAGGTGTGTCCGTGGTATGTATCTGTCATCATAGTATGTAATTGTGCATGTGTGATACTGGCAATATCAGCAACTGACGTGTGAAAGGCAACTGGTGTACTACTGAACTGTATCATATGCAATATCAATGGCACAGTTGTGCCCACTGACATTAATCTCATCATTTCTGCAGGTCCCTCCGGGGTTACAGCAAGGCAGGCCATCCATGCTGGTGAGTGTGTTTAACATAACCTATAATAGTCCCGATAATGCTAGTAACAGTAGTGTAACTCAGTAGTGCTCTGTGTGTATACTGCGGGGTGTGCATGTGTGCATGTGTGCAGGTGTGCCTGTGCCCATGTGTGCATGTGTGCAAGTGTGCATGTGTGCAGGTGTGCCTGTGTCCACGTGTGCATGTGTGCATGTGTGCCTGTGTCCACGTGCATGTGTGCATGTGTGCATGTATGCCTGTGTCCACGTGTGCATGTGTGCATGTGTCCATGTGTGCATGTGTGCATGTGTCCACATGTGCATGTGTGCATGTGTGCATGTGTGCATGTGTGCATGTGTCCATGTGTGCATGTGTGCATGTGTGCATGTGTGCCTGTGTGCATGTGTGCCTGTGTGCATGTGTCCACGTGTGCATGTCTGCATGTGTGCCTGTGTCCATGTGTGCATGTGTGCCTGTGTCCATGTGTGCATGTGTGCAAGTGTGCATCAGTACATCCTTTGTCACCATTGTCTCTAGGTGATGGACAGGATACAGTGGGCATAGACCAGGGTAATGTGGTACCTGTGGCACATGTGTCCCCACACAGCAGCCATGGGCAGGGTCCTCCGATGGTACCACACAGACAGTTGGCCATGGGTTCTCGTGGGAGCATCCGTGGGCGTACTGCCTCTGGCCGATGTGCCCAAAGAGGTCTGTCAACCTCAGCTATGTTTCAGACTGTCATGCAGGCACAGTCGTGTATGGAAAGGTACACCAGACAGGGTCTGAAGGAGCTGAGAGCATGTCGCACAGCCATGACAGACAGTATGCGTGACATTGCGGATGCTATCTGTAATTTCACCGATGTCATAGACAGATGTTGTGGGGACATATTACAGCAGTTCCACAACCAAATGTCCATGAGCCAGAGCAATGGTGGGCGTTTGCGGTGTCAACGTGGCCATATGCCGGCAACAGCAGCAGCTGGCAGTCGGCGCGGATGACAACAGGCCCGCGCATGCCCCCATAGTGTCAGCAGCAGCCCCAGCAATGCTGGGTCTGTGCTGTCATCGGAACGCCCCAGGAGACCACGTGCACGTGGCTCTGGACAGTCCCAACAGGGACCTGTGTCCAGTCAACACACTCCCACTTCTGATGACAGTACCCAGTCTGGCTTAGTACTGGATACGGTCCGTAGCACTCCTGCCAGGCACAGGTACCATGTCCATGCCCACAGACACTGATCTGTATGTCCTGCCAGGTGCAGTCTGTGGCTGTCCACAAACCCCTGTATATGGCAGCCATGAGGTGGAACTGTGTGCGTGCATACACACATGCAAAATGTTAACACCTAGGGTGACCACATACATGCACACACTGCACCAACACTGCCCCACCCTGTACTGCTGCCTCTCACCAACACACATACACACACATGTCAATTGGTGGTATCAGTGGCTGACTCAGGCATACCTAATTCACACCCTGTGCATATGATGACACTGTGCCACCTCCTGCAATCTCCAACATCATTGCAGGAACAGGTAAACATGTTGCTGATGCACAGGGTGACTACATAGAAGTGTATTAGTAGTATCATGTTGGTAACAGTACAGTGTGCTGCTATGACTGTGTGTATATCCCAGCATGCCTGATGCAGTAACTGTATGAATGTCCTGAATTGTTATCTGCACCCATAGTACATACCAAAGTGTAACAGCTGCACATAATTGCATGCCGGTGGTAAGGATGTCAACAGATAGCCACATACATGGGTAGCACAGGGGGAAGCTAACACAAGTAGTGATATGCAATGGTGGACATGTACAGTAATGGTGTCAAGTTGCACACGACTATGCAATGTGGATGTTTGCGCATGTAGATATGTATGCAGTACCAATGTAATCCAAATCACAAATAACTATGACATAATATCAGTTCTACCATGGGCATCTGCGCTGTGTATTCCTGGGTACATGTTGATAGTGCCTACATATTTGCATTGTTACTTACTGTTATTGTTACCCCTTCTTTGTTGTACAATGCACTACTTCCAGCCCTGCTTACTGTAGCTTTGTTTGCATGCATGTTCACTTGGGGTTCCCTGGAACACTGCTTACACCTGCAATGCAGAGTTGCAGTGCTTCTGTAGACTCCTAGTGACATCTGCATTCTGTAACGATACGTATGTCAACTTTACACATGACAGAACGTCACTGTCTGTCCTGTACGCATGTATGTTGCCTGTGACACATTGCACATGTCTTACCTGGCATTTACCTACGTGTGCAGTCATATATGCCAGTGCTATGAAACAGTAGCAGTACACCCACACATGCACACCTTCAGTATGTTGTTCCCCATTGGCCCTATGTGTTGGTACTCACCATGGCAATCACACTACTAGGGTAGCATGTGCAAAGGTAACCTGTGAATCACCTCTATGGTCCAGTTGTGGTTTATGTGAGTCATGTGGCAATGTCACAGCTGCCACATGTATGCAGTCCACCATCACACTTGGCCAGGAACGTACAACACATGTGTGGGATGCCACCACACGGCCAATCCGGGGACTGAGCTCTCTGAACCCAGTAATGCCATATCCTGTCAGGTGGCATGTCATATATACTACATCCTGGACAAACTTCAACCCCAATCCCTGCTGCTACTATTGATAAAACCCCTGAAGATGTTTCTGATAGTTTTGACCAATTCTTTACTGAGACATTTCAAGCCCTAGCTAGCCATCTACCTCCTAGCTCCCCTGGTCCTGAAAGTAGCACCCCTAGAAACCTACTTGCGTTCAGCTTCCAACCAGTCGCCACTTCACTTATCCGTACCTTGATTGAAAAAGTAAAACCCACTACACTTTCTGCTGATCAACTCCCTGCCAAGTACCTACAAAAATCAGCTGGTGCTATTGCTTACCCCGTCTCAAAACTAATCAAATGAACCATGGTAGAATCAAAATTTCCCACCATCTGGAAAATATCCTATGTAATCCCACTTCACAAAGGAGGCAGCTCTACTGAATTCTCCAATTATAGGCCAATAGCTATACTCTCTTCACTTGCAAAGATTATGGAAACTTTATTCATAGACAATTCATGCACCACCAAATCCAAAATCGCCTTATGGCAGACACTCAGCATGGCTTCCGTCCTCATCACAGCACTACTTCAGGCCTCCTAGCCTTTACTAACACCATAAACCATACTTGCAACACTAATTATATATCCTCAGCCCTCTTTTTGGATCTTTCCAAGGCATACGATATGGTTGATCACCAACTTGTAATCCACACCCTGCAAACATTCTGTCTAGATACTGGAGCCTTCCAATGGTTTCAATCCTACCTGCATGGTCGACAGCAGGCTGGCCTCTGGCAGAACAAACTCTCTAACCTTCTACCTAACACCCTCAGAGTACCACAAGGCTCTATACTAGGGCCCTTGCTGTTCTCCATCTTCATTAATGACCTTTATACTGTCATCCCAAAAGTCAGCTGTATCCAATATGCTGATGACTCTACTCTGATTTGCTCAGCCACATCTCCAGTAGAGTTATGGTCAGCTACCCAGACCACCTTTAATACAATAGAAAACTGGCTTTCTGAACATTGTCTGATCCTAAATCCCAAAAAAACTAAACTGCTGTTATTTCACCAACACATAGGTCTACCGCTTTCACCTTTACCATAACATCAAATGATGGCACAATACTCTCCCCTGACCCATCTACTAAACTATTAGGTGTCATCATAGACAATAATCTCAAATGTGACCTACATGTTAACCAAATTATCAAAACCATCAATAAAAAACTAGGGTCACTTTACAGAATAAAAGCCTTCCTAACCCCTCCAGCTAAAATTGCCATAGCTCGCTCACACCTTCTTTCAACCCTTCTGTATGCATCCCCTCTACTCTCGAATATGAACAAGACTGTCCTTAACAAACACTCAATTTGCTACAACCACATTGCCAGGTTTGCCACTGGGCTGCCTTTTAGGACACATCATTGCATCAATCTAAATCAGCTTGGTTGGCTTGAACTACCCAGCCTAATACAGTATAACCAACTGATTATGGCCTATAAAATCCTCTATAATCCGGACAATACTCCTGCACTTCAAATATTATCACCCCCTATAACAATCCTAGACTGCTTCGATCCTCTAACAAACTATTAATTCAGACTAGCAAATTTAATAACACAGCCGGTGATCCTCTCTTTGCAAACTCTGTAAGTAGATCCTGGAACTCACTTCCAGCTGATATTACCTTACTTTCCACCTTAGGTCAATTTAACACTAGACTCAAACAACATTTGGCACTTAACTGGCTATGTCAATGTATCATGCCTGGCTAACTTGAATGTGTAAAATCTGTTAACCAGTTTACTGTGTAATTTAATTTAATCCTGACTTGTGCTCAGGACTAACTTTAACCTGTGGAACATGTTTAACTTGCTTACTTATGTAATCTCTGTAAATAATCTGTTTGTAATATGTAATGCTGTTATTATGTAATGCTGTATCTGCTTACCCTTGGAGCTTTTCTCCCCGGGCCTCCGCTGAAAATGGACATGCATCCAGTTGGACTATCCGGGTCAACAAATGTAAGATAAATAAATAAATAAATAAATAAAATATATTACAGTGACTACAATACAAGTCAGACATTGACACACACTGACAGCATGCTGAACACACTGGGGCATACGTGGGGACTCAGAATAGCATCCTGCCTGAGCATCACACACCTCCGCAGCTGGCACACAGGCATATGTTCGTCGGAACAGAGCACATGCCACACATGGCACACACATCCCGTGTGCCACACACTCACAGCCTGTAAGGCTACACAACACACCTGCTACAGACGTGTCAGGTACCTGTCTTGGGTGCTGCACTGGGGTCCCACTCAACAGGCTGTATCTGGTGAAGGTCACAGTGATATGCCTCAGGAGCACTATGGTCCACCACAGAACACATGCATACAGGTCAGTCAGAGGCATGGACACATACGACTCACTCATTGACCATGCCAGTATGGCTGACCTGAGACATACCTCCCTGGACTACATGATAGGGAACATAGAATGGATCTCTCAGCATGTGGCACAGGCCAGTATGAGCCTGATCTTGGTTGCCAACATACCCTCACCAGGTATGCTACCACTATATGTGGGAAGGGTGTTGTATGTCTACATTATGCTCAGTCTCCAATGTCATTCATAGGGTATCCGCTGGCTGTCAATGTGTGCTTACATGCTAGGGAAGCCGCAATGATGTGCAAGGGTCATCTTGCATGTGACACCCATGGCCCGATGTATATTGGCAAAGCTCCTTGATACACACATACTGCCTTATGCTGCAGGACACGGTTTACATATAGCCACCTCCGTGGGTATCACACATGTTAGGACACTAACAGTGCTGCTACACAACAACAGCAGTGTACACCACAAGATGCATGCACCGGACACTGTCCTCAGCATGGTGAACTGCAATGTCTGTGCAGTACCAGATTCCTGATTCATGGCTCACAGGTGTTACCCATCACTGACAGGTTATGCCCCATACCATTCCTGTTGTCCCCTACACATGTAACACACATGGACAGGGGGGTGGTATCCCAAGGCACCACAGATACACACACCTCCAGGTTGTTGGCACAGCACAAAGCATCAGGGCCTAATCATGTGCAGCTAACAGTGTGTCAGACTGCCATCTGGTTCATAGCCTGGCACACACAACCCTCCCATACACAAGAAGACCACCTATCCTCCATAACAACACTGGCAATATGACAGTCTCAAGAACTGTCTTTATATGGCTGGACTGCATCCAGCCAAACATTGTGCATGAGAATTACTGTAGCTACAACACACTAGTTGAAGGGTTCACAGCATGTGGTCACTGAAGTGCAGTGGAATGACATGTCACCACTACCACAACAGGTGGGAACATGCAGCACCTGTACATCGACTACATGTACACTATATGGCCCAGACCAGATGTGTATCCCCTGCTGTAGGTATTTGACCATATACACCCACACTGTATAAACACATACCATGTGCGGACCCTGCACAGTAAGACAAAGTCATATTGGTATACATTGCAAATACCATTTATCCACTCGAGGCATTTGTCAGACATGGTAACTACTGCAGGTCACAGGTATTTATGTGTATGTGTCACACACATACATCATGTGTGCAATGCCATTGCTGGTTTAGGCAATGGCATGCATTGTTATGTACAAAGACCCACACAAGGTCATAATGTGTGACACAACCATACGTGGCAGTTGTGGGTTACCAAAACATACCTATCTGTACTCTGACAATGGTAATAGACACAGTAGCAGAGAGCACTATTGGCATTACTAGCCAACTAGCCCTGTTTGGCTGTGCTGATAGTGTGGTGACATCCCCTGTGTTTACTGGGGGAATATGCAGCATCTGGTGCATTGTAGTATTTGCCAAAAGGATCTGTTCTCTCACACTTGCATTTACACACACCCTACTACCCCCCCCCACACACACTTGCCATTTGCAGGATGCATTCCCCTACCTAACTAAATCACGACACGTGAGAGAGACACATTAGTGAAGCGCACTATTCAGATTAATAGATAGTTCCTCTTCTCTGGCTGTACTTATAGGGTGCTGACATCATCAGTATTTTGAAAGGGTAATGTGCATCAGGTAGTGTGATCTCCTGATTGCCAAAACTAACATGTTTTTCATACGGAAATGCACACACACAAACTCCCCACATCCAAACCCACACACACTTGCAGGTTTCAAACCCCTACCTGAATATGTTATGGCACTTGAGAGTGACGCTGTAGCAGGTTGTGCTATTCGGAGTACTGGCAGATGTTTCTTTGTCAGCTGTATGTATAGGGTGCTGTCATCATCACTGTTTGGAAAGGGTAATGTGCATCATGTAGTGTGATCCCCTGATTTCAAAAAAGCACATGTTTTTCATACAGAATTGCACACAAACAGAGTCCCCACATCCAAACACACACACATGCCATTTACAGGTTTCAAACTCCTGCCTAACTATATTATGACACTCAGGAGAGACACATTAGCAGAGTGCGCTATTTAAATTACTGGGAGGTTTCCCTTCTCCTGCTGTACTTATAGGGTGCTGACATCATCAGTGTTTAGAAAGGGGAATGTGCATCCTGTCATGTGTTCTCCTAGCTGCCAAAAGGGATATTTTCTTCTAACAGACTTACACACACACACTAGCCCCCTCCACACACACTGAACATTTGCAGGATTCAAACCCCTACTTAATTACGTTCTGACACTTGATATGGATGCATTAGCAAAGTGTGCTATTTGCATTACTGGGAGGCTTCCCTTCTCCTGCTGTACTTATAGGGTGCTGACATCATCTGTGTTTAGAAAGGGGAATGTGCATCCTGTAGTGTGTTCTCCCAGTTGCCAAAAGGGACATTTTCCTCACACAAATTTGCACACACACTAACCCCCTCACCCAAACACACACATTTGCCATTTGCAGAATTCAAACCACTACCTAATTAGGTTATGACACTTGAGTCAGACGCATTAGCAGAGTGCTATTCGCATTACTGGGAGGCTTCCTTTCTCCTGCTGTACTTATAGGGTGCTGACATCATCTGTGTTTAGAAAGGGGAATGTGCATCCTGTAGTGTGTTCTCCCAGTTGCCAAAATGGACATTTCCCCCTACCTTCTCCTGCTGTACTTATAGGGTGCTGACATCATCTGTGTTTAGAAAGGGGAATGTGCATCCTGTAGTGTGTTCTCCCAGTTGCCAAAAGGGACATTTCCCTCACACAAAATTGCACACACACTAATCCCCAACATCCAAGCACACACACTTGCAGGATTCAAACCACTACCTAACTATGTTATGACACGCAAGTCGGACACATTAGCAGAGTGCGCTATTCACATTACTGGGAAGCTTCTTTTCTCCTGCTGTACTTATAGGGTGCTGACATCATCAGTGTTTAGAAAGGGGAATGTGTATCCTGTAGTGTGTTCTCCTAGTTGGCAAAAGGGATACTTCTTTCATACAGTCTTGAATACACACTAACCCCTCCACACACACACTGAGCATGTACAGGATTCACACCCCTACCTAACTATGTTATGACACTCAAGATGGATGCATTCGCAGAGCGCGCTATTCGCATTACTGGGAGGTTTTCCTTCTCCTGCTGTACTTATAGGGTGCTGACATCATCAGTGTTTAGAAAGGGGAATGTGCATCCTGTAGTGTGTTTTCCCAGTTGCCAAAAGGGTCATTTCCCTCTCACAGCCTTTCAGACACACAAACCCCACTCACTCACCCACACACACAAACACACTGAGCATTTGCTGGATTCAAACCCCTACCTAACTATATTATGATATTTGAGAGAAATGCATTAGCAGAGCACACTATCCGAATTACTGCGCATCTGTTCTGCACCTGCAGTATTTATAGGGTGCTGACATCTTTATTTCTACAGAGGTATGTACATGTAGTACTACCTGTCAGGTGGGGGATAGCATATATATGCATTTGCAGCCACCTACATCAGGGTCAGATATGCACATCGCACTGGCAGGTTATGTTCTATACCATGCTTTGGGACCACAGGACCTGTAACACACAACACAACCAGTCCAGAACACCACACCCACATCCAGGACACACACTTAGCTTCCCTGGGAACAGTGCCAGGATATGCAGGTGTTCACATACACCATTCCAGTTGTTAACATCAGGTACAGGCATATTGTGTGTGAGAACTACTCAGGCCTCTACCACTTTACCCTACAGTCACTACAATTTGTGGGTCCATGTGCTATGGCAGAACCACACACCACAGCCACATGGGGGAATACATATTGCACCTGTCCATCTGCAATGTGGGTACTCACTGTTCCACACCAGAGGTAGACCACCATTGTTGATATCTGACCATACCCACCTTTCCCTGGACATCCACATCCCATCTCCACCCCCAGGCAAGGTTGTCACTGCACACAAACTGAATTTAGCACAAGCAGACTCTACACTTGTGAAGACTGGGGTGGACGACTTCAGAGGACTCATGCTGGGGGACTATACTGGTCACTCAGCATAGTCCTTGACAATTGCATTCTATGAGCATGTGTACGGTTTGCATTGATCATGCTATCCCACATATACCCATGTCTGCTGCACAACAAGACACCTGTCAGCTGTACACCAGCCATATATGCGCCGTACAACAGACAGAGTGACCTAATAAATTGCAGAGCTGTATCCCACAGAGGGAGGACATCTGTGAACAGTTCCGGCATGGCACTTCATTCACATATACTCATTACAACACAGTGTTGACAGTGGAATCGTCCAGAGAATGCAGATAGGGCTCCCCTCAGTCTGTTATTGACGGACACCTACTGTCAGAGATCCTCAGAAACCCTCTCCCAGCACACACCGACAACATGGCTGTGGCTTAGCACATTCAATCCCTGGGACCTCCACGGTGCCCCTGCTTGACAGAGGCACAGCTCACTAGCCTCACATGTTGCCTTCTGTGACCTACTTTACAGTGGCACAGTAGCCTACTGTCCTGGGGATGCAGATGCCAAGCACACTCTGGCTGAGCTGTCATTCCCTAGGGCAACAAGCCTAGTATTGACCTCTACACCCATATGTTCAATTGTCAGATGCACAATATTTGTTGTGCTGTTCTACTGTTTGCAGGTCTTTATTGCCATAGCATTCCCTGTTCCTATGACCAACTTGTGTATCTGTGGAAGATGTTTGCATATGATGGCGATCCACTATATTACTTATGTCTCTGTAGTCATTTACTGTGTGCACTGGGCAGATTGCTGTGCTGTGGTTGGTTCCTGGACTGACACATACAAATACCAGATATGTGTGGCCAACTGCTAAACGGAGATATGGCCTAAGTGTGTGAGCATGCCCAGTTCAGCCTTTCCATGGCATGTTGTCTGACATATGCCTCATTTATCAAAGTGTGCGAGCATCCCCAGTGTGAGCTTTCCATATGTTGCACTCTGAAGTCCACCACATATTTGGGTGTGTATGAACTTTAACAATATCTCACATTTATGGTTGTGTGTTGGGTGTCATGTTGTGTACTAACTGGCCAACTGCTTCATGTCTGCCACAACAGGGATTATTCTGTGCCTGCAGGGATTGCATGGGAAACTTTGCAGACAGTTCTCAACATACTTTCATAATGACCTAACACTGTAGTACCGTATAGTGTACTGGTTCAGTACTTTCACTGTGGTGGACAGTATCCTGGGCTTTAGTCCTATGACTGCTTGACATCTTCATAGTGAGCACAACAGACTGTGTAGGGGCCAGTTGTGCACATATGACCATGTTGCATTATGTTCAGATATGGACTACCTACACCAGGCTCGTCCAACATTGCTAGTGTATTCCACAACATGGGTGGACATTGGCAAACACTAGCAATGTTCCCTAGGCCATTTCTGATGCTAGTCACAGGGTGTGTTTGTCCTTTGACACACATTGTAACTGGAGTTTTCCATGACATATGTCATGGTTAGTATACTGTGCCTCCGTCTACCTCTGACATAACAGTGATACCCAAGGTTAGCCTACCATCTCCCATCCACTCATCAGGATTCCTCTTGAGGGGTGTCGATATGTGACTCTCTGGCTGACCTGTACCAGGAGTTTACTGAAGAGTGGGGGTGACTTCAGTGCTATGGATCATTCTGTACAGCTTGTCCTATGTATGTCAGTGCTGGGGTTCAGGTCTCTCATGTGCATAGCTCACTGCCATTCAGATTTTATAAGGTGCAACATGTTCATTCATTCCAGGTTGGACATAGCTTCATACATCAGGCACAGCTTGCCTGTAGCTGGGCAGTATGGCGGTGTGTGAGGATGCAGTTTGTTTACTCAGGCAACATATGGCATCTGTTCATGCTCTTTGCTACTCCTGGTGGGGTACTGTTGTGGACTATACAGTTGATGGAGGTGTCTGCTGTGGTATATCCCACAGGGGCTATTGTAGTCACTTGTGACGCTGATGGAGGATGACTGCAGAGCCACAGTGAGTTCTCCTTATCTACATCTGCCAACCTTCATGTTTGGGTGGGTATATAGTATATGTTTCTGTGAACACTAGAGCCACATGTTTGTCCAGTGCAGGATATCTATCACCTTTTGTACCCAGGTCTCACATTACATGTTAGGTACGTCATGGGTTAACATCTGTGTGGTAATTTGTGGGCACTTACTGTATATCCACAGTGGTTGTCTATACACAGTTCTGCAATTAGCTTGCTGACATGGCTATGGCTACAGTTGTCTGTTTGTAGGTGGCCCTTTTGTGGGTTGCTTGTGTCAGCTGGGGGTCAGATATGGTGGGCTGTTTGTACTCCTCTGCATACATGTTCAGTCACAGTCCTTCCATGTTGGCCTATACCTATGGGACATATATACAGAACGGGGGGGGCAAGACCAGGCCTTGTGGGATGCCACTCATATCTGCTTTGTAGTCTGACATGGATGCGCCATGTCTGACCATGTCAGTTCTGTCCTTGGTCTGGTTTGCAACCCCTCTACTGACATAGGGGTATATATTTAAGCTGGTGAACATATCCATACTGAACTCGTATGGTATTTTCTAGAAGCATGTGCACAGTCCAGCTACACTGTGTGGACCACATTGCCCTCATCAATGACCGTAATGACTGCTTCAAATGGGTCAGACATGTTTAGGGGCAGGATCTGCAGTTACGACAGCCACACTGTGTAGGGTCCAGTATCAGTAGATCCACAATAGCCTTCTGTCTGTGGTACATACTGATCCTTTCCATAGCTGTGCAGAACAAGCTTGTCAGGATCCTGGGGTGGTAGTTTGGAGTATCCATTCAGGCAACACCTTTGTTGTAATGGACCACTGTTGTTGTACACTGCTCTTTGGGTACATATCCTGTGGTAAGGCTGACATTGGGCAGTAGTGTGATTTCACATTCCATTATTCTTGGAGTCCATGTTGGCCTCAGCACAGGACACCATCACATACCTTTGCTGCTGTGTGTTATGCTTTGCAGATGATGGCTGTTACCTCAGCATCTGCAATGTCATGGGACCATCAGTCTGCTGGGATGGGTATTTTGCACTCTGGGGGGTGGGTGTTTGCACTGCACCTGACAGGTTGTATGTTAGCAATATGTGTGTGTGTTTGGTATGTTGTTTGTAATATCTGTGTGATTCGGAGCATATCTGTGGATGCCCAACATGGTTCCTACCATCAGTTGGGTAAGCCTTGTGATTATCCTTAGTGTCCTGTACGTTTTGTATCTTCATAGGTTCATGGGTTCATACTAGGCTATACACCCTAGGCCAATAGTAAGCCTAGCCAGAGTGTGTGTGTGTCTTTTGCCACCCCTTGCTATGTTCTATTATGGCCATTTATGAATTTCTTCACTGTGCCTCTGTCTGGTCGTGACACAGTGAGGACCCCCAGTATCCAAGTACAATCATCCATCCACTTGGCAATATTCCTGTTGAGAGGTGTCATTGAGGGGATCTGCCTACCATGGATTGGGATCCTGTTTCTGGGTGTGGGGAGCCTCTGGGTTATGTATCTTTCCCTCCAGCACATCTTATTTCATTATGTGTTGAGGCTGACATCTGTGACTCTCACAGCTCCAATGGCTTTGATTTCCTGTGGTGGAGCATGTCCATTACTCCTGTGTTGGACATGGCCTTGTACAACAGACATACAATGCCTCTGTGTAGGCAGTCTGTGACTGCAGTCAGCTGGGGTGTCTACAGCCAGGCAGCATATGACATATATTTCACACCCTTTATCCTGTTGGTGGGGTAACTATGAGGTCTTCCGAACGGCTGCAGGTGTCATGTATGGTACATCCCGTATGAGTCATTGTACTAGATTATGGGTGTGATAAGGGAACAGTACAGCGGCACAGTGACCTCTGTTGATGTAGATGTGAATCCTTTCATGATACGGTGTCCAATATCGACAATCTTCCTAGCCACATTGGCATTGTGAGTGTCACATGACAGATTACTGTCGACCTGTGTCCCTAAGTCCCTGATTACTCCTTTCATACATAATGGTTTGCCACCTATGTGGTAATTTGTGTGTACCTTGTCTGGTATTTGGTGGGACATTGATACTGTCCAGTGTCTTCAGGATGTTTGGGTGGAGTTCTTGTGAGTGAGAGTGTGGTCTGTCACATGTTACAGACTGTACAGCAGTTTTGACTACAGTTAGGTGCACATGGGTGGTGTCCGCTGCTTTGTGCATTGTCAGTTACCTGGCAATATGGGTGTCTGTGCTGTATATGGATACTCCCCCTCCTTTGATGTTTTGGTGCAGGTGTTGGGGCCATAACACATGATATGTGGTATAACCTAGTAGTGCTGGTGTGCTATCACTAGGCTTGCAGCAGGCTTCTGTCACTGCACAGACATCGATGTTCTCCATAATGGGAAGTGCCTCAGGGGCATGCATATTGCAGTTTACACATCTGGCATTGGTCAGCATTACCCTTATGTTTCCTACCACTTATGTTTTCTAGGGTGGTGGGTAGTCTTTTTGGCCTTGCCTACATACGGCTCTATGGAGGCAGCAAAGGCCTTATCCAGTATCCAGATGCACACGGGTAACAGGTGCAAGCCATCCCTGGAACAGCAGCATGGCTTGTCATGCTTGACATCTCTAGCAGACAGACATTAGACCCTCTTGGACTGACAGCTGTTACTGTGCCAGCTGTTAAACATGAGCATTCTGTGTTTGTACTGTGGCATCATTCTTGGTGAGGGTTGGATGCTGCACATAGCCAGTGTCATACCGGCCTGGGGTACATACTCAGAGGGACCATCCATGTCTCTTTTCATGTTGTCCAGGGAGGTACATCTCAGGTAATTCACACCAGCACGGACATTGAGTGCATCATATTTCTGCTTGCTTCGGGGTGACCTGCGTACTTGTGTTATGTGGCATTTTGTGGCAGCCTACAGGCAGCTTACTCTACCCTTTCCCTTGTTCAGTCTGGTGAGTGGGACAGCAGTGTGTCTGCCTATACAGACACCTATTAAGACTATCAGGCATGTTGTTTCTCCTTCTGGCCTGTGACTGTTTGGCACACCAGCTTTGCGTACTATTCGTTGCATGTGCTGTTTGAAGGTTGTGGTTGCTTGTGATCTGCTTTGGAGGCTTCTGTTGGTGTGGTGTGTTTGTAATTAAGGCCTTCGGGAATATTTGTCTGTGTTTATGTGTTTGGTTTACAGTTGTGGTAGGTCTATGTGGGACTGGATTTGTGGTGTATGTGGTTACCTTCTCCTCCTGACTAATTTTGACAGTACTGAGTTGGTGGAGCTCAACCTCTGGTTTGGATACATGGTTGCATCTATCACATATATTTGTATTTATTGGGGGGTGTTGTGGTTCTCTGTGTATTTGGGACTGGTGTCACATTGCCTCTGGATTCACAGATTCTACTTGTTGTGGCTGGACTTAGTGGATTGTATGTGTGGACATATGTTATTGCCATACTACTGGTCAGTGATTACTTCCCTTTTTATGTTTGCTCTATCATGTGGTAGCTTCCTCATTCTCTTGCATGGTTTGGTAATGGCTGGAGTCCAGCATGCCAGATGCCTGCATGTGTGGCATTGTGTGTTGTTGTTATTTGTGATTGCATACTCCAAACATTCCTGGCTGTGTTCATGGAATGCCTGTATAACATGTTCTGTGGTGTGTCCCATATTCTGCACTTGCACAGGGCCTTTCATGGATTCAACATCAGTTTGGAGGGCTGCAACCTATGCTTTACACATGTTTTTCACTGTGGTATTCTGGCCAGGGACTGGTGTCAGGATGTGTATATCCAGTGTGATTACTCTATGGTCTGGTCTTACCAGTGAGGGGTACACTTCTCATCTTGCCATCCAGTACACATGTTGCTGATTATCACATCCAGTATGCTTACCCCTCTTGTGGGAGTGGTGCATTGTTCCTGGGCATTTTGGTTTATGGATTCTGGGAAATTTTCTCCTACTGTGTTGGTGCTAGTATAATGCTCCCGGTGTATGTCTGGATATTTTCAGTCAAGCAATATAATGTGGTTTGGGGGGCTTGATATATTCATGTATTCTGACATAGGCCAGGTGCAGTTCCTGGTATTAGGACAGTAGTCTGCAGCAGGCTATATACTGGGAGGCGGTTTTAGCCATTGGTATTTGACCATGGCTAATCCATGCTGCTTCTTGTTGTGGTACCAACATGGGGGTGTGGGTTATCCTTGACATTTCTTGCTAGTCACCCTCCTTTTGTAGCTTGTTCCATGTTTTGCGGCTGTACAGCACAGTATGAGGTGTGACGTGGTAGTGTTAGGGTGCTGATGTGAGCCTTGACCCAGTTCTCTGTTACAGGATTGGTATCTACATTCTCCATACTGTGTGCGTTTACACTGCACACATCTTGCTGTTTAGACATCTGTCATTGGGTAGCATTACATCTAGGTTCCTATCCCTTGTGGAACCTATGAAGGTTGGTTTGTGTTTTGAGACTTACCTATTCAGGGCATGCTGTGGGTACTGACAGCCTTTGCCAGTATCCATGGGGCATGGCATGATAGGTGCACACCACCCCTAGCAGGTGGTGCATCATGTCATGCTCCGTATGTGTTCCCAGCCTGAAACACATTGGCTCCCCTTTGACTAACTGCATTACTTCAGCCAGTTATTGCACTTGATCATCCCATCGTCATTTTGTGGCTTCATGCTTGGTGAGGGTGGATGTTAGTCAGGGTGCTCATGTGTGCATATAGTACATGGTGTTACATTACTTAACACATGGCATTCATGCCTCAGGTGGTGGTGCAGGGCTGCCTCTGTCGGATGCACATATTACACTTCCCTGTACATGTTTGTGAGCAGGTCATGTCATTTTAGGCATCCATGTTATTATTTGAGTGAGTCAGAGGGGGTATCATTCCCAGGGTTCCTAATGAGCCAGTGTATGTGCTATGCGTTGCCTCTTTGCCAAGGCCAGGGCATACTGGGCACGCCTCCTTCTGCCTACTGGGGCAGGCTCATTTTGTTCCTCCTCCGAGTCACGCTCTGCCTGTGATGGCCTTGGCAGTGGTGGGCGGCTGTTTGGCCCAGCCCTATGCTGGTTCTGCTGCAGCTGTTTTCACAAGATCATATTATGTAGCATAGCACATACCATGACAATTTGGGTACATCTAGTTGGTGTGTACTGCAAGGCTCCAACAGATGTGTCCAGACACTGGAACCGTGACTTGAGCAGCCCAAACACACGCTCTACTACATTACGTGTTTGCGCGTGTGCCTCATTATGGTGTTCCTGTTCAGGTGTGTGTGCGTTTCTGATGGGTGTCATCAGCCACGGCTCCAGTGCATAACCTGCATCCCCCACTAGGTGTCCGTGTGGGATGTCCCCATTGGCAAATGTCTGGTACAGCTGCGTCAAATGCCACATGTGGGAATCGTGGTAACTCCCAGGGCAGCCAGCACACACATTCATTATTATGCCCTGGGCGTTACACATGACCTGGCAGTTGATGGAGGGGAAGCCCTGGCAGTTAATGTAGGCCCTACCCTGCTCACCGGCTTGTGCTTTGATGTGTATGTGCGTGCAGTCTATTGCACCCACTACCTCAGGGTATTCCGCTATTTGCTGGAAGAGACGCATATTGCTGGCCAATATCTCACGGGCATTGGGGAAATATACATGATCACCGACATGTGCTAACATGGCATCCAGGAACTGGTGCAGTACCCTTGAGGCTGATGCCTGTGATATCCCCATCATATCGCCAGTCGGTCTCTGGAAGGTACCTGTTGCTAGCATTCTTAGGCCAACACATACCTTGGTTTCCACTGGGATGTGTTCCCCTCTGTTGGTTCTGTGTGTGAGGCATGGCCTGCATGGCTCAACTATTTGCTGCAGGAGCTGTCTGTCCACTCTATAGCGCTCTACTATCTCCAGCTCATGTAACCCGTGGTAGGTAACCCTGGGCCTGTACACTCTTCTCCGTCTCCTCACTGTGGGTTGTCTGGCACCATCTGCATTGTCACCACCCTCAGCAAGTCGCCTATGTCTCATTATGACAGCTATGGCAGCCCCTAACATTTCTGCTCTGAGTGAAGCCTTTTCAGTTTTCACTTCTATTAGCTTACTCCTGTCTTGCAGTGTCTCTTAAGAGAAACATCCTGCACTACTGTTTGCAGAGTTTTAAGTGCTGGGCTGGGCTACTATTCTGCCTGTGTAATTGCCTACTTCTAATTGTTTTCACCTGCTAGCATCAGCAGTTATCCCTGCTAGCTTCCTATTAATTCTGTTGCTTCCTTTTTCCTCTCTGTTTCCTCAGGGGGGAGCAACGTGCATACCATCAGAAACACGCTCACAGTGGCTTACACGTGCGCACATGTGCTTACACGGTTCAGAATCTACTTATTCGGGTTAAAACACGCGTACACCCGCGCAAACACTGTTACACGTCTGCCAACAGCCTCCAACATACTCAGCCTACCCTACACACGTGCACACCCACGCAAACAGTGTTAAGCATCTCCCAACACACTCCCACATGCTCAGTCTGTCTTACAGGCATGCACACTGCCCTACTTGCGCTTCATGGCACGCACACGTGCGCATGCATGCCCAGCAAGAAACTTTGGTGTAAGTAACAGTGTACACCTTCCATTTCTTGACTTTCCATGACTTATCTAGTGGCACACCTCTTTCCATGATCTGTGCCTGTCATCTGTCATGTTACACTGACCTCCAATGAACTGCATTTCTTTCTTCCATTCCACCCTGTGAATTCACCTATCTCCTACTCTATTCCTCCCCCTTATGTATCTCTTACACTACTCAGACTGTGCTCATTTGCTATGTGACTGTGAGATTCAGTATCCTAACCCTCATTTACATGAGATTGCCTATTAATGCTTAGTTACATGTCTTAGACTCAGCTTCCCCCCTTAGCAACCACTACATGGTGGCCATGTTGTTTTTGGTCTGCTGGTCCCTGCATTGTCATTCCATGTATTGCATGAAACCCACATTTTTGGGTTTATAACCTTCTTTTTTATGGTTTTATACAGCGCAGCCCGTTTGCGCGGGGCTGAGCTGGGTTTTTATTTTTAATATATTGGCATCGGGTTATATTGCCAATAGCCACATATTTGGCCATTGGCATGCTGCCTGAGTCATATGCACCCTTTTTTTGGAGCTGACATGGCTCCATTGTGGAATTTGCAGAAACGTACTCAGTTGTCAACTGAGTACATTTCTGCAGCTAAAACGTCTCTTACATGGACTGGTTTCTGCTTCGTGGATCGCTAATATACCTCATTTGCATACCTTTCGGCTGCAAGTGAGGTATTTAGCATGTCCACGCCCAGTCCATGTAAGAGATGTTTTAGCTGGTCTCTTACACGGAGTTTAGGGCTGTTCCTGGATCGCGAGGCTTGCATGGAGTGTTGCACGTCTCTTACACTCCGTGCAAGCCTTCGTGAATCCTGCCCTTTGTTTTATTATACAATCACATTATTTTAAAATGAAATAATTTATCCTTTTTAGAATAATGCCATTATATAATGTGAACTTCATTCTTATTCTGTCTCTGTGCACTAATTCAGATGTGTCTTGCCACCTCAATTATTTGTTTTACAGCTGCTATGGAACCCCTTGGTATGAATGTGGAGTTAGTTCAAACACTGAATGTCAAAGTGCAGGATTCAGAATTTACACATCCTCATATAACAGGAGCATAAATCATGTAGTCCAACTGCCTTTTTGTTTCTTCAGGTTGTATATATATTTGTTTTATTATTACAGCCCTACTTATTCACAGTCATAGTTCCTGACATGCCCCCCCTACACACACACACACACACACACACACACACACACACACACACACACACACACACACACACACATACACACAAACACACACACATGCTCATGCACACACACATAAACATGCAATATTTACAAGTTTCATGAATAACTGGAGAAAAGGTTTTGGGTTGTGATTAAATCTAAACCAACATTTGTACTAGATTCTACACAACAGAAACAAGACAATAATGTTTATTACACCTCTTTCTCCACTTGCTCTGGTATTTAACTCAGCGGCTAAAGCAATGACAGGTTCATCTTATTCCTTTGACATATTAAGTGCACTTGTAAGACACTTTTTCTCTTTGTCTAACTCAGCAGTATCATACAATCAAGTGTCTTTCTTAGCCTTCGGAATTCTAGGACTATATCATTCTTCAAACTGAACTATGGAAGGTCAGATATAAATTTACCTTTTTTTCTTCTCATAGCTACCATCAGATGTGACAAGCTCCTTTCCTTGGTCATCGGTCTGTCAGACCTGCCTTAGCCTCCTCAGGTTCAACCCAAACATGTCTGAGACAAATGAGGGGACTGAGGAAGGTGGTGCAGCATCACAACTGAATCCAGGGAGTGTGCCGTAACTACCCCCACCTCTTGATACCCTTGCCTGCTTTACAATTGCTGCCCTCTTGAGGTGGATGGTGTCTTCAGCACATGCACAACCTCCTGACTAAATGACTAAATACTTATGCAGTATGGTGATCACCAGACTCATAAACTGCTTACTTGTAGTGAGCCCATGTTGTTCCCCTCCCTCTAGATGGACAAATTAGTATCAACCACTCACTCATTAAATCATCCCCCTGTGGCTCCTCCAATGTCTGTGCTGTTAGTCAAACACATGTTATCTGATGTACAGTAAGGCCTTTATCCCTCTGCACCAACAGGGACAATAAGGTCTGATTTTAGCTTTGTAATGTTTTGTTATACTTATCCAAAACAATAAGAAGCACAGATAAAACTTCATTACAGACAGTATTTCTAAAATTATCTGCATGATATAGAAAATAGCAGATTTTGCTTTTAATTAGCTTCACCCCAAAACATACACACACACGCGTGCGTGAGCACACACACTCACCACACGGTCTAGTTTAATTCACTGCCTCTTGTCCATGTTACTATCATTACAGAAAGCAACATGTTAACTTCTTCTTTTTCCTGGTTATGGGTCACCACAGAAGATCACCTGTCTGCTCATGATTGGCACTGGAGTTTTATGGTGTCGAATTGCCAGCCTGGCACTCAACCTTCCACAGAAGGAACACATACTCACGCAGTCACACCTAAGGCCAATTTAGAGTGTCCAATCCACCTACAGCATGTCTTTGGGATGTGGGAGAAAACCAGATCACCCAGAGGAAACCCACGTGACCACATGGAGGACATGCAGACTCTGCACAGAAGGCACCCCAGCCAAAGATTGAACTGTAGAACCTCTTGCTGTGAGGCGGCAATGCTAACCACTGCACCACCCTGCAACATGTTAACAAAGACAAGAAATACTTCTATCCCTACTTAAAAAAAAGCTATACTGTACAAAATACATATTGTAGTTAACAGTTTTAATGCAGCATGCCTGTTGTTCTGTTAGTTTTAGATATCTGTATCAAAATCAAACCAAAGGACATTAAAATGAATCCTGTTAACTGCGTTTCTATTGTGCCTGGGGTTTCACTACTAACATGAATAGAGAAAAATAAGATACTTGATTGCTACTTCACAATAAATGTTATTAAAGTACTTCATTTGCAAATCAGCTATTTTCCATATACAGTAGTCTGTTAGATCATAAATCCTTTGTAAGTATTTATTTTTTTCTTTTTTAAGGTTATCCTTTTTCTTTTCTACTTTCATCTTTGAATTTATTTTCACATTTATGCTATATGGAAACAGGATAGATACAATGTAGCTTACAAGAGCAGAAATGGCACATCCAAGATTACATAATGACACAACCATCATATGATATGCATCTAAAAAATGGCACATCTACAAACAACATTCTCTACAGGAGTATCACAACATGCATTAATGCATGGTTATTCATGTTTCTGTAAGTCTTATATATACATATGAATCATGCCCATGCTCTGGAATAGACTTCCCATACATGTCAAGCAGAGCACCTCGTTGATTCTCTTCAAAAGAAATCTTGAGGAGTGGATGGGTAATAGAAAGTTCACCCCGAGGATCACTTCAGTGGCTCTACTTGATAGAGGCACTGGGAACTAACATTGGGCGGCATGATGCCAGGGCACTTCTATGGGCTAGGCTTGTAAAGGCTCCAGGGCCATTAGCCTAGTACACACCTATGAACCTATGAAAATAAAACATGGCATTTATTTTTGTGACAATTCTGAAGTACAATTATCAGTAAAAATGTCAGACATTTCTCACATGAGGAAAACTGATCATTTTTGTCCACGGTGCAGGGAATCTAGATGTTTCTTGAAGAGAAAAAGAGGGTACATAATTACTAGTTAAAGAGAAGTTAAGATTATATGGATCCTTTAGGGGAAAAAATCTCCTAACTAGTAGTCAGGGAGTCAGTCAATGAAGGTTATTTGTTGCTTGGGTGCTTTACCCTACTGGTGGATGAAACCTGAACTCTCAAGCTTCAGTTGCCAGACATTCAACTCACCAGTGATCAAAGTTCCTCGTAAGAAATCACTGTTGATGAGTTCTGCTGGCCACAATGCCTTGTCTGGTGGAATTTACCACCTTTTTTGAATTGGTGAGACCATATATGGTTTATATATCAGTTCAAAGGCTTGGAGGGCTTTACTGCCACACTGGGGCTGCAAGGGGGCTTGCCCATGGAAAAAAAAACACTTACAAAAGTTATTTTTTGGGGGGGCTGAGTTTTTCTGGCAAACACATTTGGGTATTCCAGTTCTTAGCACATCCAGTTATGTCCACTCATAGTGGACCTGTTTAGGTGATGCTATGTTGATAGATCTGTGAAAGACTTTGATCAAGGATAGTAAAGCCATTACATGTAAGCAGCTGGATGACATTCATTTCAAAGTCATGGTTTCCATAGCTAGAAGGCTTAACAACAATGGCTGCATTTCATGTTTACACAGGCATTTTCTTTACTATAAAGATTACAGACCATGTTGTGGTAAACAGTGGTCCTTAAGAAACCATATGCTTTCCCTGAAGTGAAAGAACAATGCCAGGCAAAGACATAGCCAATTACATTACCAAGGGGTCAACTTACAGAGCCAAACATCTACATTTTGACATTCCCACAAAATTGTCAAAGTGTTTTATAACAACATAACTGAAAATAATCACCCCCCCAAAAAAAAAAAAGAAAAGGAAAGAATAAGTAGCCTTGTGAGATGCAAGAATGCCTTGTTTTCTATTTCATTCTGTGGCTTAAAGATGTACTTTTCCTCCAAGTTGAAATTTCTTTGTTTGACTCCTTTGAAGACTTTTTGTCATTAATAAAAAGTAATTATGGAGGACACCTTTCTGTCTGTTTTTCACAGATCCATCTACGATTATCATCACAGTTTTTATCCCCCCATCTACCATCTCCTCTCATTAATACGCAGTCCTCATTGTTATCCCAGTCATCAGGCTCTCTGACATTGCTGTCAACATACCAGTACCTATGAAGAAACAAACATAAACAGGAAGTTAATGGGCAGGGTAAGGGAAAATATAATCCTTGCATGCAATATTATTTTTTTCCATTTTGCTTTGCATCATTATTAAGACTTCAACTCCATCTGTTCAGTGAACTGTTTACTTATGAAGCAATTTGTATTTTTATTTAGCAACTGCATTTATTATTGATAATTTAAATTTATATTCAAGTGGCTTACCAAATGTGTTCACTGAAAGGAAGCCAGAGAAGAAAGCACAAAGTGAACTTATATATTTGTTTGCAAAACTTGATTACTACAAAGTACATTGGTTTGCTTAATGGATTTTTTTTTTTATTGCATCATTCTTAATTTTTAAAAACATTGCAGCAAACTCTTAGTAAAACCATAAAATACTTTGATCCTACTTATTGTTTAAGCTACAAAGAGGAAAAAAGATGGTCTATTTACAAGAAGTGTATCATCTCAGTTGTTTGCGATGCTCCCACTAACTTGATAGACTTTACATCCCAATCCAAGTTCAGAATGTGATAATTAGACATTTAAAGAAAATAGATAAAACACGGCGTGATAAATTGCATGATTAGATTGACAAAATGGGTTAATTAAGAACATGGTATAACTACCACAGATTTTTTCTATATCTATATATAACTCTATCTATCTATCTATCTATCTATCTATCTATC
This sequence comes from Protopterus annectens, assembly GCF_019279795.1. NCBI lineage: Eukaryota > Metazoa > Chordata > Ceratodontiformes > Protopteridae > Protopterus > Protopterus annectens. The sequence continues at coordinate 124,862,963 of NC_056741.1, forward strand.
TATCTATCTATCTATCTATCTATCTATCGATAGAAAGATATTTATGGGTCGACTGCAAATGGACAAAAGCCCATATGAATGAATCTGATAACACTGAAATGGGTTTGCCGAAACTGCATAAAACTGAAAATTGAAAAAGGCAAATCTCATATAAGCAAAAACAAGTTACTTATCTGTAACATAATGTGACCATAATCATAGAGTTAGTATATTTAATTTACAGGGGGGGTGCGGAGAACCCTACACGAGTGGACTGCAGGATGGCTCACCCCCCCCTACAAAAATGAAGGGAGAAAAATATTTGCAGTATTTTCCATATCACAACTTGTATGTTCCAACTATTAATCACTTAAGTTATGGCCACTTATGCTTAGTCCAGCATACAGAGTTTGTTTTAATATATAGCCATAGTGTGGTAATTGAACAAACTGGATGCAGTTAGGTTTAATTTGAATGGTGTCTGTTCTCTGTCACCTAAGGAAAAAAATGCTGTACTGTTATTTTTCTGTTTCAGTTTAGATTGGATAAGAGAAATGAGAGCATATGTTTAGAATTGTTTTAGGTGTAGCAATAGCTATAATAATGTAATATTTAAAAAAAATGAGAATTTGGTTATCTTTCTTTAAGTTCAAAAAGGATTATGGGAAGGGTCAAGTCTGCGACATAGTGATTATGGGTTAGGATGAGTTATTTTAAAACATAAGCATACTGGAAGGCTTTCTGTTTGTTCTTGAAATCAAGATAGCTTGTTGGAGTGGTCAGAGACATCCGGGGACCACTTTTCGATTATGTGAGATTTGGCTTTTTCAATTTTCAGTTTTATGCAGTTTGGGTATGGTTATTTTGGTGTTGTTGTATTTGTTCATATGGGTTTTCATTCATATGCAGAAGAGCGATATATATATATATATATATATATATATATATATATATATATATATATATATATATATATATATATATATATATATATATATATATATGGATCTAGAACAGTTCACTGAATGCACATTTCACCGAAACTCATATCACCTAACACAAATCATCGAAAGCACAATTCACCGAAAACACAATTCACAGAAACACATTTCACCAAAAGTGGTATATGGCCTTGTCCCCACTGTAGTGCGACCCTGGAGTTGGTATATATAGTAGGGGGTGTGGGGCAGAGCCCCCCACATATTTTAAATGTGTTAAAGTATATACATGCATACTTGCAATTGCAATATATTACTCTTATCCAAACATGTTATATACTTGAAATATGTGGGGGGCTCTGCCCCTACTATATATATATATATATATATATATATATATATATATATATATATATATATATATATATATATATATATACGCATCTGCCTATCTATACATAAATTGCTTTTTTTACAAGGTGAGTGGACTGGCTGAGAATCCTTTTCAGCTATGCCATATGACAAAGACAAAACAATTAGCATATTACAAACTCCATCAGATTATAAGAGATAAATACATAGGGAGCACATTCAACTACCTGAGAGTGAGCTGACCTGACAGCAGTTACAATAAATGCAGTTGACTGTATGCTGTTGAGACAGCATTAACAGTACTATGCAATGTATTGATTAGCTATGACAATGACATTCATATAATATTGCAAAACAAATGAAAAAGTAAACAGTTATGTATTATGGGAATTTAACTGAATATAAAGAAAATGGAAAGATTTGCTCTGCACTGATAATTAACTAAATATATTATTACATAACCGTTTGTACTTCATACATATCTTTTGAATTTCTACAGATCAACTGGGAAGTATAGTAGAACTAAGTTACATCCCCCAAAACAAGAGGGAGGTAGGAAAAAAATAGGGCAGGATACACAATGGCTTGCATGTTGTCTAAGAGTAGTGTAAGACTCCATGCAGCCATCGCGATCCAGGAACAGCCTGATTGTGCATGTAAGATTGCACCTAAAACGGCTCTTACACGGGCAGGGTGTGGATATGCTAATTACCTCACTTGCAGCCAAAAGGCATGCAAATGAGGTAAATTTGCGATCCAGGAAGCAGAAACCTGCCCGTGTAAGAGCCGTGTTATCTGCAGAAATGTACTCAGTTGATAACTGAGTACCGTTCTGCAAATAACACAACGGAGCCCTGTCAGCTCCAAATAAAAGTTGCAAATGTCGCAGGCAGCATGCCAATGGCCAAATATGTGGCCACTGGCAATGTACCCTGATGCAAATATGAAATAAATTTTTTTTCCGGCGATCGTCGATGTTTAAACATAGCGTAGCGTCATGCAAATGGGCTGCGCTATAAAAAAAACAAAAAATAAAAATATTAAACCCACAAATGTGGGTTTATGCAAAACATGAGTATAGAATGGAAGGGAATGGCAGGGTAAAACAACATGGCCACCGAGTAGGGGTTGCTAAGGGGGGAAGCAGAGTGTAAGGCATGTAACTAAGCATTAGTAGGCAATCCTATGTAAATGAGTGGTAGGATAGTGAAACGCACTGTTACATAGAAAATGAGCACAATCTGCGCAGTGTAGGAGTAGGATAAGGGGGAGTAACAGAGTAGGAGATAGGTGACATCACAGGTGGGAATGTATGAAAGGAATGCAGCTCATTGGAGCACAGTGGCATGTGAACGCTGTCAGTCACACATCATGGAAAGAGGAGTGTCAACAAGTAGGCATAGGAAAGCCAAGAAATGGAAGGAGTACACGATGGATAACACCAAAGTTTCTTGCTGGGCGTGCATATGCGCGTGTGTGCGCTGGTAGGCACGAGTAAGACAGAGTGCGCGCGTGTAAGCGTGAGTGCATGCGTTTAAGGCAGAATAAGCATGCAGGAGCCTGCTTAAACATCTGTAAGCTTGTTTGTGCTGGTGTGCGCGCATTTTAACCCAAATAAGCAGATTCTAGTCCGTCTAAGCATGTGTGCGCGCATGTTAGCCACTGTGAGCATGTTTTTGCTGGTATGCATGTTGCTCCCCTCTGAGGAAACAGAAGGGAAAAAGGAAGAATGGGAAATAGTAGGAAGCTAGTAGAAATTACTGGCAGAGCTAGCAGGTGAAAACAATCAGAAGCAGGCAATTACACAGGCAGAACAGTAGCCCAGCCCAGCACTTAAAACACTGCAAACAACAGTGCAGAATGTTTCTCTCAAGAGACACTGCAACAGAGGAGTAAGCTACTAGAAGTGAAAACTGAAAAAGCTTCACTCAGAACAAAAATGCTAGGGGCTGCCTTAGCTGTTATAAAGAGACATATGCAACTTGAGGGTGGTGACTATGCAAATGCTGCCAGACAACCCACAGTGAGGAGACGGAGAAGGGTGTACAGGCCCAGGGTCAACTGCCAGGGGTTACATGAGCTGGAGATAGTGGAGCGCTATAGAGTGGACAGAGACTTCCTGCAGCAAATTGTTGCGCTGTGCAGGCCACGCCTCACACACAGAATCAACAGAGGGGAACCTATCCCAGTGGAAACCAAGGTATGTGTTGGCATAAGAATACTAGCAACAGGTACCTTCCAGAGACCAACTGGTGATATGATGGGGATATCACAGGCATCAGCATCCAGGGTACTGCACCAGTTCCTGGATGCCATGTCAGCACATGTCAGTGAGCATCTATATTTCCCCAATTCTCGTGAGGTATTGGCCAGCAATATGCGTCTCTTCCAGCAAATAGCGGAATACCCTGAGGTAGTGGGTGCAATAGACTGCACACATATACGCATCAAAGCACCAGCCGGTGAGCGGGGTAGGGCCTACATTAACCGCAAGGGCTTCCCCTCCATCAACTGCCAGGTTGTGTGTGATGCCCATGGCATAATAATGAATGTGTGTGCTGGCTGCCCTGGAAGCTACCACGATTCACATATCTGGCATCTGATGCAGTTGTACCAGACATTTGCCAATGGGGACATCCCACATGGTCACTTAGTGGGGGATGCTGGCTATGCACTGGAGCCATGGCTGTTGACACCCATCAGAAATGCACACACACCTGAACAGGAATGTCATAATGAGGCACACGCACAAACACGAAATGTAATCGAGCGTGTGTTTGGGCTGCTCAAGTCACGGTTCCGGTGCTTGGACACATCTGGTGGAGCCTTGCAGTACTCACCAACTACATGTACCCAAATCGTCATGGTATGTGCTATGCTACATAATATGATTCTGCAAAAACAGCTGCAGCAGGACCAGCATAGGGCTGGACCAAACAGCCACCCACCATTGCCAAGGCCATCACAGGCAGAGCGTGATTCGGAGGAGGAACAACCTGAGCCTGCCCCAGTAGGCAGAAGGAGGCGTGCCCAGTATGCCTTGGCCTTGGCAAAGGGGCAACGCATAGCACATACACTGGCTCAGTAGGAACCCAGGAAATGATACCTCTCTCTGACTCACACATATAGTAAAAGGGATGCCTAAGTTGACACAACCTGCTATCAAACATGTACAGGGAGTGTAGTATGTGCATCCAACATAGGTTCATAGGTTCATAGGTTAATACTAGGCTATCTGCCCAAGGGCATTTACAAGCCTAGCCCATAGTTATGTGGCTTTCGCCACCCCTTTAGTTTGAATAAAAACTATGCCTATCATTTTGCTGTGCCTCTGTCAAGCAGTGACACTGAAGTAATCCCTGGGGTATATCTGCGATCTCCCATCCATTGGTCAAGATTCCTCTTGAACAAGGCCAGCAGGTGCTCTGCCTCACATGTACCGGGATTTTGTTCCACAGCATAGGGAGTCTCTGGGTGATGAATCTGTCCCTCCAGCATGTTCTATTTATAACTGTGTCAAGGTTTAAGTCTCCCGCCCTTGTGGTTCTGAGGGATCTAGATTTTTTGAGGTAAAGCATATTCATCAAATCTGGGTCTGACATGGCCTTATATGTCAGGCACAGGTCACCTCTGAGCAAGCGGTATGAGACTGAATAGAGCTGGAGTTCTTTCAGTCGAGCAGCATAAGACATATTTTTGAGACCCTTTATCCTTTTGGTGAGGAACTTTGGGGCCTTTCAAGCTGCAGCAGGTGTCTGGTCAGATACATTCCGAACGGGGCATTGTACTCAATCATAGGTCTAATGAGTGATGAGTACAGGGGGACGATGACCTCCCTTGATCTAGATGTGAATCCCTTCATGATCAGGTCGGCGATATAGAAGGTTTTCCTAACTACTTTAGCAACATGAGTGTCAAACGAAAGGCTACTGTCAACCTGTGTCCCCAGATCCCTGATGACTTTTTCTGTGCTCAGTGGATTGCCACCTATATGGTAGCTAGGGGTAACCTTGTTTTTCACGAAGGGTATGACTATGCATTTTTTGGCGTTTAACTTCAGGCCATGGCTCTGGCACCAGTTATCCATTTCTGTGAGGCCCTTCTGGAGGATATCTGTGTCAGATGTGTTTTCGACTATGGCCCAGTTTGCAGTCATCTGCAAACTTTGTCAGCCATAACCCTCCTGTGTTTGCTTGTACTTCAGAAAAGTAGATGCCGAACAAGAGTGGACCCAGGACTGAGCCCTGTGGGACACCACTTGTGACAGGCTTTGAGTCTGACATGGCTCCAGCAACTCTGACCCTGTGGGTTCTGTCACTTAGCCAGTTTGCAACCCATCTTGTGATGTATGGGTTTACATTCAAGCTGATGAGTTTTCGATGATACCTGAGTGGGGTATTGTGTCGAAGGCCTTTGCCAGGTCGAGGTAGGCTGTATGGACTGCCTTTCCCTCATCAATGGCCTTGGTGACTGTCTCAAAAAACTCAACCAAGTTTAAGAGGCAGGATCTGCCTTTGACAAAGCCAAACTGGGTTGGATCCAAAGTCTACAAGTTCCCTATGTCTTTATTTATGAGTTCCATTATGATCCTCTCCATGGCTTTGCAGATAAGGCTTGTCAAGCTAATGGGGCGGTAATTTCCAGGGTCTGTGGAGGCACCGCCCTTATGAAGTGGGACCACAGTCGCCGTGCGCCACTCCTTGGGTACGTATCCTGAGGTGAGGCTAAGATTAAACAGCTGTCCTAACTGTGGGTTTAATTCCTCGTTGAGTTCGTGAAGCACACAGCCGGGGACACCATCCGGTCCCATGGATGCTGTGTTTTTTGCCTTAGTGAGGGCAGTTCTCACCTGGGCGTTGGAGATGTTTGTGGGGCTACAATCCTCTGGAATAGATATCTCTCCTTTTGGGGGGGAGGGGGGGAGAAGTTTTCACTGCATTGCATAGACAGCCCTGCAGCACCACCTGAGGCATGATTGCCATGTGTTAAGCAATTTAACACCATGTAGTATATGCAAACATGATGACCCTGACTAACATCCTACCTTCACCAAGCATGATGCCAGAATATGAAGACGAGATGATCAATTACAATAATTGGCTTAAGTATTACCATTAGTCAAAGGGGATCCAATGCATGCCAGCCTGGGATGACATGCTGAGCAAGGCATGATGCTCCACCTCCACAGGTATCACAAGGTATAAGAACCTAGATGTAATGCTACCCAATGCCAGATGTCCAAACTGAAAGATGCATGCAGTCTAAACTCCCCTCAGCATGGAGAATGTTGATATCTGTCCTGTAACAGAAAACTGGGTTAAGGCTCACAAGAGCACCCAAACACTACCAGGTTACACCTCATACAGTGCTTTACAGCCCCAAAACATGGAACAAACTACAAAAAGATGGTGAGTAGCAATAATTGTCAAGGATAACCCCACCCCCATGTTGGTACCAAAACAAGAAGCAACATGGATTATCCATGCTCAAGTAACAGTGGCTAAGACTGCCTGCCAGTTTGTAGCCTGCTACAGACTACCCTCCTAATGCCAGGAACTGCACTTGGCCTATGCTGGAAACACATGGAAATATCAAGTTCTCCAAACAACATTATATGGGTGACTGAAAATACTCAAACATAGACTGGGAGCATTATCCCAGCACCAACACCCTAGGCCAAAGGTTCCTAGAATCCATAAACCAACATGCTCAGGAACAATGTACCACTCCCACAAGAGGGGTAAGCATACTGGATGTGATAATCAGCAACATGGGTACTCTATGGCCAGATGAGAAGTGTATTCCTCACTGGTAAGATCAGACCATAGAGTAATCACACTGGATATTCACAGCCGGACCACAGTCCCTGTCCAGAAAACCACAGTGAAAAACATGTGTAAAGGAAATGTTGCACTCCTCCAAACTGATGTGGAATCCATTAAAGGCCCTGTGCCTGTGGAAAATATGGGCCACACCTCAGAACCCTTTATAAATGCATTCTATGAACACAGTCAGGAATGCATGGATTATGCAATCCCAAATAAAACCAAGGCCCAATACCATATACACAGGCATCTGGCATGGTGGACCACAGCCATTACCAAACCATGCAAGAGAATGAGGAAGTCACCACATGATAGAGCAAACCCAAAAAGGGAAGTAATCTCTGATCAGTATTATGGCAATAAAATATGGCCAGTCATAAAATCCACTAAGGCCAGCTACAACAAGTTGAATCTGTGAATCTTGGGCAATGTTACACCTGCCCCATGTACACAGACAACCCCCTCCACCCCCCAAGAAATGCAAATATATGTGAGAGATGCAAGCACGTCTCCAAATTGGAGGCTGAGCTCACTCAACTCAGTTCTGTCTAAACTAGTCAGGAAGAGAAGGTAACCACACACACACCACAAACCCACTCACATAGACCTATCACAACTGCAAACCAAATACATAAACACACAAAAACATTCCTGAAGGCTATAATTAAAAACCACCAAATCAACAGAGGCCTCCAAAGCAGACATCCAAGCAACCACTACCTCCAAACATAGCACATGCAACACATAGTACACAAAGTCGGTGTGCCAAACAGTCACAGCCCGTAAGGACAAACAACATGCCTGATACACTTGAAATAGGTGACTCCATAGTCAGACACACTGATGTCCCACTCACCATACTGAACAAGGAAAAGGGTACAGTAAGCTGCCTGTAGGCTGCTACAATCTGCCACATAACACAATGATGCAGGTCACTCCAAAGCAAGTACAAATATGACTCAGTCATTGTCCTTGCTGGTGTGAATGACCTGAGACGTACCTCCCTGGACTACATGTAAAGAGACATAGAGGAGCTCTCCAATTATGTAGGCCAGGCTGGTATGACTCTGACCCTGATCAGCATCCTACCCCTACCAAGAATGATGCCACAGTACAAACACAGAATGATCAGCTTTAACAATTGGCTCAATTACTAGTGTCATTCCAAGGGGATACAATGTGTGTCTGCTTGGGATGTCATGCTTGACAAGCCACGCTGCTTTGCCAGGGATGGCTTGCACCTGTCACCCCTGTGTGTCTGGATATTGGCTAAGGCTCTTGCCACCTCCATAGTGCCTTTTGTAGGCAAGGCTGAAAAGACAAACCCACCTCTCCAGAAAACATAAGTGGAAAAAACATGAGGGTAATGCTGCTCAATGCCAGATGTCTAAACCACAAGATGCACGCTCTCGAGGCCCTCCCCAGTATGGAGAACATCGATGTCTGTGCAGTGATGGAAACCTGTATCAAGGCTCCTGAGAGCACCCCAGTACTACCAGGTTATACCTCAAATCATGCTTTTCGGCCCCAAAACCTGGACCAAACCACAAAAGGAGGGGGAGTATCCATATTCAGCAAAGATACCCACACGTCCAGGTTACTGACAATGCACAAAGCATCAGAGACCATCCATGTGCAACTAACTGTAGGCAAAACCGCTGTACAGTTTGTAGCATGCTACAGACCACCCTCTCAGACCCAGGAACACCACTCAGCCTCCCTGAAGACACTGGAGAGTATGAATGTCTCCCCAAATACCAAACAAGGTACTCACATATCACCACATATGTGGTAATCCATTACATATGGAAGAAGTAATCAGGGACCTAGGGACACAAGTGGACAGTAACCCCACATGCAACACTCCCTTTGCCAACATGGCTAGGAAGACCACCTATATTGGCCACCTTATCATGAAAGGATTCACATCTACATCAAGAGAGGTCATTGTGCCCCTATACTCTTCTCTTATCAGGCCCATAAGTGAGTACAATGCCCCATGTGGGATGTACCGTACCAGGCACCTGCAGCAGTTAGAAAGACCTCAAAAGTACCTGTCCAAGAGGATAAAGGGTCTCAAACATTTGTCATATGCTGCCTGGCTGACAACACCCCAGCTGTATGCAGTCACATACTCCATACTCAGAGGCGATGTATGCCCGATGTACAAGGTCATGTCCAATACAGAATTGATGGACATGCTCCACCTCAGAAAATCCAAAGCCATTAGAGCTGTGAGAGCGACAGATGTCAGCCTCAACACATAAATAAATTGGATGTGCTGGAGGGACAGATTCCTAACCCAGAGGCTCCCTACACTCTGGAACAGAACCCACTCCATGTTAGGCAGAGCTCCTCACTGACTCTCTTCAACAGGAATCTTGCCAAGTGGATGGGAGATCATAGATTTACTCTGGGGGTCTTCAGTGTGTCACATCTAGACAGAGGCACAGTAAAGTAAACCCTAAATGGCCATAATATTCACATAGCAAGGGGTGGCAAAAGCCACACACACTCTGGCTAGGCTGATAAATGCCCTAGGGCAGATACCCCAGTATGAACCTATGAACCAACGGAGATACAAATTGTACAGGACACTAAGGATAATCACAAGGCTGTCTTAACTGATGGTAGGAACCTTGTTGGGAATTCACAAATATGCTCTGAATTATCAAATATTACAAACAATACACCAAACTCACACACATTGCCAACATCCAACCTGACAGGTTCAGTGCAAACTCCCCCCCCCCTAAAATGACAAATATCTATCCCAGCAGAGTGCTGGCCCCCTGACATTGCAGATGCTGAGGTAACAGGCAGCATCTACAAAGCAAGACACACAGCATCAATGGTACGAGATGGTGTCCTGGGCTGTGTCCAACATGAACTCCAAGAAGAATGGAATGCCAAATAACACTACTGCTCAATTTCAGCCTTACCACAGGATATGTACCCAAAGATCAGTGTACAGCAACAGTGGTCCCTCTCCACAAAGGTGGTGCCTCAATGGATACTGCAAACTATCACCCCAGAATCCTGATAAGCTTGGTCTGCAAAGCTATGGAAAGGATCATCATGGACCTCAGAAATAAAGATATTGGGGACCTACAGACACTGGACCCTACCCAGCGCGGCTTTCTTAAGCACAGATCCTGCCCCTTAAACATGTCTGACTCATTTGAAACAGTCATCAAGGCCATTGATGAGGGGAATGTGGTCCACACAGCCTATCTGGACCTTGCAAAAGCCTTCCATACAATACCCCATGTGTTCATTATAGATAAGCTCACCAGCTTAAATATAAACCCCTATGTCAGTAGATGGGTTGCAAACCAGCCCAAGGACAGAACTGACATGGTCAGACATGCTGCAGCCATGTCAGACTACAAACCAGCTACAACTGGCATCCCACAAGGCTCAGTCCTGGGACCTCCCTTGCATGGTATATATTTCCCATATGTACAGGCCAACATGGAAGGACTGTGTCTGAACAAGTTTACAGAGGACTACAAACTGGGCACCTTATCTGACCCTCCAGCTGACACAAGCATCCTACAAAAGGGCCACATAGGAACAGACAACTGGTGCCAGAGCCATGTCATCAAGCTAAGTGCAGAAAAGTGTATAGTCATCCCCTGTGGATAAACAGTAAGTGCCCACCAATTACCACATAGGTGTTAACCCATTAAGTACTTTAGAAGTAATAAGAGACCTGGGGACACAATTTGATAGATATCTTGCATTTGACAGCCATGTGGCTGTAGTGGTTCCAGAAACATACCATATACCCACCTAATCATGAAGGTAGTCAGATCTAGATCAGGGGAGGTCATCGTGCCTTTTCAGTCATCCTTCATCAGCCTCACAATTGAGTACAATGACCCCTGTGGGATGTACCTCAGCAAACACCTCCAGCAACTGGAAAGACCTCAAAAGTACCCCACCAGGAGGATCAAAGAGCTCAAACAGATGCCATGTGTTGCCTGATTAAACAAACCGTAGCTCCACACAGTGCCATACTGCCTGCCCAGAGGCAATCTGTGCCTGATGTATAAAGCCATGTCCAAGCTGGAATCAATGAACATGCTGCACCTTGTACAATCTGAATGCCAGTGAGCTATGCACATAAGAGACCTGAACCCCAGCACTGACATACAGAGGACATGCTGTAGTGATTGATCCATAACCCAGAAGTTCACTCCACTCTTGAGTAAACTCCCAGTACAGGTTAGCCAGAGAGTCCCTCATTGACTCTCCCAAACAGAAATCATTATGAGTGGATGGGAGATGGTAGGTTTACCCTGGGTATCACTGTTATGTCACAGGTAGACAGAGGCACATTATACTAACCTTGAAATATGTGATGTCAAATTACAGTTACAATGTGTGTTGAAGGACAAACACACTCTCTGACTAGCAGTAGAAATGGCCTAGGGCACATCGCTAGTGTTTGTCAATGTCCACCCAAGTTGTGGAATACACTACCAATGTTGGACAAGCCTGGTGTAAGTAGTCCATATCCGAACAAAATGCAGCATGGTCTTATGTGCACAACTGGCCCTTAACCAGTCTGGTGTGCTCACTATGAATATTGAAAGCAGTGATAGAACTGAAACCCAGGATACTGTCCACCACAGTGAAAGTACTGAACCAGTACGCTATACAATATTACAGTGTATGGTCATTATGAAAGGATGTTGACAACTGTATGCAAACTATCCCATGGAAACCCTGCAGGCACAGTATAATCCCTGTCGGGTTCAGACACAAAGCAGTTGGGCAGTATGTACACAACATGACTCCCAACACACAACTATAAATGTGAAATATTGTGGAAGTTCACACACACCCACAAATGTGGTGGACTGAAGATCTCAACATATGGAAAACACACACTGGGCATGCTCACACACTTTGATAAATGAGACATATGTCAGGCAACAAGCCATGGAATATGCCTAAACTGGGCATGCTCACACACTTAGGCCATGTCTCAGTTTAGCAGTTGGCCACACATATGTGGTATTTGTATGTGTTAAACCAGGAACCAACCACAAGACAGCAATCTGCCCAGTGCACACAGTTAAGTGACTACAGAGACATAAGTTAAATAGTGGATCCCACACATATTAAAACACCTTCCACAGATACACAAGTTGTACATAGAAACAGGGAAAGCTATGGCAAATAAAGACCTGCAAACAGTTTACCAGCAACAAATATTGTGCATCTGAAAATTAAACATATGGGTGCAGAGGTCAATACTAGGCTGTTTGCCCTAGGGAATACAAGCTTAGCCAGAGTGTGCTTGGCATCTGCCTCCCCAGTACAGTAGGCTACTGTGCCTCTGTAAAGTAGGTCACAGAAGGCACCATGTAAGGCTAGTGTGCTGTGCCTCTGTCAAGCAGGGACACAGTGGAGATCCCAGGGGTTGAATTTGCAATGTCACATCCATGTTTGAATCCTGCAAATGCTCAGTGTGTGTGTGTGTTTGGGTGAGGGGGGTTAGTGTGTGTGCAATTCTGTGTGAAAGAAATGTCCCTTTTGCCAACTAGAAGAACACACTGCATGATGCACACTCCTCTTTCTAAACACTAATGATCTCAGCACCCTATAAGTACAGCAGGAGAAAAAAAAACTCCCAGTAATTCAGATAGCGCTCTCTGCTAATGCGTCTCTCACAAATGTCATAACATAGTTAGGTAGGGGGTTGAATCCTGCAAATGCTCCATTTGTGTTTGGGTGAGGGGGGGTTAGTGTGTGTGAAAGAAATGTCCCTTTTGCCAACTACAAGAACAAACTGCATGATGCACATTCCTCTTTCTAAACACTGATGATGTCAGCACCCTATAAGTACAGCAGGAGAAGAGGAAATTTCCAGTCATGTGAATAGCATGCTCTGCTAATGTGTCTCTCTCAAGTGTCATAACATAGTTAGGTAGGGGTTTGAATCCTGCAAATGCTCAGTGTGTGTGTTTGGGTGAAGGGGGTTAGTGTGTGTAAAAAGAATGTCCCTTTTGCCAACTACAAGAACACACTGCATGATGCACATTCCTCATTCTAAACACTGACGATGTCAGCACCCTATAAGTACAGCAGGAGAAGGTAAACCTCCGAGTAATGTGAATAGCGAGCTCCGCTAATGAGTTTCTCTCAAATGTCATAACATAGTTAGGCAGGGATTTGAATCCTGCAAATGCTCTGTGTTTGGGTAAGGGGGGTTAGTGTGTGTGCAATTCTGTGTGAAAAAAATGTCCCTTCTGCCAACTACAAGAACACACTGCATGATGCACATTCTTCATTCTAAACACTGATGATGTCAGCACTCTATAAGTATAGCAGAAGAAGGAAAACCTCCCAGTAATCCAAATAGTGCACTCTGCTAATGCGTCTCTCTCAAGTGTCATAACATAATTAGGTAGGGGTTTGAATCCTGCAAATGCGCATTGTGTTTGGGTGAGGGGGTTAGTGTGTGTGCAATTCTGTGTGAAAGAAATGTCCCTTTTGCCAACTACAAGAACACACTGCATGATGCACATTCCCCATTCTAAACACTGATGATGTCAGCACGCTATAAGTATAGCAGGAGAAGAGAAACCTCCCAGTAATGCGAATAGCATGCTCTGCTAATGCATCTCTCTCAAGTGTCATAACATAGTTGGGTTTGAATCTTACAAATGCCATGTGTGTTTTTGTCACACAGTTTGTCCATGTGTGTGGGGTGTTGTTCTTAATATTGTATGACATAGATCATATCAGTAATGTCAATGCACACGAGGTATGTGTGTGCCACATAGACATATGTACCTGTGACCTGAAATAGTTCCCATGTGTGAAGCCTGCCTCATGTGAATACATGTAATTTGCATTACACAACTTTATGACAGTGGTTTTCTGTGCAGGGGCTGCATTTGGTATGTGAATATACAGTGAGAGTAGTCTATGGTGTCATCTTACCAGCGAGGGATACACATCTGGTCTGGAGCATGTAGTCCACATGTTGGTGATGAACAGGTGCAGCATGTATTCCCCACTTGTGGGAGTGGTAACAAGTCATTCCATAGCAATTGAGTGTATGGATTCTCAGAACTTTACACCTAGGGTGTTGGAGCTAGAGTAATGCTCACATTCTATGTGTGAGTAAATTAAGCTGCCCAATATATTGTTGTTTGGAGACACCTGCAGATATACATGTCTTCTTAAGTAGGCCAAGTGTGTTACCTGGGTTTGGGAGTGTGGTGTGTGCCAGGCTATGAACTTGACGGCAGTCTTACCCACTGTTAGTTGCACATGGATAGTCTCTGATGCTTCGTGCTGTGCCACCAACCTGGAGGTGTGTGTATATTTGATGAATATTGATACTCCCCCAACTGTTCTGTTTTGGTGCAAGTTATGTGGCCGACAAGCATGGTATGAGGTATAACCTGCCAGTGCTGGGGTGCTTTTGGGGGCCTTGAACCAGGATTCTGTTACTGCATAGATATTGATGTTCTCCATGCTAATGACAGTTTCCAGTGCATGCATCTTGACGTTTACACTGCTGGCGTTGAGTAGCATTACTATTAATTTCCTATCCCTTGTGATACATATGGAGGTGGTCTTGTCTGTTGAGCCTTTCCTAAAAAAGGCAATATGGGTGTATCAAGAGCCTTTGCCAATATCCGAAAGCCCATGGGTGACAGGTGCAAGCTGTCCCTAGCATAGCAGTGTGGCTTGTTGAGCATGTCATCCCAGGCTGACAGGCATTGGATCCCCTTTGAATGACACTGAAACATAAAGCAATTGTCAGAATTGATCATCTTGTCTACATATTGTGGCATCATTCTTGGTGAGGGTAAGATGCTACTCAAGGTCAGGGTCATACCAGTCTGGGCCACATGCTCAGAGAGCTCCTCTATGTCTCTCATCATGTAGTCCAGGGAGGTATGTCTCAGGTCATTCACACTGGCATGGACACTGAGTGAGTCATATTTGTACATGCCTTGGAGTGACCTGTGTGCTTGTGTTATGTGGCAGATCATAGCGCCCAACAGGCATCTCACCGTGACCTTCTTCTTGTTCAGCCTGGTGAGCAGGACATCAGTGTACCTGATGGTAGAGGCACCCATCACAAGTGTAGCAGGTGTGTTGTTTAGCCTTACATGCTGTGACTGTTCAGCACACTGGCTTTGTGAGCTATGTGTTGCACGTGTTCTGTTCTGGGGTAGCGGTTGCTTGTATGTCTGCTTTGGAGGTGTCTGCTGCATAGGCAGACCTTTATTTCGAGACTCCGAGTATGGTTGTGTGTGTTTGTTTGGATTGCTGTTGTGATAGGTCTATGTGAGACTGGAATTGTAGTGACCATGGTTCCTTCTCCTCCTGACAGGTTTTGCCAGTACTGAGTTGAGAGAGCTTAGCCTGCAGTTTGGATATATGGTTGCATCTCTCACATGTGGTGGAATTTGTTGGGAGGAGGAGAGGGTTGACTGTGTAAATGAGGCAGTTGTAACATTGCCTCTAGATTCCCAGATTCACCAGCTGGATCGTGGAGGAGATTGACAATTGACCTTTGAACATGCTAGGCTAGTATTGGAAATTCCTTTATAATTAACAACAAAAAGGGCCAATGGGGAACAAGGTACACAAGGTGAGTTTGTGAGGGTGTAGTGCTTTTAATTTGTTAGTGCTGGCATATATAAATGCTTTAGTGAGCAATTGCCAGGTATCTCAAATGGGATCTACCTGACTACATCGACAGTTCAGAAGAGCGAAAACGACTTCACCGACGCCAGAAGATCGACAGTTCACAAACACGACACCTCATACACTCGACACATCATAACAACAACAATCAACAAACAAAATAAATCCCCTGTCCAAAACCCACACACACAACACAAGCACACCAAAATCCTTACAAACCAACACTAACCCATACATACACAACAATCTACAACCCTAACCGAAACCCTAACCCTAAGGTCCGTCACTATCGCACACTCACCTAACCCGCGCCCTAACCCTAACTCACTTAACCCACCCCTAACCCAAAAACTATCACTACTGCACCCTTACCTAACCCGCCTAACCCTAACTCACTTATCCCACCCCTATCCCTACAGACCGCCAACATCGCACACTTACCTTACTCGCACCTACCAGCCCTAACCTAACTCACTTATCCCACCCCATCCCTACAGACCGTCAACATCACACACTTACCTTACTCGCACCCTAACGTCCGTCACTACCACATACTTACACATCCTTTCCCCATCTCAGTGTTCTCAGCGTCAGTGTTTTCCTCCGTCGGTCTTCTAACTTGTCGATCTTCTGGCGTCGGTGAAGTCGTTTTCGCTCTTCTGAACTGTCGATGTAGTCAGGTAGATCCCTCAAATGCAATGTGTTACAGGTAACTTAATTGCATAACTGACAAACACTAACTTTTTGTCAAGTGAAACAAGGACATACATACAGTAAGCAATGCACATGTCACTAAGGATTCTCAGAGGTGCTGTAAAGCTGCATTTCAGGTGGGATTAGTGTTTCAGGGAAATAAGCAAACAAGCATACAAACAAAGCTACAATCAGCAAGCATGGATCTAGTCTATGCTACAGCAAACAAGGTGTACCAATTTCAGTAAGAAACAGTTCAAATATGCTGGCACTATAAGCCTTTAGCCAGAAATTCCCACCTCAGACGGGCAGAGTCCAGCCTCTCCTCCCACAAGAGTGCAGACCATGAACCTTTGTAATGTGAAATAACTGGCCTGAAGCCCAACTGCTTAAACCAGAACTAATACACATTTATAATGACAGACACTGAGCCCTCAATCAGCATTCCCCAACTTAGTAGGCTGCATGCTACCTGTCCTACCACCACAGTATTCGTGACATTTAATGAGACTCACCTCCTGTCATAGTTAGTTGTGTGTTTTGGGGCTGTCAAGCATGGTATGAGGTGTAACCCGATAGTGCTAGGGTGCTTTTGGGAGTCTTGAACCTGTTGTCTATTACTGCACAGATATCAACATTCTCCATGCAGAGTACAGGTTGTACTGCATGCATCTTGCGGTTTACATGTCCACCATTGAGTATCATAACTTCCATTTACTTATCCCCTGTGCTACCTATGTAGGTGGCCTTCTGTTTACAGCCTTACCAGCAGAATGCAAAGATGTGCAGACATTACACTATGGTAATTTATAGGGGTGTACCAAACAATACAATGACAATCATACTGTTAATGCATCAGGCATGCTGGGATATACCCACAATGATATCATTACACTGCACAGTTGACAACATGATAATATTACTACACATCTATGTAGTCACCCTGTGCATCAGCACCATGTTAACTGGCCCTGCATCGATGGTACAGATTGCAGGAGGTGGCACAGTTTCATCATATGCACAGGGTGTGTACTTGGTATGCCTGAGACTGCCACTAATACAACCAATCGACATGTATGTGTGTGTGTGTGTGTGTGTTAGTGAGGGACAACCGTAGAAGATGGGGCAATGTTGATGCAGTGTGTGCATGTATGTGTTAGCCCTAGGTGTTAGCATTATGCCTGTGTGTATGCATGCACACAGTTCCACCTTGTGGCCGATATATATGGGTGTTTTTGTACAGCCACAGACTGTACTTGCCAGGTCATACAGATCACTGTCTCTGGCCAAGGACATGGTACCTGTGACAGTATCAGGTACTAAGCCAGACTGGGTACTGTCATCAGAAGTAGGTGGTTGTTGACTGGAGACATGTCCCTGCTGGGACTGTCCAGAGCCACGTGCACGTGGTCTCCTAGGGCGGTCTGATGACAGCACAGACCCAGCATTGCTGGGGCTGGTACTGGCACTATGTGAGCGGCCGCAGGTTTGTTGTCATCCGCGATGACTGCCAGCTGCTGCTGTTGCTGGCATTCATCTTCGTCGACACCTCAACCGCCCTGTGTTGCCCTGGCTCATGGACATGTAGTTGTGGAACAGATCTAATGTGTCCCCCCAATATCTGTCAATGACCTCGGTGAAATTACGGATAGCAGCCGCAACGTCACGCATAGTGTCATTCATAGCAGTGCGATGTGCTCTCAGCTCCCTCAGACCCTGTCTGGTGTACTGTTCCATACATGACTGTGCCTGCATTACAGCCCGGAACATAGCTGAGGTTGAAAGACCTCTGTGGGCATGTCTGACAGGGGCAGTACGACCACGGATGCTCCCACGAGAACCCCTGGACATCTGCCTGTGTGGTACCATGTCAGGACTCTGGTCATGGCTGCTGTGAGGGGATGCATGTGCCACTGATACCACATTACCCTGGTCAATGTCCACTGTATGCTGTCCATCACCTAGGGATATTGGTGACAATGGATGGATTGGCAGGATGACTGTGCGCATTGATGGGGTTGACAGCTGTGTACTGTCGATTGGCTGACAACAACGGACCCTGGCACACCTCCCTGTGCCATTACACAGGTATCATCATTATCACTATCCCCAGCAGCAGATTCAGGTTCCCTGCTCCACACCACCAGAGCAGACCAGAACCTGTGAGAAGAAGACAGGAAACACAGTTTACAATGTGCACACAATGTTACCACACATGCACACATGCACACATGGGCACATGCACACATGGGCACATGCACACATGGGCACATGCACACATGCACACATGGGCACATGCACACATGCACACATGGGCACATGCACACATGGGCATTAGCACACATGCACACATGGGCACATGCACACATGGGCACATGCACACATGCACACATGGGCACATGCACACATGCACACTCCTCAGTACATGAGATACAAACACACAGACACACCTGAAATCACACACATAGCAATACCATTTTAGGGAATTATTACTATTACTATCATTAGTATTAAAGGAATGCTATTACACACTCACCAACATGGATTGGCTGCCTTGCTGTTATACCAGAGGGACCTGCACAAATAAGACATTCATTGTCAGTGGGCACAACTGTGCTATTGATACTGTGAGTATGATATTGTTCAGTAGTACAACAGTTGGCTTTCACAGGTCTACTGCCAATATTTAGAATATCACTCTTGCACAATAATTACCAGGATAACAGCTACAAACACAGTACACACCTCACACATGCATAAACTACCAGTGTAGAGAACAGTCAAATATAGATGTGGCATGTTACCTACACGCTCCAAGTCCTCCTGCTGGGTGGCTCCAGCCTCCATCATTACACATGTGTGTGGATGTTGTTGTTGTTGGGCTGGAGCCACAACACTTAGGAGGAGCCCCTCCAGTCTGGTGAGGGGAGTGTATAGCCATTCCACCACCTGTGGCAAGCTGTTGCCTGTGGATAGCAGACGCACACTGACGGACATTTCTAATTAAATCACTGCAGTGATGGCGTACCTGCTCATATGTCCGGTTGTGCATGCCTATATCATTTACCCGACGGACAAGGTCTTGCCACAGTGCAGCCCTCTCCTGCTGGTTCTGGCTGGTGCGGGAAAAGAGTGTGGCAAAATCCCGCAACAGGCTCTGGTGTATCTCATCTTCCTCTGCAGCAGAGTACGTGGGATTGTGCTGGTGCACCACTGCCCTGGAAGGAAAAGAAAAATATGTGAGCAGGTGATATAGCACACATAAAACTCTACTGTAGTGATATCACTGAACTGCCATATATAGCATCTGTCTGTCTATTGGGGGATACACATGTGAATGACCACATATCAGTGCTCAGCTGACAACTCTATGACAGTTCCTGGCATACTCCATACAACAAACAAGTATACTCCAGTAGTCGTCACACTGTTTGAGGTCCAATGCACAGCCTCACACTGGGGGTATGTATAAAGGTAATGTATGGGGAACATTGTCAACCCATGCAATGCATGCAATGCACAGTACAAATGTCACTGGTAATGCACCGTAGTCTTTGTTGCCATAACCATACCTACACCACAGTCACATACAGGGAACCACAGCACAACATATGGCAATGTAGTATGTTTGTATCCCAATACCTGACACATCTTTCTCTGGCCTCACACCAAGGACACACACCATCATGACAGACACAAAGTCATGCTGAACCATCACACCATTACAGACCTTGCACACAGTCAGTGGCACACACATTCCACCTCACATAGTTGGTATTGCAATGAGTACATGTATGTGTGCATTGTGTCATAGGCAGGTAGTATGCTATTGGGCCTGGGCCTACAGCAGCATACTGTTATGCTACCCTGCCCCTTGGGACACATGTAATGTGGTTGTACTTGCTCCTGTCAAACAGTTACACAGGGTGACTCATATGGCATACTATCTATCTGCATAACATTCAACAGGGGTGTGTCTGACATCTACTAATGGGGAGCCTTGATTCGTAATGCTGGGTGGTTTATTCCAGGGTATGGCCTATTTGTGGGTAGGAACCTGTACCTCCACCATGTGCTCTTTACTGCGGTGACAAGGATGACAGACATAGGTGATTTATGCTGGGGATATTGTGAGGTGTTACCATGGTTGTTGGACAACTGTTATGGGTGTGACTTAACTATGTATATCCAGCAGTGGTATGCTCTGTGTCGGTAGTTTAAGAGGCACTCTATCTGTGGTTGTGTCAGTCACTCTGCATAGGTAATGTGTTTGAGGGCATTATCACTGTTTGTTAGGTATGACTGTATTCTTCTCCCTTTCTGTGGTTGTCATGGGAGGTACATACCATGTAGGACATTGTGAGGTGTAGAGGGATACAGTGACCTACATTTCACTAGCTGACACACCATTTCTGCTGACATGTACCATGTACAGGTATTACAAGACTGGTGTGCCACTGTGAATATCCCAGGGGAGGCTATTGTACACTTGTTTCTCATGTTCCCTCCTGACACATCCAGTAGTAGGCAGGCAACCACATATGTGGTGGTTAGTGGTGTAAGTGTTTTGGAATGGGGTATGGTACTCCTGCATCCGCAGTGGTGTTCAGTACATGCCTTTGTCACCAGGCACCTGTTGCAATACATCTACACACATGTGCCTCTCTCAGTATATATATATATATATATATATATATATATATATATATATATATATATATATAGAGAGAGAGAGAGAGAGAGGTGAGAGACAGAGAGAGAGATATTCATATACATACATATCTGTACACATGCATATCTGTCTGTATATGTGTATGTATCTATATATATCTATATATGTATGTGTCTATTACATAATATGTGTATATACATATTCTATCCATCTATCTATATATGTTCATAGGTAGGTACTAGGCTATCGCCCCTAGGGCCCATACAAGCCTAGCCAATAAATATACCCTGGCTTTCACCACCCAAGAAAGGTATTTTCCTATACCCCTGTCGAGCAGAGCCACAGATGTGATCCCCGGGGTGAATTCCCCATTTCCCATCCAATCATCAGGATCTTTCTTGAAGAGTGCTAATGAGGAGCTCTGTTTGACATAGATAGGTAGTCTGTTCCAGAGTATGGGAAGTGTCTGGGACAGGACTCTATCCCTCCAGCATGTTCTGTTTATTGTGGTGACAAGGCTAAGGTCCCTAGAGCATGTAGCTCAGAGGGATTGGGATTTCTTTAAGTGGAGCATGTCCAACAGCTGTAGGTTTGACATAGCTGTGTATGTTAGGCAGAGATCACCGCTGAGTAGGCGATATGCCATGGAGTCAAGCTGTAGTTTTTTGAGACAGTCTGCATAGGGCATCTGTTTGAGGTCAGTAATCCTCTTTGTGAGGTATTTCTGTGGTCTTTCCAGTTTTTGTAGTTGTCCTGTGAGGTACATACCAAAAGGGGCGTTGTACTCTATTATGGGTCTAATAAGTGATGAGTTGAGGGGAACAATGACCTCTTTTTCTGGATGGGAATCCTTTTGTGATGAGATGAGCCATGTAGAAGGATTTCTCGACCACTGTGGCGATGTGATTATCAAAGGTGAGACTACTGTGCACCTGTGTCCCAAGGTCTATTATCACATTTTCGGCATTAAGTAGACTACCAGCTATCTGGTAGTTCATGGGTACAGTGTTTATACCACAGGGATGACAATACACATTTTGGCATTGAGCTTCAGGCCATGGCTTTGACACCAGGTATCTGTCTCAGTGAGGGCCTTTTGTAGTTTGCCCACATCATTAGGAGTTGCGATTATGGCTCCTAGTTTGCAGTCATCTGCAAACTTTGTTAGCCACAGACCTTCTGTGTTGGCCTGCACTTCGGAGAAGTAGATACCAAACAGGGGAGGACCCAGGACTGAACCCTGTGGTATTCCACTTGTCACTGGCCTGATGTCAGATTTGGAATACGCTACTTTCACAGTGTGGGTTCTGTCCATGAGCCAGTTGTCAACCCATCTTATGTCATAGGGATTTATACCTAGTTTAGTGTGCTTATCTATAATTCCAGAATGGGGGATGGTGTTGAAAGGCTTGGCGAGGTCTACATAAGCTGTGTGAACCATTTCACCATCATCTATGGCTTTGGTGACTGCTTCAAAGAAGTCAATCAGGTTTAGGAGACATGATCTACCTTTTACAAATCCAAACTGAGTAGGGTCCAGAGTTTGGAGATTACCAATGTCTTTGTTTATGAGTTCCATGATGGTACATTCCATGGCCTTGCAGACCAGGCTCGTCAGGCTAATGGGGCGGTGGTTACCGTGGTCCGTCGTGGCTCCCCCTTTGTGGAGTGGGATGTGTTGTGGTGCGCCATTCAGTGGCTACAAAGCTTAAGGTGAGGCTATGATTGAACATGGTACTGCGGTAGGGTGCCAGTTCATTCAGTGGTTCATGTAGAATGCAGCCTGGCATATTGTCAGGTCCCATGGACGCTGTGTTCTTGGCTTTGGAGAGTGTGTATTTTACTTGTGCAGCCGTGATTACAGGGACTTTGCATTCGTCCAGTATAGAGATGGGCCCTCTAGGGGGTGAGAGGGGGTTAAAGTTAGCACTGAACCTATCTGCCAGGATGTTGGCAATATCAATTGGTTCTGTATATTTAGTGCCGTTATTAGCAGATCTGAGTGTTCCCATTTAGATTCTTGACATAGCTATAGAATGCTTTGTGGTTGTCTTTAGAGTCAGTGGCAATTTTTTTTTTCGTAACTAGCTTTGGGGTAGTTTATGAGGGATCTCAGCTTCTTATTGAATTTGACCAGGGAGTTCCTCCAGTCATGGGAATTTACTTATTTTTGCAACGGTGTCTTTCTTCTGATGTAGAGTTTGTTTATGGCAGAGGACCACCAGACTGCCTTCCTTTGCCTGGGGGATAACATCTTGGTTCTATTGGGGATAGCATGATCCATGCACTCGTGTAAGTGTTTATACAGTGCATTTGTGTAGGATTCAGTAGTCACACCTCTATTGTCCGTCTGCATGGGTGTTATGCAGTTTACCACTTCTGTCTTAAGAAGTGTGACATTGGCTTTTGAGACGTTTGTTACGATGGTGCCCCTAATTGGGGCTGGGGGTGGGATGTGGATGTCTAGGCTGATTACCTTGTGGTCGGATCTCACCAACAAGGAATTGACTCTGGTGTGGAACATCGGTTTCCCATGTTGGTGATGACCAAGTCTGGGATATTGCTGCCCCTGGTGGGGGTGTGAATAAGTTAATCCAAAGCATTGGTATTTATGAATTCTAGAAAACGTTGAGCAATAGAGTTGGTACAGGTGTAGTTTTTCCACTTAATGGTGGAGTAGGTGAAATCGGCCATTATTAGGGTGTTGGGTTGTACCTAATACTTTCCAGTGTATCATGAAATGAGGGGTGTGAATCCTGGGGCATGGTGGGGGGTCTGTAGCAAGCTATGATTTGGATTGCGTTCTTGCCCAGAGTTAGTTGCAATTGGATACCTCAGATGCATTATGCTGTGCAAATAGCCTGGAGGTGTGGATATCCTTAATGAATATGGACACGCCTCCACCTTTAGTGCTTCTTTCTGGGTTAGATGGCCAACAGGTGTGGTATGAATTGAAGCCCGGTAATGCAGGGGTGCTCTCTGGAGCTTTGATCCAGGTCTCTGTCACTGCACAGATGTCACAGATGTCACCGTTTACAGTGGTGTATTTGTCATTTGAACCTTGCCTGACAAAGGCACTATAGGGGTGGCATGAGTCTTAGCCAGTATCCAGAATCCTGAGGGCGACAGGTGCAGGCCATCTCTGGCAAAGCAATCGGTCATGTCGTCCCAGGCAGACAGATGCTGGATCCCCTTAGAATGACACCAGAAGCTTAGCAAATTGTTGAGGTCAATCATTTTGTCCTTGTACTGTGGTATCATTCTGGGTCTATATATTTCTACATCCTTCTCTATGTATACATATATGCACATTATATATAGATACATATATAAATATACATACATATACATATAATATGTATATTTATATATATATATATATATATATATATATATATATATATATATATATATATATATATATATATATATAATTATATACCTTTTTATTTACACATACGAATACACACACTAACATACTGCTAAACATTCATTACTGTACAACCTACATTGTACGTTGCACTGCAACCTACATTGTTATGCGCACATAGCATCCTTCACATATATATGTATGTCCAGCCTTCACTAACAGTTGCAGTATGTCCCCTGCCCTATGCACATCTTCATATATATCTATATACAGACTGCTAACACATATGGAGGGTTCACAGTATGTAGACTATTACATTATTAGTTTACATTACCTTTGTTGGACACTGCTATTTTTGATGGCTTGCTGCTTGGTAGCCTGCTGTTCTGTACTGTAGTAGTTTCGGCAGTCTGTGTCTCTTATTTGTTTTTTTTTTATTTCTTTGTTTTTATTTATTTATTTTCTCTCTCTCTCTCTCTCTCTCTCTCTCTGTCTCTCCCTCCGGCTATTGCAATGAACGTATTGCATGTGTGGACTGGGAGTACAGGCTGCTTTTGTAGGTATATGCAGATGTGCATGTGATGGCCTCTGCACCAACTGTTAGCCAGCATTTGCTAATTGCATGCAGCCTGCTGTGTGGTAATTGCAGTTCTCACTGTGATTTCAGGACAGTGCTATAAAATGTTAGGTGAGGTAGGCGTAGCCCTTTCAGATTTTCAAGGTGGGGACTATGCTGGTATGCTGTGGACACTGTTGTGTGAGCGTAAAGATTGGTATGTCTCTCATATCTCAGGCAGTGTTGTAGGCACTGACATGCATGTTGTACTGACACCTGACTATTGCTTCCTCCAGTTTATTCTTCTCAGTGTGTATGTTAACTGACACCTAATAATACTAATACTGTTTAAATGGGAGTATGTGCTTTCCTGTGGGACTTGTGGAGTAACTGGTTTACAGCAGTGGCTCTTGCAATTTGTAGCTATGGCTTCACTATTTATCCTTTACATTCACTCCTTGGAGGCCTGCTAGGTGTCTTTACTGGAATGTGTTGCTATGGCTTTCCTATTTTCCATTCACATTCACTCCTTGTAATGCTTGCTATATTTCTTTCAGCAGCAATTCCTTATATGTTTGTTGTGGTTTGGTGGTACTGCATGCAGTCTGGTCTGGCCAAGGTATGGGGTTTGACACCTATAAGGGTATTTTATTTTGCTGCTGAGCAATAGTGGCACCTTCTACTTTGTACTAACAGTTATGGATAGCAGGCACATGCAGTGCTTGTAAACAGCTATACTGTCCTTCTGTTATTAGTTGGATACCTCCTTTGATATTTATGGGTTGTACACCTACATGTGAATGTGCTTGTGAATACACCATTTCTGACATGCACGTAGTGCATACTTTCAGTAGTTGACAGTTACCATTACGTGGGACAATATACCTTTCTGCCTACTATTAGTACATTTCACAGGGAGTCAGTGGGGCACAGTTAACATTTGTTTTCAAATCAGGGACATCCCTGTAAATCAGTCCCAGTTGTGAGGTCTGGCCTCTTACCTGTTCAAATATGGCAGCGTTTATCCTGCTCTGATAGTGTGTGTGGTTTGCAAGGTGCTACTGTCACATTATTACCTACTAGCTACCAACTAGCATGGTTGTTTCTGTTCTCACACTAATGTTATACAAATCCACAAGAATTGCCAGTAAAGATACAAGACAAGCTTTGTGTAATAGCCTTCCTATATTCCCTTTACATTCAGTCCTACTATTTCATGATATATTGCTTTCAGCACAAAGTTCTTGTATATCAGTCATGGCTTAGTGGTAAGTCATGCAGACTAGTGTTTCCTGGATTCGAGACTGACAGAGGAATTTTATTTTGCTGCTGAGCAGACTACAGGCCTTGTCATTCAGAGTGACTAAGGCACTTTTAAGCAGTTGTAAGTGGGTTAGCGCTGGTTTGCGTGGAGGTCATGCATGTGCACTGTTGCTTAGCCCGCACCGCACAGCTAAGCACACAAGCGCACACCCGCTTACTACTGCTAAAAGTGCTTACTCTCGACACCCGCTAATTTCTTTGAAAAAAAAGAAAATGGGGAGATAGGACAGTGGTGAAAAAGGGGGCATAAAGAGGGTAGGACAGTAGGAAAACAAGCTCGGGATTTGCAGGAAGGATGTAGGAAAGGCCCATAGCTGCCCATTTCTTTATCAGCAACAGCTGTGCATATCTCTGTAATTTAGTGTGAAATTTGAAACCTTCCACCCCTGAGAGAGGGGTGAGGACAACAAAATATGTTGTACAGCCAATTGTAATTACCACTTTACATGTCCAGCAGACATGTCTGCAAAATGGGCAGCTATGTATGGGGCGTAATTTTTTTGCGGGAACAGAGTGCCCTTTTTTTTTTTTTTTTTCAGGTGAGAGTGGAATGTGAGGTACAGGAAGTAGGTATATTTGGGGAGATAGGTAGGGGAGGTTAACAGACAAGACAAACAAGACGCATACAGGGGTGGAGTATGACACATGTGGGGGGGAAACAAAATTGACGGGGACAGATGTTGGGATATCGCGAGCCCATGAGCCCACAGATGGCAACAGTGGAACTGAGATCCCCACCCATGGTCAGTTGCCACTGTGCCTTCACAGCCCGGGATGGGGCTGTGCTAGGGGCTGTGTAGGACAGGCAGCAGGGACACCAGTGAGTTGTGCCACCCGAGCCTCAAGCTGATTTAGGGGTTCAAGCACAGAATGCCTGATCTTGCTACGCACCACAGACTGGACACTTTGGAGGGTGAGTGGACGGTCTCCTCCGGCCACGCTTGCAGAGGGGGGATGAGCCCCATCCCCTGCAGCACTTCCTCCCGAAGGTGGCACAGGGCCACCGGAGGAGGTTCCGGCCTGGGCACTAGTGCCAGGTGCACTCGCCAGCTGAGGTGGGAGAGGTGGGTCCGCTGGAACCCTCCTTCCCTGTTGTCCTATGTTTAGAAATATTTTATGACATTTTGGGTTAGTAACAAACAATACCATTCAAAATTAGTTGTAACAGCATGCATCAGTATTCCCATTAACCAAACACCCATGAATTACAAACATTGAACAGCAAGCATAGCACATGCATATTTTGAACAACAGTACACAATCCAACAGCATGCAGGGTCGATTGATGGCAACAGGCCATCAGGTTTGGATATGTGAACAGGGCACATGCAGCCACGGAATTTCAAATATGTTTGAACCAACAGGACAAATGTCCATAGGAATTGATTGTGAATACACATACCCAGTTTGTTGTGGAATGGCATTATTTGTGAATATAGGGTAGGGTGAAGAAATATTTAATTAACAACTTCAACTACATATACATATGCTGTACATCTCTAGTAGCTGCAGATATATATACCCTACAGGTCTTACTACAGTTTCCTATATGTAACCTTAGGAATGTTGTTGATGGAACTGTTACTGATACATTAATATCCATTGCATTTTTATTCATACACATTTCATATCTGGCTATGTTCAGGTACAGCATCCTGCTACATTTCATTTATATGGCTCTAGACAACTGTGGATGTTAATTATTTCATACAACCATACTATCTCCATATTGCAAGGGTACAGCAACATATACAAATTGTGGGGCAGACACATTCCAGCTTCAGTACTTTATTTCAAACATTTCACTTTTTGGTTGTGGCTGTCTCATTCATTTCATTATGTACTGACTGCTGTATAATTTATTTAGAAGTTATAACAGCTTTCTTGGTCGATTCATACCTCTTTCTCTCACTCACTTGTTTTATTTTTACAATTCAAGTTGGTACTTTATTCTAGGCATTATTAACATGTCATACCTGCTTACAACAATCCTTTCCAACGGACTCACTTGTTTCATATGGCATATTTTCTAAGGGGATGTATTTGACACATGTCTATTATCTTTGGCTTGTTTACCAGTGATTTTCAGGCTGCTGCAGGTTATCTGATATTACTCTTCAGGTGGGTAATCACTATGTCAGACTTGTTTACTTTTTATTTCTGGATTACGGGCTGCATCACTTATCTAATCATACAGTGCTAGCAGAATCTTTCTTCTAGTGTTATTTGAACTTTATTAATATGTGACTACACTGACCTCTTTTACAAGCTGTCTCACTTATATTGTATAACAATTACAGGAATATAATTACTAACCTGCCTGGTGGTGCAACCGCTCCAGCCTATCACCATAGGCTCGCCGATTCATGGAACGCACACCTGCAGCTGTAATATAAATGAAGTAATATTGGAACATACATCTCCATAATATCAGCTAGGATAATTTCTTACATACATAATTACATGGATACTTACTCAGTAGTGGGGCATTGGGCATTTGCCGGGCCTCTTGGATCCAACGGTTCAGTTGGTCCTGCTTCCGTCTCTTCAGGTCCGCATGGTGGTGACGGACCTGTTCACCAGTCCTTGGTATGCCTGTGGCATTGGTGAGATCATGTGCCAACCGGTTCCATGCCTCTGCCTTATATGCACCCCACAGAACCTGGCCCTGCATGAGTTGAGCCTCATGATCATGGACTAGGAGCCAAACCATGTATTTGGACTCCTCAACACCCCACCTCTGTGCTCGAAAGCGACTGCTCTCCCCTACACCTGCCATCCTGACTGCAAATAGGTTCCACAATCAGTTATGCTGTGTATTCCCGCCTATGGGGCTTATATATGCCATTTTTCCCGCACTTATCTGTGATTAGCGATTTTGGAATTGTATCAGCTTCACAAAACTTGCTTTGTCATGCTTCTATTTCCATTCATTCCTATATATATATATATATGCTAATACTGCAATTTTCAGTACAGCTGTCATGGCTTAGTGGTTCAGTACTTTAGAATAATACAGATGGAAATAATACCAAAAACAAAACTTCGGTTCCACCAATGAGCATGTATTCGACTCAGTAATCCACGAGAATAAGGTAAAACTCACGATTTAATAATCCACTTCAAGCAGAAACACCATAAAACATACACGGACGAGACAGCAGGGATAATGTAGAATGTGTAAACCCATACATCAGCCTGCTGCATCAAACATAGAACGTACACAACATAAAATTGAAAAAATAATAAAAAGATGCCAATGTAGCACTAGTTTAGCGCTTTCAACCAGTATCTGGTCTTCCTCAGAACTCGAAGTCGAATACACGCTCATTGGTGGAACCGAAGTTTTGTTTTTGGTTCAGTACTTTGACTATAATGCACAGTATCCTGGGTTCGAGCCTGGGCATTGCTTCTTTTTTTATTGTACTACTCTCTAGACAGGCTAGGAGGTGTGTCTGTTTAAAGGTGGCTTTGATACAGGTTGCTCAACGTTGCCCGCCAGTAAGCCAGTTGGCACGCTGGGCAGCTCCGTGCAAACAGGTTACGCTGATTAACGTGTTATTTGGCTGTGAGCATGCATATTACGATGTGAGAAAAGTTGCACAACTACGGGAACACACTTTCAGCGTGTTAAAGCACTGCTCAACTCCGGGCACTCCTATTACACCTGTTAAACCACTGGTCACCTGCAGGCAAACATACTCAGCTTGTTAGAGCATTGCTCAGCTATGGGCACTTATAAAATATTTTATTTTTTTATTGTGTCAGAGTTCTTCATAAAACATGGCCCATTTCATTGCATTTTACTTAAATTATAATTGTATATATATGTATATATATATATATATATATATATATATATATATATATATATATACATATATGTCAGGGGATTGTTTCATGCTTATTTCACTAAAAATAAAAAATGATGTTGTTGGTGCTTGAACCGTGACTGCCTCCTCTTTGGCAAACGTCTCTACCGCTACACTATTGCTACTTGGCTTATTTTGCATATTTAGAGCTTATATGCTTTTTCAATGACTGCTAACTGTGGCTGAGCGAAGGGCACACCCACGCAAATGAGCGCAATTACGGGCAAACATTTCTGAAATAAAAAAAAAATTAAACTGTTCATTTTTACTTTTTACATTTCAGTTGGGTTAATAGTCTGTAGGGGCATGTGTGCTGTTGTGTTTCTTGACATTTCTGCGGACTCGCTCGTGGGAGTTTCCTTTTGGGGCTGTGATTCTTCTGGGGGCATGTCCCTTTGCAGGTCTCGCCATGCGGACATGACCCCAACATTGCTACACGGACCGTGTTAGCCTAGGGTGTGATTCAGCATGCCCTCATGAATATGCATGGCATGTTGACATCTCCCATTTAACTGCAGCCTCCGTGTAAGACTTGCTAACTCTTACACAGAGGCTTCGTGAATCCTGCAGATAATGTACATCCCTGAAATAGTGGCATTTATATTCTTGACATAGAAAGACTTTATTTTCTTTTAAGAAAATAAGACATTGCCTAGTTCAGTTTATTCTTGAGGAAGAGTATTCCATGATTGCTGCTTAATTTTATTAAAAAATAACTTATTTCATCAGAATATATGTACTGCAGTTACAACATGAGTGATTGCAGTATGGATGCAAGGTTCTTTAAAAGAAACAAGATTAACAACAAATGAACATAATTAGTCCCCCCTTGTTCTCTCTCTCTCTCTCTCTCTCTCTGCCTCTCCATCTCTTTTTATGACGTGCCACAGATTGGACATATAAATGACACTTCTCCAATGCTCCCTGCACTGTTTCTTCATCTTAGGGCCTGACACAAATTAGTCACAACAAATCACAATGGTTCTACCTCTCTTGGGATTGTTTGACTGTTTTTTTTCCTATAGTACTGAGATGCTAGAACTTGGGTAAACGAAAGGACATTGACCAATGCAAATGCAGCTACATCATTTGGGTCTGTCTGTGATTGAAAGTGTTTTTTTTTTCCTGAAGTACTAAGATGCTTCTTGCATGCTCTTTAAAATGCAGCCTGTTATTAAGACTGAATCAGCTTGGGCTACAGAAGCTAGGAGAGCCAATGCCCTTAACCTAACCTACTAGTTATTTTCTGAGTGTTTTTCTGCAGCACGTAGATGTCCCTTGCATGTGCTCTGCACTACTGCTTCCACTTAGGGATGATGTCATCTGTGCAAAAGAAAGAAAGAATGAGGACCAACAATGTCATTTCACTTGGGAACTTATATCATTGCTGCAACTCTTAGGGGCTGTCTTAATATGAAGAAAAGCAGAAAATCCAGTGTCTCCACTTCATTTTGTTCAGTCTGAGTGTTTTTTTAAGTAGGTAGTACAACATATTGAACCCATATTACTGTTACATTAATGCTGATGCATTGTAATTTTGCATCATCTTCTACCAGGGTTGCATGGCACTCTCTAATACTGATACTGCATCCCAACGTTATACAGTTTGTGGGCCTCAGCCCTTTGGTCCTGCCACCATTTGTTGAACTTGATCAGCTTTGGGTGTTTGTGATTACACCATCAACAGACAACAAGTTCCAAAAGACTGCAAGCCACAACAGAATGCAGTGTCTGTTAACGTTTCACAATATCACATGGTCTGTACTGCTAAATAGCACTATTTGGCAACTATGCTTTATCATAAAAAAGGTTATTTTATTTTAGTTTGCAATAATATCTTGTTTTATACAATGTTCTGTTTGGAAGCCATTAAAGGGTGGATTTAATTTTAATAATAGCTTACTCTCCAATACTAATGAGCACCAATGAATTGCCTGTTATTCTGTAGTCCATATCTACGCACTGACTGGCTACTGCATTTCTAATCAGTGGCCTGCTTCTCTCCCCTGTGATCTCACTTTTCCATCACACTACCCTTCTCTTTATCTATTGGACTGTAACCTCTTTGTCGACTCATCTTCTGTCCCACACTTCTTAATGTTCCATCTTAATTCTCAAATTCAATTGTAAATACCTCATCCTTTCCAGATCATGACTACAGCATTACCAATCTCCTTTTTCTTCTTCTTCTCTCTCTCTCTTTCTCTCCCAACCATCTAACCTCTGCCAGGAAAAAGCCTCGACTCTGGCTACCTCTTGCCACCCCTATAGTGCCTTTTTAGGCAAGGTTCAAATGACAAATTCACCACCATAATAGGTACAAGCAAGCAAAATCTGAGGGTAATGCTACTCAATGCTAGAAGTCTAAACCTCAAAGTACACTCACTCGAGGCACTTCTTAAAATGGAGAACATTGACATCTGTGCAGTGACAGAGACCTGGTTCAAGGCTCCAGAGAGCACCCCTGCATTACCTGGCTATAATTCATTCCACACCTTTCAGCCACCTAACCTGGACCAAAACACTAAAGGTGGAGGCGTGTCCATATTCATTAAGGATATCCACACCTCCAGGCTAGTTGCTCAGCATAATGCATCTGAGATTATCCAAGTGCAACTAACTCTGGGCAAGACCGCAATCCAAATTGTAACTTGCTACAGATCCCCCACCATGACCCAGGATTCCCACTCCTCATTTCTTGACACATTGGAAAATATTGGGGTATACCCCAACACCCTACTAATGGGCGATTTCAACTACCCCACCATTAACTGGGAAAACTACTCATGTACCAACTCTTTTGCTCAACGTTTTCTGGAATTCATAAATTCCAACACCTCGGATCCACTTATCCACACCCCCACCAGGGGCAGCAATATCCTAGACCTGGTCATTACTAACATGGCTGACCAGTGTTCCACACCAGAGGTCAATTCCTCATTGGTCAGATCAGACCAGAAGCTAATCAGCCTGGACATCCACATCCCACCCCATTAGGGAAACCTCCTTAAAAAATTTCTCCAAAGCCAACATCACTCTTCTTAAGACAGAAGTGGCAAACTTCACAACACCAATGCAGATGGACAATAAAGGTACGACTGCTGAATCATACACAAATGCACTTTATAAGCACTTACACGAGTGCATGGATCGTCCTATCCCTAACAGAACCAAGATGCTATCCTCCAAAAAAAGGAAGCCAATCTGTTGGTCCCCTGCCATAAACAAACTCTACAACAGAAGAAAGAAACTGTTGCAAAAAAGAGTAAAATACCATGACTGGAAGAATTCCCTGGTCAGCCTCAGTAAGAAGCTGAGATCCCTCATAAAATCCTCCAAAGCAAGTTTTGTAAACAAAATCACCACTGATTCTAAAGACAACCACAAAGCATTCTATAGCTATGTCAAAAATCTCAATGGCAACATAGATCTGCTCTGAGTTACAGCACAATGACACTAAATGTACAGAACCAACTGATATAGCCAACATTCTGGCAGATAGGTTCAGTGCTAAATTTACCCCCCCACCCCCTAAAGGGCCCGTCTCTATACTGGAAGAATGCAAAGTTTCTGTAATCATGGCTGCACAGGTAAAAACACACTCTCCAAAGCCAAGAACACAGCATCCATGGGATCTGACAACATCCCAGGCTGCGTTCTACATGAACTACAGAATGAACTGGCACCCCACCTAAGCACCATGTTCAATCTTAGCCTCACCTCAGGCTTTATGCCCACTGAATGGCACACAGCGATGGTTATCCCACTCCAGAAAAGAGGAGCCACCACAGACCCTGGGAACTACCACCTCATTAGCCTGATGAGCCTGGTCTGCAAGGCTACAGAATGTATCAACATGGAACTTATAAACAATGACATTGGTAATCTCCAAACTCTGAACCCCACCCAGTTCGGGTTTGTAAAAGGCAGATCATGTCTCCTAAACCTGATA
The DNA here is from genome assembly GCF_019279795.1 of Protopterus annectens. Taxonomy (NCBI): domain Eukaryota; kingdom Metazoa; phylum Chordata; order Ceratodontiformes; family Protopteridae; genus Protopterus; species Protopterus annectens. The sequence goes on from NC_056741.1 coordinate 124,897,200, forward strand.
GACTTCTTTGAAGCTGTCACCATAGCTGTAGATGAGGGTAAGGTGGTTCACACAGTCTATCTAGATCTCGCCAAGGTGTTTGACACCATCCCCCACTCTGGAATTATTGATAAACTCACTAAACTAGGTATAAATCCCTATGACACAAGATGGGTTGCCAACTGGCTCACTGACAGAACCCACACTGTAAAAGTAGCAGACTCCAAATCTGACTTCAGACCAGTGACAATTAGAGCACCACAGGTTCAGTCCTGGGTCCTCTCCTGTTTCGTATCTACTTTTCCGAAGTGCAGGCTAACACAGAAGGTCTTTGGCTAACGAAGTTCGCAGATGACTGCAAACTAAGAGCCATAATTGAAACTCCTAACAATGTGGACAGCCTACAAAAGGGCCTCACTGAGACATATGCCAGGTGTCAAATCCCTGGCCTCAAGCTCAATGCCAAAAAGTGCATTGTCATCCCCTTTGGTAAAAACTCTGTACCCATGAGCTACCACATAGGTGGTAGTCTACTTAACACTGAAAGTGTGATAAGACACCTTGGGATACATGTGGACAGTAGTCTCTCCTTTGATAATCACATCACCACAGTAGTCAGGAAATCCTTCTAAGTGGCACACCTCATCACAAAAGGTTTCTCATCCAGGGAAAAAGAGGTCATTGTTCCCCTCTACTCATCACTCATTAGACCCATTATTGAGTACAACGCTCCTTTTGGTGTGTACCTCACAAGACATCTACAACAACTGGAAAGGCCACAGAAATACCTCACAAAGAGGATTACGGCCTCAAACAGATGCCCTACACAGACCGTCTCAAAAAACTCCAGCTTTACTCCATCACATATCGCCTATTCAGAGGCTATCTCTGCCTAACATACAAAGCTATGTCAAGCTCAGAGCTATTGGACATGCTCCACTTAAAGAAACCCCAATCTGTCTGAGCTACCCACTCTAGGGACCTAAACCTTGTCACCACAATAAACATAACATGCTGGAGGGATAGATTCCTGTCCCAGAGACTTCCCATACTCTGGAACAAACTACCTATCAATATCAAACAAAGCTCCTCATTAGCACTCTTCAAAAAAATCTTGATGATTGGATGGGAAATAGGAAATTTACCACGGGGATCACTTCTGTGTCTCTGCTGGACAGGGGCACAGGAAAATAATTTTCTTGGGTGTTGAAAGTCAGGGTACCTTTTTGGCTAGGCTTCTATAGGCCCTAGGACCAATAGCCTAGTACCTACCTATGAACCTATGAACATTCATCTTGTAAAATCAACTTGTTGTCTCCTAACCATAGTCTACCTTAGCTGCCCTCCACCTCCTAACTTTTAGCCTTACCATCATCTTTTCTAGACCCTTGTGAGTCCTTGAATTTATTTATACAACCATTTCTCCTCAGCATTTCCCATCCCTTACCCTGCTTTACCTCCACTCCCCAGCTATGTTTCTTCAAATTTCATAGATTCTCCCTACATCATTTTTTTTGCCTCTCCTACAGAAAATCATAACCCACTCTTTCTCTTCACACTAATTTCTCATACCTGCAATCAAAACTATAGCAGTCACCCACCAGGGAATCATGCACCACCCCATTTATCACTGTAACTTTGCTTGCCCACTCACAATACAGTCTCCATTCAAACCTCAAAATTCCAGATACCTCAAAGTCATATACCCTCCCTTGCAAATGCACACTCACATTCTCCTTAGGTTCATTTTATGTCTAACTCATCTGTTAAACCACCTACTCCCACACTCGCATTGAATCTTACCCTGGCCCTGTGCACAAAAAATGTACTAGCATATTCACCTAAAGATCTCTTCATTAAATGTGGGTGGCAAATTAAACAAACTGGAACAACTCCATCCATTCCTTTCCACCCAAACAACCCACACACCCTCTCTATCTCTGAAACTTGGATAATACCAGATATGCCTACCCTCTAAACAAATATATTAGACTACATTCAGATATACAACTCATGCCCTTATTCCAGGGTAAGAGACACCTTCTACTCTCTAAACCAAACCTCAGATACACCACCCAAACCAAAAGAACAACTCTAAAAGACCATGACCCAAACTGGCTAATTATAAGCATTCTCATTAAATATCACCTATCCTACCCCTTACTTTTGCCTACCCACTCAGCCAACAAAAATAAATTCACATCTCTCATTTTTGACACATTTAACAACTGCTACCCCCTAAAAGCATTACAATGCTAGTTAATTTTAATTTAAATCTCCTTAATACCCCAAACATGGATAGTCTATATTTTATACCGAATCCTGGACTTTTCACTCAGTTCAAGACCATATCAGGCATCGTATAAAAACAAGAAATCTTTCCTTGGAGGGACAGGATCATAACCCAGAGACTACCTATGCTATAGAATAGATTTCCCATACATGTCAAACATAGCACCTCACTAGCCCTCTTCAAGAGAAATCTTGATGAGTAGATGGGAAATAGAAAATTCACCCCGGTGATAACTGCAGTGGCTCTATTCGACAGAGGCACTGGGAACTAATGTTAGGTGGCAAGTAATGCTATGGGCTAGGCTTGTAAAGGCTCCAGGGCCATTAGCCTAGTACACACCTATGAACCTATGAATCTATGATGATTGCCCATGTCCAGGAGCATTGTGGGCACTATCCTTGGTAAGAAATTACAGTGCCCCATCCACTCATCCAGGTTCCTCTTGAACAGTGTCATAGAGGTGAGGTGCTCTGTTTCACATGAACTGGTAGCCTGTTCCAAAGATGTAGCAGTTGCTGGGAGATAAATATGTCCCTCCAGCATATCCTATTCAAGTTAGAGGCCATATTTAAGTCCATCGAATGGGTATCCCTAGACCAATTTTATTTAGGATATGCAGTAGGTTCATTAGGTTTGGGTCTTGGGTTGCTCTGTAGGCCAGGCATAAGTCTCCCCTAAGAAGTCTATATGATACAGAGCATAGTGACAGGGATTTTAGTCAGTCTGTGTAAGTCACATGCTGAAGTTCCTTAATCTTCTTTGTTAGAAACCTCTGAGGTCTCTCTAATTGCTGTAGGTGCTTAGTACGGTACATACCGAATGGGGCATTATACTCAATTATGGGTTGGATAAGTGCCAAGTATACGAGGGTATAACTTCTTTTGCTCTCAAGGCAATGCCTTTATTAATCAAGTAAGATCTGATTTCCTTACAAGGGTGCAATGGTTAAGGTCGCTGTCAACCTGTGATCTCAGGTCCCTTATCACTTCATGGGCACTTAGGATATTGTTGTTGATTTGATATTGTGAAGGGACATTGTTTGTGCTGAAGGGAATTATGATGCATTTCTTTGCATTCAGTTTAAGACTATGACTAATTCACCAGTTGGTGGTCTGGGTGAGACCATGCTGGAGTATACTGACATAATTTGTGGATTCAATGATTGCACCTAGTTTGCAGTCATCTGCAAACTTGGTCTGCCACAACCCTTTAGTTTTGACTTGAACGTCTGAGAAATATATACCAAATAATAGCTGGCCCATCCCTTACCCCTGTGGCACCCCACTGGTAACAGGTTTGCTGGTTGATGTGGAGTCACCCACTTCGATAGTGTGTGTTCAGTTTGTGAGCCAGTTGGCAACCCATCTCACAACAAAGGGGTTTACATTCAGTTTGCTAAGTTTATCGATAATGCCTGAATATAAGATTGTGTCAAAACTCTTTGCCAAGTCAAGGTATTATGTGTGCATAGATTTGCCCTCATCAATGGCCTTGGTCACATTTTCTAAAAAATCCACCAGATTTAACAGGCAGGATCTGCACTTCATGAAGCCGAATTGTGTAGGATCCAGGGTTTGGAGGTTACCTATCCTTTAATAATGAGGTCTATAATGATACATTCCATGGACTTACAGATGAGGCTGCTCAAACATATGGGTCTATAATTCCCTAGGTCTATTGCTAGGCCACCTTTGTGGAGGGGAATAACTGTAGCTGTTCCCCATTCCACAGGAACAAAGCCTGTGGTTAGGCTATGATTGAAAATGGTGCTTAGTGGTGATGCTAGTTCTTGTTTGCTGTAGCATAGACTAGATTCAGGCCGGCTGGATCTAGCTTTGTTTGTATGAATTGTGCACTGATCCAGGCCGTCTTTTTTGGAGAAGGTTTCTCTGTACCCTAGTGGCAGGACTGTGCAGTTAGAACTTGTCTGATTGAAGACTGCTGGAACAGAGCTCAGTTTTAAGCTTTTTAACTGGTCAATTGGGTAAAGTGTTGTTTTGATTGTATCTGATCTATTTTCTGGAAGGAAATATATATATATATATATATATATATATATATATATATATATATATATATACTTCTTTCTCGCCTTTCTGAACTAGTATAGTCCAGTTTTCATGTTATTGCTGAATCCAGGGTTGTGTTACAAATTTCTGTGTTGCCATACCTTACTTGGATAGAAGGAAGTTTCTCTGTTCACCTGTGAGAGAGGGGAGCTTTGAGCAGGCTATCTGTCCCTGGAGGAGTGGTTTCAGCGCAAAAGTTGGTAGTTTATTGGCCTTTTTGGGCTAATTTTGATTGTATCTGCTTTATTTTCTGAAAAAAATATATATACTTGTTTCCCACCTTTCTGAACTAGTATAGTCCATTTTTCAGGTTATTGCTGAATCCAGGGCTGTGTTACAAGTTTCTGTGTTGCCATTACCTTACTTGGATAGAAGGAAGTTTCTCTGCTCACCTGTGAGAGAGGGTAGCTTTGTGCAGCCTATCTGTCCCTGGAGGAGTGGTTTCAGCCCAGAAGTTAGTAGTTTATTGGCCATTTTGGGCTAATTTCTATCTCTTTCACTTCCCTGCTATAAAAACCTCATTTGCACAGTTTTTATGCTTGTATTCCGCTCAGCAAGTGCCTTCCAGGTGTTCTGCAGAGTCTACAGCAACAGAGAGACAAAAGAGTGACTTTGGAGTGATTAAGTATCACTTTTCTGCTTTTCTTGCTGTCTTAACTAATTCTGCCTTAAACGCCAGTTTTTTTTTTTTTTTAGCGAATCTGTGATTTAAAAAGTTTGTTATTGTATACAACTCCGCACAGCTCCTCGTGGAGTCCTGCAGAGTGATACAGGCAACTGGTAGGCTACACACTCAAGTGCGCTAGCCGAATTAAAGCATTTACTGTGTTTCTGTACTTAATTTCTGCTACTTAAAAAATAAATAAATAAATATATATATATATATATATATATATATATATATATATATATATATATATATATATATATATATATCCTTGTTTCCCACCTTTGCTGAACTAGAATAGTCCAGTCTTCAGGTATTGCTGATCTCTGGGCTGTGTCATAGTTACTGTGTTGCCCATATCCTTATTTGGATAGAAGGAAGCTTCTTTGTTCACCAGTGAGAGTGGGGAGCTCTGAGCAGCCTATCTGTCCCATCAGGAGTGGTTCCAGCCCAGTGCCTTGTAGCTTATTGGCCGTTTTGGGCCATTTCCTATCTCTTTCTAACCCCCTGCTTTAAAGCCAGCTTTAGCGCGCTTTTGCGCTTGTAATTTAAAGTTTGTCCTGTTTGTTGCATTTACCTGTTGAGGCTACACACTCAAGTGCGCTAGCCAATGTTACATATTTATTGCATTTTCCTGCTGTTTGTTGCAAAAAAAGAAAAAAAAAACAAAAAAAAATATCCTTGTTTCCCGCCTTTCCTGACCTGGAGTAGTCTAAATACAGGCTTTGCTGTATTCTGGACTTTTGGAAAGTTCCTGTGTTGCCCATTTCCTTTCTTGGATAAAGGGAGGCTTCTTTGTTCACCAGTGGCAGTTGGGAGCTTAGAGCAGCCTATCTATCCCTGGAGGAGTGTTCCCAGCACAAGAATCTGGTAGTCTATTGGCCATTTTGGGCCAATTTCTAGCGCTTTCAAGTCCTCCTGTATAAAAACCGCTTTAGCGCGGCTTTCCCCGATTTTGCGCATAGCGCAGCATCAGGGAGCGACACTTAATTGGGTTTAAACCTTTCTTGGCTCCACAAAGTCTGCTCTTCACTTTTTCCCTTAGAACTGATCTAGTTCTCATAATAAACACCCTATTCCTACTCTAAAGTCTGGCACTTGCTCACTAAAGCAATTATATAAGTCAGCACTAAAAAATTAAAAGCACTACACCCTCACAAACTCCCCTTGAGTACCTTGTTCCCCATTGGCCCTTTTTTTCAATTATAAAGGAATTCCCAATACTATTCTAGCATGTCCAAAGGTCAGTTGTCAATCTCCTCTCCGGTCCAGCTGGTGAATCTGGGAATCTTGAGGCAATGTTACAACTGCCTCATGTACACAGACAACCCTCTCCTCCTCCCAACAAATTCCAACACATGTAAGAAATGCAACCATATAGCCAAACTGGAGGCTAAGCTCTCTCAACTCAGTAGTGGCATAACCAGTCAGGAGGAGAAGGAAACCACACTCACTACAATTCCAGTCTCACATAGACCTACCACGATAGCAAACCAAACACATAAACACACAAAAACATACTCTGAGGCTCTAAATAAAAATCTGCCTAAGCAGCAAAGACCTCCAAAGCAGACACCCAAGCAACCGCTACCCCAAAACAAAACACGAGCAACACATAGCTCACAAAGCCAGTGTGCCAAACAGTCACAGCCCTTAGGGCTAAACAACACACCTGATACACTTGTAATAGGTGACTCTATCGTCAGGCACACTGACGTCCCGCTCACCAGGCTGAACAAGGAGAAGGTCACGGTGAGCTGCCTGTAGGGCAATAGGATCCGCCACATAACACAAGCACTCAGGTCACTCCAAGACAAGTGCAAATATGACTCAGTCATTGTCCATGCTGGTGTGAATGACCTGAGACGTACCTCCCTGGACTACATGAAAAGAGACATAGAGGAGCTCTCTGAGCATGTAGCCCATGCCGGTATGACCCTGACCTTGAGTAGCATCTTACCCTCACCAAGAATGATGCCACAATATGAAGACAAGATGATCAACTTCAACAATTGGCTTAAGTATTGGTGTCATTCAAAGGGGATCCAATGCCTGTCAGCCTGGGATGACATGCTCGACAAGCCACGATGCTTCGCTAGGGACGGTTTGCACCTGTCACCCCAGGGCTTTCAGATATTGGCAAAGGTTCTTGCCACCCCCATAGTGCCTTTTTTAGGCAAGGCTCAAAAGACAAACCCAGCTCCATAGGTATCACAAGGGATAAGAAACTAAGAGTAATGCTACTCAATGCCAGAAGTCTAAACCTCAAGATGCATGCACTCGAAACTCTCCTTAGCATGGAGAACATTGATATCTGTGCAGTAACAGAAACCTGGTTCAAGGCTGCCGAGAGCACCCCAGCACTACCAGGTTATACCCCATACCATGCTTTTCGGCCCCAAAACTTGGACCGAACCACAAAAGGAGGGGGAGTATCAATATTCGTCAAAGATAACCCCACCTCCAGGTTGGTGGCACAGCACGAAACATCAGAGACTATCCATGTGCAACTAACTGTGGGTAAAACTGCCTTCCAGTTTATAGCCTGCTACAGACCACCCTCCCAAACCCAGGAACCCCACTCAGCCTTCCTGAGAACACTGGAAAATATGAAGGTCTCTCCAAACACCATTATATTGGGCGACTTCAACTACCCAAACATAGACTGGGAGTATTACTCTAGCTCCAACACCCTAGCCCAAAGGTTCCTAGAATTTATAAACTCAAATGTATGGAACAACTTGTTACCACTCCCACAAGAGGGAAAACATACTGGACCTGATCATCACCAACATGGGGACTCTATGCTCCAGACCAGAAGTGTATCCCTCACTGGTAAGATAAGACCATAAACTAATCTCACTGGATATTCACATCCTGACCCCACCCCATGCCCAGAAAACCACAGTGAAAAACTTCTCTAAAGCAAATTTCACACTCCTCAAAACCGAGGTGGAATCCTTCAAAGCCCCAGGGCCTGTGGAAAATACGGCCCAGACCGCAGAATCCTTTATAAACGCATTCTATGAACACCTTCAGGAATGCATGGATCATGCAATCCCAAATAAAATCAAGACCCAATCCTCCAAAGGCAGGCGTCCTGTCTGGTGGACCCCAGCCATAAACAAACTATACAATAGAAGGAGGAAGCTACTACATGATAGAGCAAAATCCCAAAAAGGGAAGGCTTCTCTGATCAGTATTAGCAAAAAATTAAGGACACTCATAAAATTGTCTAAGGCCAGCTTCGAGAGAAAAATTGCACAGGACACTAAGGATAATCACAAGGCTTTCTTTGGTTATGTTAGGAACCTGGGTGGGAATTCCCAGATATGCTCAGAATTAGTCCAAAATGACAAAAAATACACCGAACCCACAGACATTGCCAACATCCTAGCTGACAGGTTCAGCGCAAACTTCTCCCCCCCCACCAAAAGGGCAAATATCTATCCCAGCAGAGTACTGTCCCCCTGACATCTCAGATGCTCAGGTAAGAGCCGCCCTCTCCAAAGCAAAAAACACAGCATCAATGGGACCAGACGGTGTCCCAGGCTGCATCCTAAATGAATTCCAAGAAGAGCTAAACCCAAACATAAAACTACTGTTCAATCTCAGCCTTACTACAGGATATGTACCCAAAGAGTGGCGTACAGCAACAGTGGTCCCTCTCCACAAAGGTGGTGCCTCAACAGATCCTGGAAACTATCGACCCATAAGCCTGACTAGCTTGGTCTGCAAAGCTATGGAAAGGATCATCATGGACCTCATAAATAAAGATATTGGGGACCTACAGACACTGGATCCTACCCAGTTTGGCTTTGTTAAGGGCAGATCCTGCCTCTTAAACCTAGTCAATTTCTTTGAAACAGTCACCAAGGCCATTGACGAAGGGAAGGTGGTCCACGCAGCCTACCTGGACCTCGCTAAAGGCTTCGATACAATACCCAACTCGGGCATTATAGATAAGCTCACCAGCTTAAATATAAACCCCTATGTCACTAGATGGGTTGCAAACTGGCTCAAGGATAGAACCCACATGGTTAGAATTGCTGGAGCCATGTCAGACTCCAAACCAGTTACAAGTGGCGTCCCACAAGGCTCAGTCCTGGGACCTCTCTTGTTTGGTATATATTTCTCGGAGGTACAGGCCAACAGATGACTGCAAACTGGGTGCCATAATTGACTCTCCAGCTGACACAAGCATCCTAAAAAAGGGCCTCATAGAAACAGACAACTGGTGCCAGAGCCATGGCCTCAAGCTAAATGCCAAAAAGTGTACAGTCATCCCCTTTGGCAAAAACAAAGTGCCCAGAAATTACCACATAGGTGGTAATCCATTAAGTACGGAAGAAGTAATTAGGGACCTGGGGACCCAAGTTGATAGCAATCTCTCATTTGACAACCACATGGCCAAAGTGGTTAGAAAAACATTTTATATAGCCCACCTAATCATGAAGGGATTCACATCTAGATCAGGGGAGGTAATCGTGCCTCTTTACTCATCCCTCATCAGGCCCATAATTGAGTACAATGCCCCATTTGGGATGTACCTTACCAGACACCTGCAGCAACTGGAAAGACCCCAAAAGAACCTCACCAAGAGGATCAAAGGGCTCAAACAGATGCCATATGCTGCCCAGTTAAAGAAACTCCAGCTCTACTCAGTGGCATACCGCCTGCTCAGAGGCGATGTGTGCCTGATGTATAAAGCCATGTCCAACCTGGAATTAATGGACATGCTGCACCTCAAAAAATCCAAATCCCATCGCGCTACGCGCTCGAGAGACTTGAACCTTAGCACTGAAATAAATAGGACATGCTGGAGGGACAGATTCATAACACAGAGGCTCCCTTCACTCTGGAATAAAATCCCAGTCCAGGTTAGGCAGAGTCACTCATTGACTCTCTTCAAGAGGAATCTTGATGAGTGGATGGGATGTCGTAGGTTTACCCCGGGTGTCACTTCTGTGTCACTGTTAGGCAGAGGCACAGTATACTACCCTTGAAAAAGGGCATAGCAAAATTCATTTAAAATGGGTGGCGAAAGCCAAACACACTCTGGCTAGGCATATAAATGCCCTAGGGCAGATAGCCTAGTATGAACCTATGAATCTATGAACCTATGTTTCAGCCTGTTTAGAAGACAGTCTTGGATGTTATCTGCTCCCATAGAGGCCGTTTTCTTTGCCTTGGACAGGACTTTGAGGATCTGCTCTTCAGATGTGTAAGGTGGGGAGGGTTGGGGGAGGGTTTGTTGTAAGTTAGGAGGGAGTAAAGGAGTGAAATGTTTGCCAAACCTATCCACTAGCAGGTTTGCTATCTCTGTCGGGTCAGTGTGTGTGATACCATTGGCCACCAGTTCTGCACATGGTTTGATCCTACCCTTTAGGTTACATACATAGCTGTAAAAGGTCTTATGGTTATCCTTGGAAGAACTTGCTAGGTTTCTCTCAAAGGAGCTGTTGGAGGACTTGACAAGTTGTCTTATTTGCCTGTTATGGCTGAGGAGGCTGCTTTTCCATTGCTGGGTCCTTGTCTTTGTTTTCTTGGGCAACAAGTTTTTGCAGTTATTGTACAGTTTGTTGATGCTGGAAGTCCACCATGGCAGCTTGATTTTACTTAGGGCTCTGGCTTTGATTTTGTCTGGTACAGCTGAGTTTATACACTTATGTACATGATTGTACAATGCTCTAGTGTAAGCTTCAGCATAGTTGCCACTTTCAGCTTTTGGTGGGGTTTGGTATGCATTTATACCTTCACCTAGGAGGTTATAGTTTGCCTTGGTGAAGTTTTTTAGTCTGATTTCACCCCTTGTGAGTTCTGGTGTTAGTGTCAGTTCACAGGTGACTGATTTGTGGTTAGTTTTAACTAATGAGGGTTCAGCAGTTGCAGCAGTGCACCTGTTTGTGAGGACCAGATGAAGAATATTTGTTCCTCTTGTCAGGGTATGGATAATTTGCTCCAGGCCATTTGAATTTCCAAAGTCAGGGAACTTTGGTGCTAGCAAGTTTGGACTAGAGCAGGTTTCCAGCTGATGGTGGGATAATTGAAACCCCCCATAACCAGTGTGTTTGGTAAAATTTGGATTGTCTTCAGTTTGGTTAAGTATGCTTCATGGGTGTCGTGACCCATGGAGGGGAATCTATAACTGGCCAAGACTTGAATGGGGGTCTTACCTACCATAACCTGAACCTGGAGTAACTCCATGGAGTTGTCCAGTCTAACTGGACGTAATGTGAATTTATCTCTAATACAGATTGAAACACCACCTCCTTTGGTTTTCACATGCCTATTTTGTGGTCTAAAGGTCGGGAAGGCATTGTAGCCTTGCAGGGCTGGGGTACTGTCTGAGTCCTTAAACCAGGTTTCTGTGACTGCACAGACATCTGCATCTTCTAGTGATAGAAGTGCTTCCAGGGAGTGCAGTTTTTAGTTTAAGCTCTCAGCATTTAGCAGCATGACCCTTATTTTGTACTAATTGGTTAATTTCATGTCAGTAATGTTGCTTTTGAAACCTTGCCTAAAAGGCACTATGGGGGATGCAAGAGCCTTTGTCAGCAGCTGAAAGATTAGGGGTGCCAGGTGCAAACTGTTTCTGGCAAAGCAGTGAGGTTTGTTGACCATGGTTTCCCAGGCAGACAGGAACTGGATCCCCTTGGAATAACACCAAAAACTAAGCCAAATATCGAAATCAAGAGACTTCCGCGGTGATGCAGCGGTAGCATTGTTGCCTCACAGCAAGAGGTTCTCCTGTTCGATTCTTGGCTTGGGTTGGGAGTGCCTTCGGTGTGGAGTCTGCATGTCCTCCTTGTGGTCGAGTGAGTGTTCGAAAGACATGCATTGAATGGGTGTGCCTTCATTGAAGGTTGGGTGTCAGGCTGGCAACTCAACACCATAAAAAACAACTGCCAATCATTAGCAGACCGGAGTTCTACTGTGGCGACCCCTAACTGGGAAAAGCCGAAAGAACAACAACTGTGGCATCATTCTAGGTGAGGGTTGTATGCTGCTCAAGGCTAGGGACATACCTGCCTGGAACACATACTCAGAGAACTCGACCATGTCTCTCTTCACAGAGTCCAGTGAGGTACATCTCAAGTCATTCACACCAACATGAACTATGACAGAGGCATAACAGTACTTGTTGCTGAGAGAACTGAGTGCATGTGTGATTTGGCGAATTCTGGCACTGGACAAGCAGCTGACTGCGACTTTCTCCTTGTCCCACCTGGTGAATGGGCATCCGTGTGTTTCACTACTGAGTCTCTAATGACAAGAAAACTTAGTTTTTGAATGTTACAACTTGCGGTCTTGGTGGGTGACACACTGGTGTTGCTATGTGTAATGGGTGCTATGGAGACTGTGTTAGCTGTAGCAGACTTGTGTTTTGGCAGTCTCTGGTGTTTCAGTAAGTTTTTCAAAAGAGCCTCCATATATGTGGAATTACATGTTTTGTGCATATTATGTGTATGAGTAGTGATACTATGTGAATATGTCGTGGTGGGTGAGTTGACAACCTTCTCCATGTTACTGTTTTGAGTGAGAGAGAGGATGGATTCTAGATTCTTGGTATAAATACATCTCTTGCACTCTGCACTAGACTGTGCTATTAGTAGAGGGTTGTCTATGCACATGAGGCAATTGTTGCACTGCATCAAAAGACCTAAGTCAACAAAGGACCAATGAGGATACTAATTCCAAGCCCTAGACTGGCCTCTCTTTACCAGTGAGGTGCCAATCAAACACAATTCTCTCACAAAAGTGCAGATAGGCTCCTTCCAATCCAAGATGGCCTAGAAAATGTGTTCAGAATAAATAAACCACTACAAACAGTTGCAGCTGCATCAGGCCTGGATCTGGACTATGCTACGGTTACTAGCTACCATAGTTTCAGCAGGAAACACTACAGTATATTTAACACATCAGAAAAATAGCAGTGAGACACTGAAAAAAATGTTTGGAAGAGCAGAAAATTAGCCAGGAGGCTCTAGATCAGTTAATTAACTACCACTTTGTGGAAAAACACAGAGAAAGTAGAACAGATAGCTTTAAATAGGGGAAAAATATCAGTAAAAACTTAAACAGTGGAAACAAAAAAGCTTGCTAAATAGTGAAGACAGCAATAAAATTTGATTTTACTGGCACAGTGTAGCAGGCAATTGCAGTATAACAGTGTAGTTTAGTGCACAATAAATAAATACAGTATAAAAGTAGGTGGCAGGCAATAAAAAAGTACAGTAAATAGTGTAAATAAACCCACCTCAGTTCAGCTCAGTATAAAGAAGCAGAAACCTGCTCAGATGCAGGGCCCAAATACCAGAAGTTAAAACTTAGAAAAAAACTCTAACAAAATTCAAAAGGACCAATGAGGATGCTTATTCCAAGCCCCAGACCAGCCTCCATTTACTAGTCAGGTGCTAATCAAACAAAATTCTCTCACACAAATGCAGATAGGCCCCTTCCAATCTAAGATGGCCTGGAAAATGTGCTTAAAACAAACAACTGCAAACAGTTCCAGAAGCAGCAGGTCTAGATCTGGGCTATGCTACAGCTAATAGCTATCCTAGTTTCAGCAGGAAACGCTAGAGAATATTTAACACAGAAGAAAAATAGCAGTGTACTATTTAGTATATTCGATCCTATGGAATTTTGTCATATCATTAACAGATTCTAGAACGCTGATGACATACTCCAAGTCTTGGTTCACTGTTCCATACTTTCCTCCGTATTCATCAATAACAAGCCAGCTGACCTCCCACAACTTCCTGTCATCCACTGTGCAGATAACATGGTGATTTACATGTCAAATTCTTTCCATTCTCTCATCACTTCAATTGGAAAGTATGCACAGCATCTGACTGGTTAACAAAACACCACCTGATTATGAATGCCATATATACATATATCTCTCTCTCTCTCCCTCTCTCTCTGCCTCTGTCTCTGTCTCTCTCTCTCTCTCTCTTTATGTACATACACACACACACACACACACACACACACACACACACACACACACACACACACACACACACACACACACACACACACACACACTTTTTACTATGTTTCTGCAGGGGGGCCTGATACACTGGGGTTAGGAAATTAACTTTTTTTCACTGTAGTGAGATCTTGGAGTTGATATATTTAATTTTCGGGGGGTGTGGGGGGAGCAGGGGAGCTTAGCCCCTGCAGAAACGTAGTAAAAAGTGTTTTTGGTAGTTTGGTGGCATTATATATGGAGGGGATGTTATTTACATGTGATTTGTAGTATTAGATGTTATGAAATTCGATATTATGGGTTTTACGTTTTGGGTTTTAGATGTTCTGCTCTCAGTGTTATGAAATTAGATGTTATGGGTTTTAGATGTTTTGAAGGGACCCATATATATATATATATATATATATATATATATATATATATATATATATATATATATATATATATATATATATATTCTTCTTCTTCTTTCGGCTGCTCCAACTGTTTCCATTTCTTCCTGTCCTCTACATCTTGCTCTGTCACACCAACCACCTGCATGTCCTCTCTCACCACATCCATAAACCTTATCTTAGGCCTTCCTCTTTTCCTGTTACCTGGCAGCTTCATCCTTAGCATCTTTTTCCCAATATACTCTGCATCCCTCCTCAGCACATGTCCAAACCAATGTAATCTTGCCTCTCTGGCTTTGTCTCCAAACCTTCCAACCTGGGCTGACCATCTAATATACTTATTCCTAATCCTGTCTATCCTCTTCACACCCAGTGCAAATCTTAACATCTTCAACTCTGCCACATCAAGCTCTGACTCATGCTTTTTTGTCAGTGCCACTGTCTCCAACCCATATAACATAGCTGGTCTCACTACCCTCTTGTGACCTTCCCTTTCACTCTTACTGGTACTCGTCTGTCACAAATCACTCCTGACACTCTTCTCCACCCACTCCATCCTGCCTGTACTCTCTTCTTCACCTCTCTTCCACACTCACCATTACTCTGAACTGTTGATCCAAGTACTTAAACTCATTCACCTTCGCCAGCTCAACTCCCTGCATCCTCACCATTCCTCTATCCTCCCTATCATTCACACACATATATTCTGTCTTAGTCCTGCTGACCTTCATTCCTCTTCTCTCTAGAGCATATCTCCACCTCTTCAGGGTCTCCTCCACCTGTTCCCTACTCTCACTACAGATCACAATGTCATCTGCGAACATCATAGACCACAGGGACTCCTGTCTGATCTCGTCTGTCAACCTTTCCATCACCATTGCAAATAAGAAAGGGCTCAGAGCTGATCCTTGATGTAATCCCACCTCCACCTTAAAAGCATCCGTCACTCCTATCGCAGACCTCACCACTGTCACACTACCCTCGTACATATCCTGTACCACTCTTACATACTTCTCTGACACTCACGACTTCCTCATACAATACCACAACTCCTCTCTAGGCATCCTGTCATATGCTTTCTCTAAATCCACAAAGACACAATGCAACTCCTTCTGACCTTCTCTGTACTTCTCCATCAACACTCTCAGAGCAAACATCGCATTTGTAGTGCTCTTTCCTGGCATGAAACCATACTGCTGATCGCTAATCATCACCTCCCTTCTTAACCTAACTTCCACTACTCTTTCCCATAACTTCATGCTGTGACTGATCAGTTTAATCCCTCTGTAGTTACTACAGCTCTGCACATCACCCTTATTCTTAAAAATCGGTACCAAAACACTTTTTCTCCATTCCTCAGGCATCATCTTACTTTCCAAGATTTCATTAAACAATCTAGTTAAAAACTCCACTGTCATTTCACCTAAACACCTCCATGCTTCCACAGGTATGTCATCTGGACCAACAGCCTTTCCGTTCTTCATCCTCTTCAAAGCTATCCTTATTTCCTCCTTGCTAATCCACTGCACTTTATGATTCACTATCTGCACATCATCCAACCTTCTCTCCCTCTCATTCTCTTCATTCTTCAACCCCTCAAAGTACTCCTTCCGTCTGCTCAACACACTCTCCTCACTTGTGAGTACGTTTCCCTCATTATCCTTTATCACCCTTACCTGCTGCACATCTTTACTCGCTCGGTCCCTCTGTCTAGCCAATTGGTACAGGTCCTTTTGTCCCTCCTTAGTGTCCAACCTTTTATACAACTCTTCATACGTCTTATCCTTAGCCTTCGCCACCTCTCTCTTTGCCATGCACCTCATCTCCTTATACTCGTCTACTTTCTTCATCTCTTTGACAATCCCACTTCTTGTTCGCCAGCCTCTTTCTCTGTATACTCTCCTGTACTTCATTCCACCACCAGGTCTCCTTGTTCTCCTTCCTCTTTCCAGATGTCACACCAAGCACCCCACTAGCCATCTCTCTTACTAGCTCTGCTGTAGCTACCCAGCTGTTCGGTAACTCTTCACTGCCACCCAGTGCCTGTCTTAACTCTTCCCTGAACATCACCTCACAATTACCCTTTTTCAATTTCCACCATTTGATCCTTGGTGCTGCCCTCACAGTCATCCTGCTCTTCTTGATCACCAATGTCATCCTACAAACCACCATCCTATGCTGCCTAACTACACTTTCCCCTGCCACCACTTTACAATCTCCAATCTCCTTCAGATTGGCCCTTCTACATAATATATGATCCACCTGTGTGCATCTTCCTCCACTCTTGTATGTCACCCTATGCTCCTTCCTCTTGTTAAAATATGTATTCATCACAGCCATGTCCATCCTTTTCGAAAAATCCACTACCATCTGACCTTCTGCATTCCTTTGCTTAACACCATACCTACCCATCACTTCCTCATCCCCTCTGTTCCCTTCACCAACATGCCCATTGAAATCTGTTCCAATCACCACTCTCTCACCCTTGGGTGCAGTCATCACCACTTCATCCAACTCACTCCAAAATTTTTCTTTCTCATCCATCGCACACCCAACTTGTGGAGCATATGCACTAACAACATTCATCATTACACCATCAATTTCCAGCTTCATAAACATCACTCTATTCGACACTCTTTTCACCTCCAAAACACTCTTAGCATACTGTTCCTTCAGGATAATGCCTACACCATTTCTCCTCCCATCCACACCATGATAAAACAATTTGAAACCGCCTCCGATACACCTAGCCTTGCTCCCCTTCCATCTGGTCTCTTGCACACACAATATACCAACCGTCCTTCGGTCCATCATATTAACTAGCTCTCTCCCTGTACCAGTCATACTGCCAACATTCAAAGTATCGACCCTCACTATCACAGTCCTAGCCTTTACCTGCCTTTGGGCATGCCTTCCGCCTCTTCTCCTGCTTCAGCCAACAGTAGCCCAATTTCCACCAGCACCCTGTTGATCAACAGTACTGGTGGCGGTCGTTGTTAACCTGGGCCTCGACCAATCCGGTATGAATTTCTGTACTGTTTTCTGCATGTGTAATTTTGGCAAAATTTTACGCTGGATGCCTTTCCTGACACAACCCTCCCCATTTATCCGGGCTTGGGACCAGCACAAAGAAATGCACTGGCTTGTGCATCCCCAGTGGCTGGGTTAGATACACACAAACACACACACACACACACACACACACAC
Organism: Protopterus annectens; assembly: GCF_019279795.1. Taxonomy (NCBI): domain Eukaryota; kingdom Metazoa; phylum Chordata; order Ceratodontiformes; family Protopteridae; genus Protopterus; species Protopterus annectens. The sequence continues at coordinate 124,914,805 of NC_056741.1, forward strand.
ACACACACACACACACACACACACACACACACACACACACACACACACACACAATTTATATATTTATTTGGCATTTCTTTACCAGGAAAGGTACCCATTTTCAGCACAGGCCCAGGGACAAAAGTTCCAGATACATATGGTTAACAGAATGAAGAAACTCAACAGACATAACAAAAGTCATAACATTCAAGCACAAATATGAAAACAACATATAAGTTTGTCAGAATGCAAACAGACATAATAAAGTCATAACATTCAACCACAGAATTTGAAAAACTACACATAAGTTTACCAGAATAAAAATGCAGGCAAAAGAAAGTCATAATGTTCAAGCAGAAATTGTATGGAGTGTCTGATAATAGGAAGAGGCATAATTAATAATAATTATAATGATTATTAATATGCTTGAAGTCATGAAATATGGTAACAGATTATACTGGTGAAGGTGTAGGATAGTATGAGTACAGTAGGATAGGGTGTGATAGAGGGGATAGTAGGAATGGATATGGAAAAGGTATGAGTGTGACCTCAGGGGAGTAGTAGGATAAGTTAGTAGTGAAGACAGAGAGAGTAGAGGTAGAAAAAGGTATGAGTGCCTCAGCCTGGGCCTTACAGGAGCAAATCCATGCTTTGCTGAAGTATTTTTTTATAAAGGTTTTGAAGGAGTGAATGTTAGTAGCAGTTTTGATAATTAAAGGAATGGAGTGCCATAGTTTTGACACAGAGCAGGAGTAAATGCTTAGGCCTGGGGTTTTGTTAGGTTTATAAGTTGTGAGGAGATGTTTGTCTTCAGATCTGAGATGTTTATTTGGGATATAAAAGTTGATTGATGGGCTAAGAGCAACACAAGCTATCTGGTTGTGGATTATTTTGTATAACGGAGTGAGTTGTACGTATTGTAGGTAGAAGGGGAGTTCAAGACATCTTAGGGAATGTAGGGCTTTACAGTGATGAATTAGAGGGGTTGGCAATTTTGTTATAGCAGCTTTCTATTTTTCTTCCTAGGGAGGTCTGTAAGTTAGTTAGAACTGGGGCCCCATATAACAGTGAAGGCAAGACATACATTTTGGCTGGGTACTTTGAGAGCTGCTGTGAGGAAGTTTTTATTCCTGTATAGCATGTCTAGATTTGGAGTTTTTTTTAATGCTGATTTGTATGTGTAGGTCAAACTTGAGATTATCATCAATTGCAACATCTAGTGGTTTGGTATGCTTAACCAATTCAGTTTCAGTATTGATGGCTGAAAAGATCTTGAAGTTAATTTTTTGGAGCTATGGGGTTTCTGGGTGAAGAGAAGGAGCCTTGTTTTTTTTTTTTTTTTTTTTTTTTTTTGGGAGGGGTTCAGTAGGAGTTCAGCATTGGAGAACCATGTTTCTATAGAAGAGAAAACTTTATTTTATTTTATTTTTTATTTTACATTTGTTGACCGGGCTGGTCCAACTGGATTCATGTCCATTTTCAGCAGAGGCCCGGGGAGAAAAGCTCCAAGTGAGGTACATTAAACATTGAGCATTATTCATTAAAAGCATTTAACAGTAAAAAAAGGTACACAATTAGTTCAGAGAAGAAAAAATATTTTTACAGTGTTTACAATAAGCAAAATAAGAACATCATGGGGAAAAATCTAATTCGAATTTAGTAGTAAGTTTTTGAAAAGATTAGAAGCAAGATAAGTGAGAGTTCTGGTGTAATTTGGGTAACTTGGTGTGGTATGTATTGTAGGTGAGTTAATGTGTCTGATACACAGATGATAGTAGAATCATCTACATATTGGATTAGAGTGCCTTCACAGGAGGATGTATGCAAGTCATTGATAAAGACATTAAACAGTTCTGGGACAAGGATGGATCCTTGAGGTACACCTGTGGGGGTGATCTGATATGGGGAGAGGGAGCCCTACCATTTTACTGCTTGCTGCCTGTCAGCTAGCTAGCTAGAAAACCACTGAAGTGAGGAGGAGGATAGACCAATGCTGGGAAGTTCTTTAAAGAGTTTGGGGAGAGGTGCCATGTCAAATGCTTTTGACAAATCTAGAAGTACTGCAGATACTAATTTGTCAGTGTCATGGGCTTTGTTGATAGCATCCATGAAAGATAATAAGACTGTTGAGGTACTGTGTGCAGGTCTAAAGGCACATTGAGTGTGGGTAAGTAGGTTGTTGTGTGTAAGACTGTGGAGAAGTCGTAGATGCACACATTTTTCTAGAATCTTAGAGAGGGGGGCAAGGTTGCAATAGGATGAAAATTTGTGATGTCAGTGGAGTTGCCTCCCTTATGTAAAGGAATAATGTGTGATCTTTCCATAGGTTATGGACATGTGATTCAGCTATGGCTCTATTAATGAAGATGCTAACAGGAAATGCTATTGCCCATGTGGCAAGCTTTGTGTATTTCTGGTGGGAGGTTGTCTGCTAAGGTTGAGCAAGGCTTCAGTTTTTGTAGTATTTTTTTTTATTATTTCAGATAAAGGGGATGGGCTGAAAGTAAGCTGAGGATGGTTTAGTTTTTGGTTATGAGTGAGGGAGTGGTTGTATTTGTGTAATGAGTGGGGTGTGTAGAGGTTACTATTGGGGGTATTAGTAGAAATAGTGAGTTGGAGTGGATGAGTTGAGTTTACTTTTAGGTTTGATATGGACTCTATAAAGTATGCTGTTGAATTTGGTGGCTCTTTGAAGAGGTGGTATATTGGGGTGTGGTTTGGGATTATTTTTATTTCCTGGGTTGAGTAGTGACGTTATAGAGGACCAGAATTTCTTAGGATTGTTTTTGTGGTTAACTTAAATGTAGAAATAGCATGATTTTTTCGTCATGCAATATTTATATTTTCCTTTGATTGTGGAGTTATCTGTATAACTAAATATTTATGTCATTTTTATTATTTAGCTAGGCAGTCCATGCGTTGTTCCTGTCTTTCATTAGACCTTTACATGATCTGGTGAGCCATGGAGCATAATTATTGTTTTATTCTTTTTGTTCACTGAGGGGCTGGAGAGTTAAAATGCCTAGGGAGGTGCTGATGAAATGTTCAACTGTATCATTAAGGGGAAGTCATTTTAGGATGGACCAGACTACAGCTTTTAGAGATCCATTAAATACCTATTTGCTGAATTTTTGCAGGTTGTGTGCAGTTTTGAACTTGTGCTGCTTTGTGAGTTGAGTGATAGTCCTGTGAGTATAGGCTGGTAGGTGATCACTTAAGGAGTCGGGGGGGGGGGGGTGTTCCTGAGGATGCAAAGTTAGAAGGGTTCAAGACTAGTATCTGGTCCAGGGTGGAGTGTTGTATGTTATTTTTGCTATATCTGGTAGGAGTATTTATAAGTTGAGTAAAGCCACAGAGGTTTATACTGTTTGTTGGGTAGTGTGTGGTTAGTGTCTGCCAGTCAATGTTAACATCCCCTAGGATAATGGTTTCTTTCAGTATTGTTTCAGGTATCCAGGCTAGAATATGTTCTAGAATCAGAATGTTTTGCCCAGGAGGGATGTATAAAAGAACAATGCAGATGTTCTTAGATGAGTTTAGTTTAGAAATGTTATAAAGATTTTGCCTGTGCAGAATTTTGGTATAGTATTTGAGTATGGGGAAACTATAAAGTTGTTAGGGAAAAATGTGTTCTGTCTACTCTGATAATGCTGTAACCAGGTGAAGAATTTCAGTGTCTTTTCTTTCTGGTTTTAGCCAAGTCTCTGTCATAGCAAAGATGTGTGGGCTAGAGTGTGTTAACTAGGCATGAAAGAGTATCAGTTTATTGCACATGTTCCTGATATTAAGAATGATAAATTTTAGTTTTTTGTCGGCATAGTAGGAATTGGACCTGGGTTGGGGTAAATGTCCCAGCACAAGTTTAAGGCCATGGAAGAATGTGTAGTTGTTTTAGGAGTTTTAAGTAATTTGGGTATTTGTATTAGCTTTAGGTTGTAGTGGTTAGTATTGAGGACTTTAGGGTGGGAATAAAAGAAGATTAGTATACAGATCAGTGTTGGAGTTATTTGGGAAAAACATGTGTTGGAGGGATTGAGTGGTGATGATGCGGTAGTAGTTGAGGTATGCTTTTGTAGTAGTGTTGTGGGAATAGTTGTTAGGGTAGAAACGAGAAGAAGGAAGATAAATCAGAGGCATGAGTAAAACAGCATGATTGGTGCAAGGTGAGATAACATAAATGGAAATAGAGGGGGGGTTAGGGTTGTTGGAAGTGAATCATTTATAGTGGATAGAGCATAAGTGAAAATACTGTGGAATAACAGTGTAGAAGAAGGGGTATTGTTAGAGTAATATGGGTGAGGTGTGGAAGGGGGTGTTGTATAGTAGACTGATTTGAATGTAGCTGGAATTGGAGGGAGTTTGCAGGAGTTTAAGCTAAAGGAAGTACAAGTTTATAAAACAAGAGTGGTAGTTTGCCTTAGTAACTTGTCCGGAATGTAAGGAATAGAGGAGTATTAAAGGCAAGAGTATAATGATGTAGTCAAAATAAGAAAAAGGAGGGTTTATTTGGGAAAACAAAAAGATACAATGTGGGATAGATTGCTACTACTAGGGAGGGTGGGATTATAAATGGATATAGTGCAAAGCATTATGAGAGGAAGAAAGTTGGGAATGGGGTTAAAGGTTAAGAAGAGATAAGGAAGTGGAAAACAAGAAACGGAAGTGTGTGTACAGAAGTAGTAAGGTGGTTTGGGGAGGGCTTTGCAAAAAAGAGCCACAAGTGAAATGTGTAGGTAGGAAGTAGAATATTAGAGTAAGAGGGGGTTGCTCGGAATTGGCGGTAGGGTAGGGGAGCAAGTGTCCCATCCTCAAATCAATTTATAGGTCAATTTATAACTCAGTGCAATTACTTTATAGCCAGAATAAAGCAATTAACAAACAGATGTAAGTAAGACAGGTTTTATGTCATTTTCTGAGACTAAATACCTGGCATATACAATGCAGTCTACTGGTCAAGCAAAAGAAGACAGTGGCCAACTTAATAAGGGGTCCTACTATTACACAGAGCAGGCATGTATTTAACTGATTAAAGTTAATATGCAGCAAGGTTCTTCAAGATAAATATGCTTACATGAAACTATGACAAAAGTCTCAGTAAACTTATAGGTGCAGGGCTTTGTGACAGAGCTCCTGCAATATTGGGGACAGATGTAGTGACCACAGACAATGAAATAATGACAGAAGTCTCATTAAACCTGTAGGTGTAGGGCTTTGTGACAAAGCTCCTGCAATATCAAAGTCAGATGTAGTGACTGCAGGCAATGAAACCATGACAAAAGTCTCAGTAAACTTGTAGGTGTAGCGTTTTTTGGCAGAGCTCCTGCAATATCAGGGCTAGATATAGTGACACATTCACTGTTCTATGAAAGAAGATAGTTACTGAGTGTAAGAAGAGACAACATTCATACACACACACACACACACACACACACACACATATATATATATATATATATATATATATATATATATATATATATATATACGCACTTCAATATGCAATTAAAGCACACAAGACTCAAACACAAATAAGAAATACCGCAACTGTCAGTCACATTAATTTTTCCACTTTCATTCTTTAATAGCAGAACTTCATCAGAAACAATATTCACCTTCAAAATACAACTTAGAAATAGTCTTTCCAATCACTTAAAATAACTGAGTGTCGAATCAAATGAACAATTAAATAAATAATCATCGTGACGTCACTTCATTTCTACTGATACAAATTCAGTATACATTTAATGTTTAAATTTTCATTTATACCATATAAACATCTGCAGCTAATAATTAACAATTAACTTCTTTGACTTCCAGGAGATTATTTAAATCCCCAATAAATTCTTTAACTTTTTCCAGAATCAAAAATTCTAGGCAATGTTTAGCCAAAATATTTGTCTTACCATTTTTCTTGATAGCTGCCTTATCTTCACTTATTACAGTGTCTGCACACTCACATTCACATAGAACCCTTGGCATGATGCACAGGTTGCAAGATAAACCACACATACAGAATTACAATCATATTGATCCTTAAATTTCACTTCAAATCCATTATGTTTAAAAATATACTGTCTACAATCATTAATA
>NC_056741.1:124925873-124945873 GCF_019279795.1 Protopterus annectens
TCCTACAAAAAGTTCAATATAATTATAAAAACTCCAATCCCCTCATGCAAAATGACAATGCTTCCCCATTATAGGCAATACATATAAACTCATGACCCTTATCTTCTCGTTAGCAACTGGTCATATATTTCATCTTCACTAGCTGCTGATCCACACATTCTCCTTCACCGTATATTTTTACTGCATTTAATTTTTCTGCATCTGACCTTTGTCCTTTAACCCCTCTCCTGTTTTAAGTTTACATTTCAACCATCTACCCACACATGAGCTTTCAATCCTTTTTGCTCTCATAGTGTACATTTGTGAATAATATGCAAACTAGCAGAGTGTGATGTGTCTCATTATACTTGGAAAGTCATGGGAATGATCTCTTAGCAGAGCATGTTCTGCTTTTAATACTGCTCTCTCTGAATTTTTAAAACTGCAATAAAAAGTCAGCCAACCTACAGTTTACACAGTGTAATACCTTAAACCTCCTGCAGTGGAAGGCCTTGGGATATATGCAGGGCTGGTGCTAGCATTTTGGGGGACCCGGAGCAAGTTTCAAGGTCGGGGCCCAACCCAGGTGAATATGACCACATTGCTGTTACTCTCCCTTCCCTTTCAAGCTCACCCAACACCATTTAGTGATCACTGTATAGTGTTACTACAGTCAGACCACTACAAAGACTTGCACTGCCAGGATACACACATTAACTGGCATTTAGTACCAATGTTACATTATAACATGCCCCTGCACCACACCAAGGTAGAAATTTACAGAAATACATGCACACAGTGACTGGCATTTAGTAGAAATGTAGTTACATTATGACAGGCCTCTGTACACACTCACAGGGTAAAGACAGCGCTACAGCAAGACTGAACCAACACAAGACAAAGACAGCACTACAGCAAGACTGAACAGATACACCCACACATGATGAAGATGGCATTAACACCCAAACAGGCTCCCACACAGGACAGACACCCACAGAAGACAAAGACAGCACTATAGCAAGACTGAACACCCAGATTCCAACATTCAGGGCAGAGGCACCCACCCACACAGGACAGAGATATCCAAGACCAGGACAAAACTACAGCAAAACTGAACAAAGACCCATGCAAGATGACAGCACTGTAGCGAGACTGAAATATACAAGCTGCATTAGATAAGCTAACCCCATCACGCAAGACAAAGACAGCTACAGACATGGAGAACAGTCACACTTTGGGGGCACACAAGACAGCCATGGGACAGGCATAAAGAAGACTATAGACACAAGACATACAGGAGAAACACATGAGGGTTACAAAGACTGAGACAGACAGAATCAAACCCAAAGAGAAACAGGTGAAGTCAAAAAGCACCCAGCTAAGCTTGAAGTCTCACCTGACTCATTGATGAATGTAAGTATGCCTTTATGAGTTTCAGTTTAGAAAAGTTGTATTTTGCAGTAGCCACTGTAACAGGTGCAGCCAAATAAATGTGCAATGAAACATAAGTATTTATACAGATGTCTTGCAAGTGATTGCAAATGAAGAAATTTAACAGTCAGTGGTGATGATTCAGTATCATTCAAGAAAGGCTTTTCAGTTCGTGTCCAAGGTCAGTATTGTCAATGTCACAGTGACCATTTATCCTGTCAGTCAGTTGTTCTTTCAGAGCCTTGAACTGTTGGATCAATGCGTCTTCCACAACTTTACTCAAGGCTTTAATATTTGATAAGAATCCAAAGGCCTGAAAGCTGTTAAAACTGGTCAGTAAATGACTGTATTGTTGTGTGCAGCAGCATATTGACGTTGTCAAAGACAAAGCAAACTTTATTGTTATTCAGACTATACAACTTGTGCATCACTGAATGAAATTTCGTTACTCCATCTCAAGGTGGAAGCATTTCCACATATACACAATCTACAGTACAACAGCTACTATTGACATGACACACATTACTTTCTTAAGCTCTAACTGCTATACATATTGATTGCAAATACAGGAGACTTTTTCCACGGTATTGATTACTGCATAGCTGCCTTACAGCTTTTGGTTAGTGCACAAAAATGAATTTAAGACTCTTGGTGGAGTTACTGCACAGAAATATTATTGCACAGAAAATATAAGTTACTGTCATTGAAAGTTTTCAGCAGCCTTTTTTCAGAGTTCAGAGATCAACATGGTGTGGAGTTAGTGTAAGTTTAGTAATCTAATGGCCTGTGGGAAGAAGATCTTATTGAATCATGCTGTTTTGCATCTTATAGGTAAACAGTCCATGGGCACGGTGGGTAGTGTCTCATTATCTTGTTGGCCCTACTGAGACACCACAACAGGTATATTTCATGGATGGCTGAAAGCATGGTCCCAATTATTTTCTCTGCTACCCTAACCACTTTCTGGAGGGCCTTTTCATCTGAGGTGGAGCAATTACTGTACCAAGTTGCAATACTGTTGGTTAGCATACTCTCTATACTTCTGTAGAAAGTAGTAAGAATTGAAGAAGGGAGGTTTGCCTTCCTCATCTTTCACAGGAAATGAAGGTGTTGCTGTGCTTTCTTTACAATGGCAGTAGTATTAATGATCCATGTTAGGTCATCTGTGATTTGTACCCCCAGGAATTTCGTGTTTTCCACTTTCCCCACTATTTCACTGTGGATTGTTAGGGGTGAGTGCGTTTTATGTCTTCTAAAATCGATAATGATCTCTTTGGTCTTGTTAACATTTAGTGACAGGTTGTTGTTGCACCAGAAGGTGAGTTGACTAACGTCCTCCCTATAGGCTGTCATCATTCATCCATATGAATAATACTGTCACCCATCATTGCTAATGAGACCAGTGACAGTCGTGTTGTGTGCAGACTTGATGTGGTTCAAGTTAGGCTTGGTGGTGCAATCCTGAGTCAACAAGGTGAACAACAGAGGACTCAAAACACAGCCCTGAGGAACCCCCATGTTCATAGTGATGCTCTCGAAGGTGTTATTCTAACATGTACTGTCTGTGGTCTATCCATGAGGAAGTCCATTATCCAATTGCATAGAGGAGTGTTTATTCCCAGTTGGTCAAGTTCCTTTATCAGATGTTGGGGATCATTGTACTGAAGACATAGTTAAAGTCTATGAAATCTTGTTTTCCAGGTGGGTCATGGATTAGTGAAGCACCATTAGTATAGCATCTTCTGTGGAGCGGTTTAGTCTCTATGCAAACTGTAGTGGATCTAAGGATGCGGGAAGGTTAGATGTTATATGGTCATTGACCAGCCTTTCAAAACCCTTCAATACTACTAAAGTGAGTGCTATGGGGCAGTAGTCATTTACAGTTATCAGTGGAGACTTCTTAGGTATAGTTCTGAAGCATTAGAATACGATAGCCTGACTTAATGAAATGTAGATGTCTGTAAAAACTTGTGTTAGTTGGTCAGCACATTCTCTGAGCAGCCATCCCAGGATATTGTCAGGTCCAGCCACCTTCCTTGGATTTACCATTTGCAGGATTCTTCTGACATTGACAGGGTTGAGGTAGAGATGTACATCTGTTTGGTTTGTAGGGGCTTTCATTGCAGTTGTGTTATTTCTTTCCTCAAACCTATTGAAGAAGATGTTGAGCTTGCTGAAGATGTTGATATTGTCATCGCACTGTGCTGACATGGTCCTGTAGTCTGTGACAGATTGTATGCCTTGCCACAGTCACCTTGGGTCTTTGAGGTCACTGTAGTGGCTCTGGATCTTCTGACCATATGCCCTTTATACTGATTTTTTCCCTTGTTGAGGTTCGCTCTGTCTGACCTAAGGGCTTCCTTATCCCCCAACTTGAAGGTAGTGTTGCATGCCTTCAGGAGCTTATACACTTCTCTTATGAGCCAGGGCTTCTGTTTGGCTCATGTGGTGATGTTCTTGGTGACTGTCATATCATCCACACACTGGGATATGTATCCTAATACCGACTCTTCCAGGTTGGTATGCTGATCTACAGTGGCAGCTTCTTTGAACATATTCCATTCTGTGCATTCAAAGCAATCCTGAAGTGCAGAGATCACTCCTCTTGGTCAAACTCTTATTTCCTTCTTGGATGGTTTCTCTCTCATTAGTAATGGCTTGTAGGCTGGACTCTGGAGTCAGCACAATAGATAGATAGAGGGGCTTTGCCTTGAATGCCTGTTTGACATTGGTGTAGACCTGATCTATTATGTTGGCACCCCAGCATACCTCTCAGCCTCCAAGTCAAATAAACGGGAAATCAAAGGTGCTCAACACCAATCGACCCAAAAACTGTTAAAAGGAGCACCTTGGATGAAAGCACCAAGCTACAGAGTGTAATCCTTTTAATAATAAATCCACAGTAAGCACAATGAAGGGCAGACACATACACATAAACGCCCACAAGTTAAAAATGTGTTTTTGTCACAATAAAGACTACCTCAGATGAATGCATTCCCCCTAATGTGTGTTATTTATAGAACCAATAAACATTAATGAATCAGAAAGGAAAGTAAAAATTAGAATTTCTGAACACGACTATGACATTAGGAACGAGTGTACTAATAATGCCCTATATAAACACAAACTTGTATGTCAAGATGCTTGTTACCATTTTTTCTGTTAGAAGTAGTACCCAAGGACAGAAGAGGGGGCCTATGGGACACACGGATGGAATATAGAGAATTATTCTGGTAATTGACTTTAGAAGCTACTTAGTCTCTGGGTTTGAATGAAGCAGTATCACTGGCCCCTGTTTTTAAGTTAAGAGCAGCAAAGCTTTAATACAACTGTGAATTTTAATTTGGCCACTAGGTGGCACATCAGGTTAATATGAATGAATGAAAAGACTGCCTGAAGATTTTTGTCCCTTTGTTTTTTGCCTTATAGCCATTTACATTTATATAAATTATCTTCAAACACATTTTTAAAGTGTATTTTTTAAAGTGTGATATGTGTTATATTTTATGCACATTTTTTAAAGATTTTAACAGTTTAAACACACAGGTTTTGATATAAATGTTATTTATTTATTTATGTATGTATGTAAATCATAGGTTCATAGGTTGGTACTAGGCTATCGGCCCTAGGGCCTATGCAAGCCTAGCCATAACAATTCCCTGGATATTTCTTCCCACACTATTTACTACTTTAAATCAGTTTTTAAAGTGGGTTTATTAATTTCCCTGTTTGATTGGTTAATGTTTATTGGTTCTAATATAAATAACACACATTAGAAGGTATACATTCATTGGACGAAGTCTTTATTGTGATGAAAATGCATTTTTAACTTGTGGGCGTTTATGTGTATGTGTCTGCTGTTCATCATACTTACTGTGGATTTATTTTTAAAAAGGCTCATGTGGTGATGTTCTTGGTGACTGTCACATCATCCACACACTTGGATATGTATCCTACTACCGACTCAGTGTACTCTTCCAGGATGGTATGCTGATCTTAGAGCAAAAAATCTGGACAAAACCATAAATACAAGTGGTGCAAAGGCCCAAAACTAGGGACAATTTTTAAATATTGCTTTTACAAACTTAGAAAGTCGATAGAAAAACAGGTTTTGCATTAGCATGAATTTTCTGAAGGGTATGAAGTCTAAAACTAAAATGTCTGTCATTATTTTCTAACTTCAGTCTTTAATGATTTGTCACTAATTTGCCAGAAAACCATAATTTTATGAAAAATGGACCAAAGATATAAGGCAAAAATCTGGACATTCTGTGAAAATCTGTTCAGTTGAGAGGTATGACTCCAGTGGCAGTCTATATGTTGGTAATAGTGTAGTAGAACAGATTTCAGATTAGCCTGGTTAAAGTCACCCACTATGATATCTATACAATTAGGGTATTTTAGTTCTGCATTTCACTAATTGACTGGTAAAGTGTGGCCAATGCTTCATTTGTGTTTGCACTTGGAGGAATATAAGATGATAACACCTGAGAATTCTCTTGGCAGGTAAAAGGGTCTCCATTTTACTGTCATGAACTCTATGTTCACAGAGCAGTGGGTGGAGACTTTTTCACAGCTGGAGCACCAGTTGTTGTTACTGTAGATGCAAACTCCATCTCCCCTGGATTTTCCAATAATAGCCTGGATTCTGTCTGCTCTAAATAATGATAGCCTATCCATAAGAATAATACTGTCGTTCTACATGTAATTTTACCACTGGATCCTATACAGTCTCATCCTCTCCTTCATAGTCAAAGAAACACCTTACTTTCCTCTGCCTGTTTTCCTGAAATGTGGTGCCAGCATCCATTTCTTCTGTTATCTTGGAGGCTTCACCCATGGCATGTTGAAATCCTGTCTCTCTTTAATTCTTCAGCAAGTCCATAGTTGACTCCAGCACTTTGACTCATGTAGAAAGACCAACTGCTGGACTCTGCAGCACTTTATTTATACAATTTACCTCTCAGCACATTATACCAAACCATTAAATGTACAAGGAATTGATATGACATAAGTTCCAAGCAGAGAGCTCCCTTGCATGTTGATATCTTTTTCTCTTTAATCAATAAGCTCTTGGCAGAGTTGAGAATCAAACCTTGCACCTTATGCATGTGAGGCAAACACCTTAACCACTGTGTCAAATGGCTTTTTGCATCCTGTGGCATCAGTTGTATGTAAAGCTTCACCTACAGTATCCCCTGTAAGGCTTCCATGACTTCTTTCAACTGAAACTATACTTCCTTAACAGAGGCAATCTTTCATTCTCAGTGAATCTCAGAAAGTGGCTTCACAGTGACATTTGTGTCATTTCAAGATCTGACATTGCTTCATTGACACTGAACAGAGTATGGAAATATTCTGCAGACCTCCAAAGAAAGACACTGCCTGTACTGATGAGCGTGCCCCATCACACACTATAAGATTTAAAGTATGGCAAGAGTGTGGCATGTAAAAAGACCTTGAATCCATCTGTTTTTTATCTGGGTCTGCACTCAGATTTGTTTCCCTTTCATATTGCTGCCATTGTCATATTGTCTAGAGTCTGAAGAAGTGCTTCTATAAGTCCTGCTCCAGTTGTATCATTCACTGACACAAATGCCAGAAAGTGTTCCTCAACTTAGCTGCAGTCATTGAAATATCCACATACCCAACTATTATAGTCATTTGCTATTAATTGCTGATGTCTGTTGTGCAATCAAGAATCACTGAAAAGTACTTAGCATCTTTCACCTTCCTACAATGGTCCTTAAATTAGCATTTGCAATCAGCTGAAAATGTTATTCTGTATGTCCTTCTCAAGATAATGTTCCATTACTTCTTTATTCCTAATATGATGCAAATGTTCAGCCATAATGGAATCAAACTGTGACAAAAGCTACACTTGACCTAAGAAATTGCCATTGTCATAGGTGTACAGGGCATCACTCGTACCACAGAATGCCATGCTCTGTTCTGTTAGGTATCCTAACAGACCACGCCAGTGAGTTCTCTTTTTAAACCACTGCTTGTCTCCTGTCATCCATTTTCTGCCTACACTTTATTGTCCAGTTCCTTCTACTTCATCATGCATACTGCATGTTCTGGTGGTCAGTCATGGCTGTGTAAATCTTTGGATATTTCTCCAAGCTCTTTAACCACCTGAGCAGAGAAGATGGTTAGAATATCTAAATAATTTGTATGCAAAGCAAAATCAGTGATTCTGAAGAAGTTCGTCGTTACGGACGAAACCTAGGTTAATACGCACTGGTCTAATAAAGTTTTGGTTTTATAGTTGTCATGGTTGGATTTTGGACGAATTTCACTCAAAGTTTTATTTACACTCAAACGGTGTGATTTGAAGTTGGATTTTGCTGGTGTACATCTCCTTTGTTGGCTCAGTCTCCTGGTTTTCACATATTCACAAAACAGTGCATCATTTGACACTGAATATGTCAAACAAGTGTGTTTTGCTTTCTCCCCATTAGGCAGCATATCGAGATAGTTCTCCAGTGTAAATCTCTTCTGTTCATTGACTAGGAGCTATAGCCGCACCACTTGCACAGATTCATGATGGATGGCAGCTACCCTAAACTCATCCCTTATCAAGTCTGGCCAGGTTCCTAGATCCTCAAATGATACACCTGACACTCCCAGTAAGTCACAGGCCACATGTGTTGTAACAGAAGTATGAGCTCCTTTTCCACCAAACTCTGATGATCCTGACAGCACTTCTAAGGTCGAATCTGCATATGTTGACATCATTTCTCCCAAGGTAATGGCTGTAGGTTCACTGGAGGTAGCCTGTGTTGCAGCCAAGGAGTGTACACTTTCTATGGTAAGGATACTAGGATCACAGTGGACAAGCTCTACTGCAGGACCACTGTGTTGTCCTGAAGGCAGATATTTTGCTGAGTGTCCCTTCTTTAATGACCCACATAAAAGTTTCTTTCTGTCTCTTTTCATCCTCATTCTGCTGCTGCTGCTGAAGCTTTCTTTTTATCCTTCCTGACAAATTTATGAGCTTCACTTCTAACTGGGAATGGAAGTAAAGCAGAATTACTACACATGCAGACCTCAGGTCCTTTTGTCATAATGTTAATTAAAAGCACTACACTTCATGTACATGTTACAACACCACTTTCTTTAACCTACCCAGAGCTGCATAATATCAGCTTAAAGTCTGAAAAATGTTAGCATTCTGAACATGTTCACAGGATGATGTGATTTTCTAGATTACACAGAAACAAGTCCTATATGACAATAGTGGAATGTTACCCATCAGATTTACTTAATGGACTCACTGAGGCAAACCCTCAACTCTGTGGTGCCTGTTGCCACAATATGAGAAAACAAACCCCAGACTAGCCAACCAGTGTAAGTAACAAGTGTCTTAATTGTAAGCTCAAGCTGCAAACCTACAACCTTTTCCTTAACACATTGCCTGTGACACTTGCCTCCTCTGCTTACAAAATACAATCACTAATTATATGTCACTTTTGTGCATTACTCTCCAAGCATCCTTTACTGTATTGCACTATTACAAAAAGTCACAATAAATGGAAATAACCCTAGATGTATGGTCTATAACCAGGTAGCATTACCATCCCCTTTAGCACTACACCTTGATATGAAAGACAAGTTTTACAAAATGTAAATTTTCATGTCAACTTACTTTTATATCTCATTGGCACACATGACAGCAGAGTTAAGGCCTGACCACTGCAAAAAAAAATGCATTCAGTTTAAGCAGTGTGACAGCTTCAGTTTTTCTAAGTCAAAGAGCTACACAATCCATGGTGCAATGTACACCCAACAGGAGAAGTGATCACTTGATTCCCTCTTGCACTGTAGGCATAAAAACTGTTCTTTGCCTTGGACAGGGATTTAAAGACCAGCTCTTCAGATGTGTAACTTCCCCCTACCTTACATAACTGAAGAGCAGGTCCACAAAGCCCTGTCCAAAGCAAAGAACACAGCCTCTGTGGGACCAAATGACATCCCAGGTTGTCTCTCAAACAGTCTAAACATGAACTAGCATCACCACTAAGCACCCTTTTCAACCATAGCCTAACAACAGGCTTTGCTCCTGCAGAATGGATAACAGCTACAGTTATTCCCCTCCACCAAGGTGGCCTAGCAATAGACAGGAGGAATTACAGACCCATAAACTTGATCAGCCTAATCTGTAAGGCCATGGAACATATCATTATGGACCTCATAAATAAAGACATAGGTGACCTCCAAATCCTGGATCCTACCCAATTTGGCTTCATGAAGGGTAGATCCTGCCTGTTAAATCTGGTGGATTTCTTTGAAAGTGTGATCAAGACTATTGATATGACATAGCACACCTCAACTTGGCAAAGACTTTTGACACAATCCCACATTCAAGCATTACCGATAAACTTAGCAAACTGAATGCAAATCCCTTTGTTGTAAGATTGGTTGCCAACTGAATCACAAACTAGACACACACTATCAAAGTGGGTCTCCACATCAACTAGCAGAGCTGTTACCAGCAGGGTGCCATGAGGTCATTCCTGGGCCCCCTACTGTTTGGTACATACTTCTTAAAAGTTCAGGTCAAAAATAAAGGGTTGTGGCTGACCAGGGTTGCAGATGACTGCAAGCAAGGTGCAATCATTGAATCCCTAAATGATGTTAGTATACTCCAGGATGGTCTCACACAGACCAGCAACTGCTGTATTAGTCATGGTCTCAAATTGAATGCAAAGAAATGCATCATCATTCCCTTTGACACAAACAATGTCCCTTCACACTATCAAATCAGTAACAATACTTTAAGTACCCATGAAGCGATAAAGGACCTGGGATCACAGGTTGACTGTGACCTTAACTTCAACCATCATGTGTCTGTCATTGTAAGGAAAGGTTTCCACATAGCTCACTTGATTAGTAAAGACATTGCCTCGAGAGCAAAAGAAGTTATAACCCCCCTGTACTCGGCACTTATCAGCCCCATAATTGAGTATAATGCCCATTTGGTATGTACCATACTAAGCACCTACAGCAATTAGAGAGACCTCAGAGGTTTCTAACAAAGAAGATCAAGGGCCTTCAGCATGTGCCTTACATGGACTGACTAAAATCCCTGTCACTATGCTCTGTATCATATAGACTTCTTAGAGGAGACTTATGCCTGGCCTACAGAGCAACCCAAGACCCAAACCTAATGAACTTACTGCATATCTGTAAATCAAATGGGTCTAGGGCTACCCGTTACATGCTGGAGGGACAGATTAATCTCCCAGCAACTGCCATATCTTTGGAACAGGCTACCAGTTCATGTGAAACAGGGCACCTCTATGACACTGTTCAAGAGAAACCTGGATGAGTGGATGGGGTACCATAAATTCTTAATGCAGATAGCACCCACAACCCTCCTGGACATGGGAAGTCATCACTAAATACAATCTTGGGTGTTGACTAGTACCTGTACAGTATTACATTGGGTTGAAATGGCTAGGCTTAAAATGATCTCTGGGTCGATAGCCTAGTAATATCCTGTGATCCTATTAGAAATGAGAACCAGTAGGCAAAAGAACTAAAGTGTAGGCAGATAAATCAGAAA
The DNA here is from genome assembly GCF_019279795.1 of Protopterus annectens. NCBI lineage: Eukaryota > Metazoa > Chordata > Ceratodontiformes > Protopteridae > Protopterus > Protopterus annectens. The sequence continues at coordinate 124,936,855 of NC_056741.1, forward strand.
AATGGATTAGGTTCCAAAAATGTTATGCTAATACAACTGCAGGCATAAAAGAATGGGCAACTAATACTGAGCACTGTTCAAAAGGGCAAGCTATACAATAGGCAGAACTAAAATGACAGAATTTCTATTGACATCTGTTACTATTGTACTGCAGGAGAAAAAGACTGAAGAATGATCGTGACCAGTAGGCAAAAAACTTAATGATAAAGGTGCAAATCACAGAGTTTTAAGACAAATACCAAACACCAGAGGCAAACCTCAGCTTATTCTCCAAAATTATCCTCCTTTCATCTGCTCCAAACAGCCGAAGAGGCCCCCAAAATCTTAAAATATTGTTATTATAAGCTCACTGGAACAGATGACTAAAGTCTGGAAAGAGCAAATGGTTAGGTAAATGGTTAGGTAAAAAGTCACAAGAGGAGCACATTAAACTATAAGGCAAGAAAAAAATTATGGAGCAAAAACAAGACAATCCCAAAAACTATTCCCACTTTAATCACAAGCTTGCCAAAAATTAGGAATGTAGTGACACAATAACAGGCACTGTATAACATGTACAACATTTTCATACAGCTACCCACTACCTCTCAATCTCTTAGCATACAGTTCTGAACAAACCAAAATCATTGGTAGAACAAAGGAATAAAATCATAGCCTTGTTAGAAAACCTCATTTATGAGAGCTGTAACAGAAGTATCAGGTAAACATCTGGAGATTGACAGACATTCTCACAACCATTTCCCACCCCTTAGCACAAGAACTCTGGGCAAAAGCATAAAGAGGGAATGTATCATGCATTAAGTGGAGGATATGAAGTCCATTTTTGGATATGAAGTCCATTTTTCTAGTAGCGTCAGCCCTTTATGTCGTGCTACATAATCACATTTTTGTGAGCAAGGGAAAGATCAAAAGTATCAGGCAAATATTCTATAATATTTTCCCAGCCCTTATCCCCGACCTCTCATCACAATAATTATAGCAAACATAGCCAAAAATAAATGCAGAACAAATGCTTAACATCAGATATAGGTTAAAACATTGCTATGATAAACTTATAAAGGTACTAAAATAGCAGGGTTTACATTAGCATGTATTGAAACATCAGTACATTCTGTAGAATTCTTACAGCCCCTACCTTTCAATGCCTCAGCACAATAATTCCAGATGAGGTTAAAACAAAATAAAACACAAGGCAAGGGTGTAATATTAGGGATTTAAAGCAATGTGCTTATGGATTAATAAATGTGGTAGAACAAATTTTGCAGTAGCACATATTGCATTAAACCATATTTTAATGAGGAACAGACCAAAAATACCAGGCAAATATCTAATTGTATGACATTCTCACAGCCCATACACCCTCCTAATGTCTCAGCTTAACAATGCCAGGCAAAGTAAAAAATAACTGCAGAACAAAGGCATAACATCAGAGATAGTTTTAAACATTGCTGTTATAAATCTGGATGAAACAAAAACATGACAAGACAAAGGCATTACCTTAAGGATTTGAAATACTGGGCTTATGAACTATTAATGGACTATTAACAATGCTAGAACAACAGATTTTACAGTAGCACACGTTGTGTGACCCCCCACTTTTGATGTGGAACAGAACAAAAATACCAAATATCTGGACATTGTGCAACATTCTCAGAACCCCTAACCCTCTTCTAACATCTCAGCTTAAAAATTCTGGACAAAGCTAAAAATAACTGTAGAATAAACACATAACATCAGGGATAGTTTAAAACATTGCTATGATAAACATAGAAAGACACTAGAATAAAACGTTTGCATTAGCATGCGTTAAAACATCAATGCATTTTACAGAATTCTCACAACCCCCCCCCCCCCATGTCACAGCACAATTCTGGATGAAGTAACAAAATAAAAATAAGACAACAGTGTAACAATAGGGATTTAAAACAATCTGATTGTGGGCTAATAAAGATGCTATGATAACAGATTTTGCAGTAGATTGCATTGCATGACCCCCAATTTTTTATTGAGAAACAGATAAAAAAAAATGGTAGGCAAACATCTGAGCATTGTGCAACATTCTCACAATCCCTAACTCCCCCTGACCTCTCAGCAGACTAATTCCAGACAACACAAAAAATAATCATAGAACAAAAGCATAGCATCAGGGATTGTTGTAAACATTGCCGGTAAACATAAAACAATACTGGCACAACAGGGTTTGCACTAGTATATAATAAAAACAATATCTGTTCATTCTGCAACATTCTCACAACCACTGCCCCTGATACCAATCAGTCAGCACAATTGTAGGTAAAGCAAAAATAAATGAATGGACATTCTTATGCAAGATGGCCTAAGAATCTGGACATAATTATAGACAAGTCTCCCTTTCTCAATCGCTTGGCAGAATTCTGGACAAAAGTCAAATAAAACTGTTACAGCCACAGCCCATTTCACCCAATCCTCTTAATACAAGAACTCTCCACAAAAAGTAATACAAACATCTTACTAGGTTTTCTCAACCCCCCCCATGCAAAAAACAAAGTTAAAAAAGACAGCAACTTACCTTTTATCAGTTGATAGAAGACTGCTACTAATCCTCTGCCCCTCTTCACAATTGTAGACTGATCCACTACTTGCTTCCCCTCAACACAGACCAGACCAGTTCAGTCCTTTTAAGTTACCCTTAAAAAGAACGTTTTACAGATTTTTTAAAAATTGCCCTTACAAGAGTAGTTCAAAATGCAACTCCTTCACTTGTCCCACAGTCGCTCCTAGAAAGCTTGAATCCTCTTGCCAGTAATTCACAGAAATAATTCAACAAAGCAAACCCCTCTCTTGAAAGACAAGAAGAGAAGCAATAATTGCTACATAAATGGCTTTTTAAAGCCACTTGACACAAGAAGTGATTTACAGGGACCAGTTAGGTCCTTGCTACATCACTTCCATGTTGAAAAAAAAAAAAGAAACAAACAACTTACTTCCCTGGCTGCTGCAACTAATCAGGTCCACTGCTTCACTGCAGTGGACCTGACTCAGTACAGCTTACAGGCAAGTCAAAAAAATAAAGATTAGAATGTGCTGGTGGTGCTTGAATCATGTGGTGATATCATGCAGCTGAGCAAACATCCAGGGGCTGGGCAAGGACGGGAGGAGAAGGATAAACCCACAGCTGCATGTTGGGGCCCTTGTACATGAGGAGATAATAAGGAACTCTCAGTGGCTCTGGGTTCAGTGGGTGCCTAACACCAGCTATAGATATATGGAAATTACCCCTTAATGACATGCAGTGTTTTAGCTAAATGGCTTCTTAAGAACTACTAATATCCAAATGCTTTAAAATAAGGATCTGCTCAAAACTAATGCCCAAAACACAGAACAATGAAAAACTAAACTGTAACAATTTTTTGCAGGGGATCAAACCACTTCTGCAGCCTCCAGTATGGAAGTCAACCCCCATACAACTTAAATATACCAACTCTGCAGGTTGCACAAACATGAAGAAGAAGAAATAACAGCTGATGCACACATAGAAACCACAGCAGTAATTGTCAGTGGAAAAGAACTATTGCCATTTAATTTTTGGTGATTTGTGTCCCAGGTACCTGATAACTGGAAATCAATAATTTGGAGAGGTGTAGAGAAGCTGAGAGTTAGGGCAGTGAGAGATGGAAGTCTTATATTATTAAATTCATTGTAGTGATACTGGTTCACCATATACTTTTTAATAACAGTAAGCTGTTGTCAAATGCCATAACCCTATGTATACAGAAGATCTTAAGGTGCTATGTGGTAAAAATAACTACAACTTATTTATCCTTAATCAGCTATAGTACAAGATATGGTTATAGTGTGAAATAGTGACTTCTTAGCTGAGTTTAGATTATTATTATGACAGGACCTTGTGGCTAAGATAATGACCACAGTTATTAATAAAGATTTATTTTATTATCCTTAAAATAAGAAGTCTGATAAGAGATGGAGAGCCATACCTCAGTAATGGTAATGGGAAGGGAAAGATTATTGTACCAGGAATGACTGGTGAGTAAGTGATTTTCTTTATTTATTGGACAGCAATAAATTGCTCTTATAATCACAAGATTAATTTATGATTTTAACTCACTTTACCATAATCTGCTACTTAGTAGGTGATTCCAAAACCTAACAGAACTGTCTTAAAGCTGCGGGTTAGCAGCTTATGATTCCAAGCATCTATCTAAAGTCAGTGAATGGTGGGTTTCTATATCAGATTGACTGCAAATAAATGTTTGTAATCATAAGATGCTAACTTGCACTTAATGCAAGCTCCACAGCACAAGTCTGACTTTGATAAGGCTGCAAGACAAGTTATTGCAGATTAAATCAGCATTGGATGTTTGAGAGAAGATGTTAGGAGGCCTGCCTGAAATGGATATCTAGCCATGTAAAACTGTCAAGATATTAAAGATCTGCATGTTACCAGATTGATGAGTGTGTAAAGTTTAGCATTTGCTGTTGTGTTTCCAATGTGCAGGTATACCTGAAAAAGAGAGGTTTGCAAACTAATTGCAAACAGCTGTCTACATTACTACACGTATTTGAAAATCTGAATGTGTATTGTTATTATAAAGATGTGCATGGTATATAAAAGCATTTATTTATTTCTGTAGTGTAGATGATATATTTGTAAACAAGTACTGAGAGACCAAGGGTGGAGGTAACAGATGGCTGCAGTGTAAATATGTGTTATTTCCTTAAAAAGTGCCTTCTCTTTGTTTGGGTTTTTACATGTACTTTCATGGCATGAACACTAAATGAGCAGTAAAAATAAGTAAAACATGCTAATGTAAATGTTATATAGCATACCACTGAGCAGCTGGTTTTCATGATCAAAGGAAAAGTGTTTGCGCATGTCAGATGCACATTTCTACTCCTTTTCCTGTTTGCTCATAGTTGTGCAGTGAGCAAACATGAGCCTCTCACTCACTGATAAAACTATGAGAGTTCTTAGTACTAAGTGTATGAAACACACCTGCTACTTAGCTGACTCTATGGCAGCAGGTGTAAATACATTGACACATTTCCTTTGGAGCCCAAATGATATAGAGTTTGAATCTAGATGTATCTAATAGTGTTAAATATGCATTGATAATGCAATGAAATAATTCTTTATTCTACATGCACTGTATGTTATCTTAGTGTAGCCTGTTTAAGCAGCATTGCATGGAAGTAACCACACTACTGAAAAGCCGTTCACCATTTCTTGGTATTGGTGCCCTATGCAAAACTAGGACTCCATTGTTTTTTTTTTAATTATGTGTGTTGTATGTGATTCCATTTTTAGACAAGCCTTGGGATTCATGAAGCTCTGCGCAAGGCCGGCGTTAGGCTTGCGCCGACCGTGCGGCATGGAGATGGCACAGTAGCACCATATGCATATTAATTTAGGCATGCTGCCACCACATCCATGTGCATAGGAAATGTGCACGAGTGCATGGGGCATGTCGAAGCGCCGCTTGGAGGTGTGGACATGTCGGCTGTTTATGTGCAACCTAAAATGCTGAATATTACAGCCTGCCTGCAATAATAATCCCACCTGTCAGTGTCCATGGATACTGAAACGTATGCAAAGCATGCAAGACAGTTCTTGCGAACACAAAAATAAGAAGCAAACATAAATGCACGTAGCCGAATATTGAGTCCCCATCCCTCAAACAAATGACATTTAAATCCCCTTGCCCATATTCTAATGCAGTGTTGATAGTTATACCAAGTGGAAGTGAAACACATCGTGTTAGCGTGCCACCAATAGCTAAGTCTAGCCCAATGGTCAGGGTTACCACCTGTCCCACATTGTGAGGGACAGTACCCATCTGGGCAGTTGTGTCCATACCAAAACCATTATAAATGTAAAATATCCTGCAACCATATGACATAATTATGTCCCACATCTCATGTAATAGTCACATACAATAGTTATTTCCATATGCAACATACCTACATGTTACAAGAAATAGAATAAGCAAGTAAACGAAACAGAAGAAGCATCTAAACTGCTACAACAATAAGCTTACATTTAGTCATAAAACAAAAGTACTATCCGTTATACTGACCGTGGGTATGTGTTGGCCTTTAAAATCTGATGTGTGTCCGGAATATATCCCATCCTGGCCATATGAAAAGGTGGCAACCCTACCAATGGTCAGAGCATTCAGCCAAAATCTGTCCATTTGTGGTCCAAGCCGTCCTTGTCAGGATGTGTCAAAGATGAACAGGTATTACCCGGGTCTACCTACCATGTCATGAAATATAAGTATTTGCGTGTACCTATGTGCCTGATGTACAGCATGTGGAAGGTGAAAAATGCTAGGCTAGTCCTCACAATCATACAGGTACCAGAGATATGTAGTGTAATGCAATGTGTTCCCTTGACCGTGCCATGGGCCATCAACCAGAGAAGGGATGGATGGAGTGTGTGGAATATGGGTGTGGGGGGGGGTGTAATAATCCACAAAGGGGAGACTGTGTTGGATGCACAATAGGTGAACTGGAGGCGTATGAGGGAGCAGTGGGTGAATCAGAAAGAAACACAAAGAACAAACATACACATCCGCAATGCAACCTGACAGGCCATATTGTAGATCACAATCACACAAACATATGAATATTAAAATGTGCGATACACATGTACAGAAACGTCACCGGCACATACCCACATAATGGTCTGGACAGAACTGAGCCATCCAACTACAACACCCCTAAATGCATAATTGAATACCCATCATCCCCTCTACAGCACACAACCACCCCCATTCCTGAACATCCACCAAATCCAGCCATACTCGGGCTACTAGCTTGAAGCAGCCATATCTGCACATAGTGACCACTACTCATATCTAGTAGGCAGTGTCACCCTAGGCAGTGTCAGGATTGCAAACTATATATCCCTTGCATGCAAAACCCTATCACATTTTCGTAAATCCCAAAAAATCAAAGGTTATTGGCTTGTTCAATTTTTGGATATCCCTCATGGGATAAGTATCCTGTGTAAACATCAGACTTGGTATCACGACACGATGTCCAGTCCTGTAAACATCTGGACACAAGTTGTATGTGCAGTAGTGGTTCACAAGACTGCTCAGTCTCCAGCTGGTCATGCAGAACCTACTACCCGGGATCAAACACCTGACCATGATGCACGGCTCCCCACATGAATTATCGAGAAAATATACTTTACACATTCGCATAGTGGCAGTTGGATATAGGGTGATTAAGGCGCTGACGTAAGCAGGGTACCTCCTGTCCCACTTTGTGAGGGACAGTCCCTGTTTGGGTATGTGTGTCTTGACCAAGAATGATACAATGGCAAATGTCCTGTGATTGTAGGAAATAACTATGTACCATATTTCATGTAACAGTTGCCTAAAACAGTTATTTCTGTATGTAAAATACATACAAGAAACAGAATAAGCAACTAAACTGCTACAAGAATAAGCTCTCATGTAGGAAAATAATTAAAGTTCTAAACCCTGTACTGACCATGGGTATGTGTTGGCCTGAAAAATCTGGTGTGTCCCGAATATATCCCATCCTGGACATATGAAAATGTGGCAACCCTACCAATGGTCAGAGCATTCGCACAATAACTTGCCAGCCTCTTAATCCCTCCTAAAACCAGTGACCTTCAGAAGAAAAGTGTTGAATGGCACTTGAATGAATAATGACAATAATTAAGAGTAATAGACGCTTTTAACTTCAGAAAATAAGTATTAATACATATGCTCTGAATCTGTCAACACGTTTCAAGTTAATAGTACTAATATTGTAAAAGTGTCCGTGATTGTCCCTGATTTGTCCTTGCATTGTCCCTGTTGAAATTAGTCCCTCAGTGGTTGAGAGGTCCGTACACATATGTACACTAACCAACTGTCAAATTTGTTGCCAGTACTGTTGAATACCTGTAGTGAAGTCATATATCCTAACTGCCATCCATGCGGAATGTACCACGGATGGTGTAGTGGTTAAATCGGTGACTAATGTGTTTCCATTTCTGGGTCCAAGCCATGTAAGGGCCACTAATTTTATGTGATGGACAGAATAATATCCTTTGGATATAGGGAGGTAAAGGCAGCGGGGATGCGCAGTGGACATTCAACTGCATGGAAAATATAAATAGGTATGTAGGTGTATATGTATGTACAGACAGATAGATCGATATGTATATATATATATATATATATATATATATATGGGTCTACTTCTATTCACCAACATCCCATTTCACTGAAACCCATTTCACTGACAGCCTCATTTCGTAATCAGGGCAAAACCTGGATTTGTTGTAATATATATTGTCAATGAAATGAGCTGTCAGTGAAATGGGTTTCAGTGAAATGGGATGTTGGTGAATAGAAGTAGACCCATATATATATATATATATATATATATATATATATATATATATATATATATGAATGAATATGGTCACAATAAAGCATTCGCAACAAATGTGAAGAGAAACACCAGTGGAATCCCCACCACCACGTATTATGTAGTGCCGACATAATAATCTGGTCAGAGGTGTCCACACCCCTGGGTCTGTAAACACAGGTAGAAAGTTAACATTCAGACTAACTCTGTCCACATGCTAATTCTGACTTTTAAACAGGTACAGGGCAGTTCTAGTCCTCAATCGGACAAGCCTAAACCCGGATGACCACATGAACACCCTGACAATCAAACACATGTATGTGCCAGGACTATAAGCTTTGGAGTTCTGAATATCCTTGGAGTGAGTAAATATGCAACATGGGTCCAAAGCAGTAGGGAATAGGGAATGTCGCATGTGTAGTAGTGTGGTTTTCCCAGCAGGAGAATGGATGCCTGCTGTGTAAGTGAAGCGTTGAGGCATATGTTAGGGTAGCTATGAACCATGGGTATACATATAAATGAAGCAGAACACCAATAGTGTAGTGGTTAGAGCATCCGCCTAACGTAAAGGCATTCTCGGTTGAAGTACGACTATAGCACATATCATTTTCTTGTGGAATGAATGTCA
>NC_056741.1:124948373-125180873 GCF_019279795.1 Protopterus annectens
GTTTCTTCATGTTGTTTTTGGAAAGATTAGTGTAAATGGGGGAAGCATAGAGAAGAGTGGAGATTAGGTGAGATCTAGCAATGGTGGACCTTGCTGTAGGTGTTAGGAAAGGTTTGATTCTGTAAAGGGATCCTATTTTTTTATTAACTAATTTTATGGTGTTATTGATGTGAGAGTCGAAGTTGAGGTTATTATCAATAGTTATTCCTAATGTTTTGTGGTCAAGTCAGGGATGAGTGTTCCGTCAGTGGACGTAAGAGTAAAGTAAGGTGGAGTAGATTTACGAGTAGGTGAAAAAAGTAATAGTTTGGTTTTCTTGGGGTTAAGGAGTAGACAGTGGTAAGAGAACCATTGTTCTACAGCGTTAAAAGCTTTTTGAGTAAGTGACTGGAGTTCAGTTTGAGAGTTAGCGGTACAGATTATAGTTGAGTCGTCTGCATATTGTATACAGGTAGTATATGGGATAGCAGATTGAAGGTCATTATTAAAGATTGAAAATAGCAGAGGGCCTAGGATAGAGCCTTGAGGTACGCCTAAGGAGATAGGTAGAAGATTAGAAAGTGAATTTTTCCAAAGTACTGCCTGCTGACGATTTTCTAGGTAAGATGCAAACCAGGACAAGGCAAGATGATCAAGAGCCAGAGATTTTAGGATATGTAGTAAAAGTTTATGATTCACCATATCAAAAGCTTTGGATAGGTCGATGAAGACTGAGGATGATAGATAGATTTTGTTGTGGTTAATGTTAATGGAGTTAGTGAAGGAGAGTAAAGCAGTGGTGGTACTGTGTGAGGGTCTGAAACCATGCTGACAGTTAGAAAGTAGATTGTTGTTGAGAAGGTGATTTAGTATTTGTTTGTGAATACATTTTTCCATGATTTTTGCGATTGGTGAGAGGAGAGCTATTGGTCGAAAGTTAGAGAAATCATTAGAGTTTCCCCCTTTATGTAGTGGGATGATATGAGATATCTTCCAGATAGAGGGGAAGATTCCTTCTTTTATAGATCTATTAATCAGGATGGAAATAGGGTAGGCTAAGGCTTTGGCACCTACCTGCAGGAATTCTGCAGGCAGTTTGTCTGCAGAGGGAGTGGTAGGTTTTAACTTTTGGAGCAGTGATGTGATAAAGGAGGTAGAGACAGGTTGTAAGTGGAGGGTAGGATGTGAATTTGATGTAGGTGGAAGTAGATTAGAGGTATCAGGAGATAGATGACTAGCAAGTGTTTGGATAGTATTCGTGAAGAATGAGTTGAAGTCATTTGCTGTTTGTTTAGGGTTCTCTGGGTTAGAGTCACAGGGATTAGGTGTAATGGAATGACCTGGAGATAGAAGATTGTTAATACTGGTCCAGAATTTTTTAGGTTCCTTATTAGTGTTATGCTGTAACTGAAGGTAATAGTTTTTTTTTGTCTGTCAGGATAGTTCTTTTAGTGCTGTTTCTAAGCTCTCTAAAGTTTTGGCGATCAGTTAGATTTTTAGTGGTACGCCATTTAGACCAAGATTTGTTTCTAAGATTGATTTTATGCCTAGCATTGTTAGTTAGCCAGGGAGCTACTTTTGTTTTGGTTCTGATGGTGCGGGTTGGGGCATGTCGGTCCAGAATTGATAAGAATGTAGAGTTAAAGTATTCTACTGCATCATTAAGAGGAAGATATTTTAGTGAGGACCAATTACAATGTTTTAGATCAGCTTGAAAATGTTCAGAGTTAAAATGCTTTTTTGTTTGTAGTGTTCTAAGGGTGGCAGGTAAGGTTAGGTTGATTTTGTGTCTAATGACATAAGTTATAGAGTGGTCGCTTAGATCATCTGGGAGGGTACCAGACTGGTAGGTTTGTTGGGGGGTATTAATCAGAATCCAGTCTAGGATAGATTCATGGTTGTTGGATTTAACAGTTCTGGTTGGACAGTTAATGAGTTGAGTGAAGCCATATAGGTTTATGTGGGATGTAGGGTTAATACTATTACAGGAATACCAATCAATGTTAAAGTCACCTAGAACTAGTGTTTCTTGGGGGAGGTTGTTTGACAGAAAGCTAAGGATACATTCTAAAGTGTTAGTGTTAGTGTTATTTCCTGAGGGTAGATAAACACAAATTATGTTAATAGCTTTACTAGGGTTGATTTGAAGTTTTGAGCTGATTACTTCTGCATTATTGTCTAGAGGAAGGTTAAGATTTATTATACTAATTTGAAGTTGTTCTTTGTAGAGAATTGCTACTCCACCTCCCTTTTTGGTTTTATGGTCCAGTCTAAAGATACTATACCCGGGAGGGGTAATTTCATTATCCTTAATGGTTGGCTTTAGCCATGTTTCTGATAAACATAATATATCAAAATGGTGAACATCTAAAAGGGCATGGAGTTGAGAGATTTTGTTGCAAATGCTTCATATGTTAAGATGAGCTATAGTAAGAGAGTTGGTATAAGTGTTTGATGATAAGGGAGAAGCTTTGTCTTGTTTATTGCAATTATTGGTGTTTGTGCTATTTGGGCCAGGGTTAGGGTGAATGTCCCCATCCAATAGTGATTGGGGAAATAAGAAATATTGGAGCTGGAATTGTTTATGTAAGATGTCAATATATTTTTTATTTTTTTGTTTGCTTAGCTTAACGTAAGCAAGTTTGAGGTGTTTGGTAAATAGGTAGTTTGGTTTGGTAGTGAGATTTAAGGTGGCTGGTGTAAAAGGTGAGGTAGGTGTAGAGGTATACTTAGAGGGAAGCACAAGAGTAGAGTGAAGTGGGTGTTCATAGGAGGTTAGGAGATAAGTAGTTACAAGAGGAGGTAAGAGTGTTAAACAGATAGTTATTTGAAAGTATATTGGGAGAGGTAATGTACACATTGTGTATGTTAGGGAAGTAACAGAGATGAAGAAGAATAGAAAGAAGAAGAAAGTAAGGTAGTATTATGACTTTAAGAGGTAGTGTGGAGGATGGGTTTGAGAAAGCTGGGTGTGGTATGAGGCGAGAGGGGAGGGTATGATAATGAGGAGATTATGCCTGATTGGTTGGGGGTGTGTCTACCTGAGATATAAATGTAGGACCACTGGGGGTGGGTGGGAATTGGGGGCAGGGTAGGGGAGTGGAGTGAGCCCGAAGGGCGAACGGAGCGGGTAGAGACAAGAGAGCAGAGTGTGGATGAAGACAGTCAGCAAAGTAGGAAAATCCAGCAGGGAAGTCTAGGAGTGTGAGAGGTTAGCCACAGGTTTGGGCACTGATAGCAAGATGGACAGGATATTAAAGGAAGCGAGAGTATTAGGAAATGGCTAGTGCAAGGATGGAAGGAGTATAGAGAGTCTGAGAAAGCTAGGAGCAGAGAAAGGCAAGCTGAAGAACAATGTAGATAAGGTAAGGAGTTTTAGCAGTAAGGGATGAAGTATTAAGTAATAAACTAAGTTTAAGACAACACCAAAGGGTCAGATACTATGGAGCTAAAGGGAGATGCCCAGTTACAGACTGATATTAAGAGTGAAAAAAGAGAGAATAAGGGGGTTAGAAGTAGTATTTGAAACAATGCTAGATAGAGAAGAAAGGCTTTTGAGAAAGGTATGGCTGCTGGCAAACCTGTCTGGGAGGCTTAGGTATCTAAACATGGATCATTTCAGCCATTAGTTAACAGTTTGTGTGTACCAATATCAATACATACTTTCTCTGTCTTTCAGAAACAAATTGTCTCTTTGGGAGCTGTTAGAGGTTTTCTTTACTTTTCCTTATAATATAGTGGTGTCCAGATGGGAGATAGCAGGTATTTGGTGCAGGGACAGACTGCAACACAGGTTGAGTATTTCTCTGTCTTTCAGAAACAAATTGTATGTATATATATATATATATATATATATATATATATATATATATATATATATATATATATATCTATATATATATATATATATATAAATATATATATATATATATATATATATATATATATATATATATATATATATATATATATGTTACTGTAGATATACACATGTACATAACTAGGTTCCGTTACAGCAATTATGGGTAACATATGTTCAGACCAGGCATATGTTAGTGGGAGGTCCAATAAACAAACGTTTACCTCCCACACCTCCCTAGCTTGGCCAGTGAGACATACAGACACGCAATAAAGGTAAATACACCGCTGCTTTCCAGACCACCTGCACGAAAGTACCAGTGGGAGAGATCTTCAAGGTCTACACTTTAAACATGGATCACGGGGTCCCTTGCAGGACACCAAAAATTCACCATGCAGGCGAACCTATGATGATTGACGTGACCAGGATGTAGCTGTACACAGAACAGTATGTTGTGCAAGTCTGATAACACATGGGTTGACAAAACGTATGACATGTGTCCCGAGACGGGGAGAGTGGGCAGTGTGTAGGGGTGTGTTCATACCCCAGCTGTGCTTACAGTAAGGATGAGTCATGAGTGCTGTAGAGGGGTGTCAGGTATGGGAATCATGGGTATGCAATAATGGGTGTAAGTGTTCAGGTGTTGGTTGGCAGAGATGTACTAGGCCCACCCCGTGGAAGTAATTAATGTTCCTATGTGGGCATAGCAGACGCCCATACCTCCCAAACCGTAGGAGCACATCTACTGGATAGTCCATAAACCATATGGGGAACACATCGGGACTATATCAGTGCCATGTACCCGATTATCATGGACACCCATGATTACGAATCAGAATCTAACACAGCCCTAATTAAACCCTTCCAGATCTAGTGATATTAGGTCAACAGGTGGCGGAATACACGTAATGACTGACAACATATATATATATATATATATATATATATATATATATATATATATATATATATATATATATATATATATATATATATATATATATATATATATATACACACACACACACACACACACACACACACACACACACACACACACACACAAAAATATATATATAATATTTTATATATATATATATATATATATATATATATATATATATATATATATATATATATATTATCGTAGATATACACATGTATATACCTAGGTTACATTACAGCAATTATGGGTAACATATGTTCAGATCGGGCATATGTTAGTGGGAGGTCCAATCAACTAACGTCTAGCTCCTACACCCCCCCAGCTAGGCCGGTGTGACATACAGACACATAATAAAGATAAATACACTGCTGCTTTCCAGACCACTGGCAGGAAAGTACCAGTGGGAGAGATCTGAAAGGTCTACACTTTAAACATGGATCACGGTGTCCATTGTGGGACACCCAAAATTTGCCTTGTAGGCGAACCAGTAATGGTTGAAGCGACCAGGATGTAGTTGTACACGGAACAGTAGGTTGTGCAAGTCTGATAACACATGGTTTGACAAAATGTACGACATGTGTCCCGAGATGGGGAGAGTCTGCAGTGTGTAGGGGTGTGTTCATACCCCAGCTGCGCTCACAATAAGTATGAGTCATGAGTGCTGTAGAGGGGTGTCAGGTAGGTGAATCATGGGACTGCAATAATGGGCCTAAGTGTGCAGTTGTTGGTTGGCAGAGATGTATTAGGCCCACCTCGTGGAAGTAATTAATATTCCTATGTGGGCATAGCAGACGCCCATACCTCCCAAACCTGAAGAGCACATCTACTGGATAGTCCGTAAACTATTGGGGGAACACATAAGGACTATATCAGTGCCCTGTACCCAATTATCATGGACGTCCATGATTACGAATCAGAATCTAACACAGTCCTAACTAAACACTTCCAGAACTAGTGATATTAGGTGGACAGGTGGCAGAATACATGTAATGACTAATGACAACATGTATGAGTCATAAACAGCATGTACCTCGACAAATGTGAATGAATACATATGCCCTGTGACTGTCAATGTGTCAGGTTAATAGAACCAATCATCTAAATGTGTCCCTGAGTGTGTTATGCAATGTCCCTGATACAGTGTTCATTCTCCCCCATTCGTATGTGAGGTCTGCTAGTGATGGAAAGTGCATATTCTGCCGACTACCTTAGGTAGATGATAGCATAATAGTTTGGGGTTACCACCTGTTCGCCTTTGTGAGGGACACTCCCCACTGGGCAGTTGTGTCCTGCAAAATGAATGTTATTATGGCACATGGCCTGTGATTTCGGGCAAAGAATCCATATATTGTCTGTAGTGGTTGATTAAAACAATTTTGTTGTATCTGAAACACCTAGATGTTATAGGAAACAGTATTAGCAACTATAATACTACAAGAATAACCTTTACTTATGCAAACCGATGAAGTAGTCAATTTTCAACTGGCTGTGGGTATGTGTTACCTTGCCAAATCTGACATCTCTACATATAGGTCCTATAGGGCTGCCACCTTTCCAAATGGCCAAAGTGGGATCTACTCCGTAGAAATGTCAGATGAACCAGGTCAGAACATACCTACAGCCGTGCATAGTACAGAAATATATGTATTAGCACAAATCAAAGCTTAGTCTAGCAGCAGTCAAGTTGCTTATGCTACTTCACATAATATATAGAAGTGTCATTTATACAATAACTGTTACATGCAACTATTAGAGAAACGTAGAATATAATATTGTCCTGTAATCAGGACATTTGCTATGCCTAGATTATTCTTGCATGACACATATGCCTAATGAAGGACTGTCCCACGCAAAGTGGGGCCGGTGTTAATCCTAAAGTCTCACTTCAGCCAATTTAAAAGGTGGAAAATCTACAATAGGCATGCGGTAGCATGACCTGGCAGACAGATGTGGTTCCCAAAACACATTTACTTGTCTGCATTGCAGAGTATCAGTTCCCATGTATCAGCCAGATGGGAGCAGATTGTATGAGGAACACGCATATAATATGATTAACTCACTGGACAGGCCGCCAATTCTGTACAGTCAAACTCCATGCCGTCGCCTAATGTTCAGCCATACCCAATGCTGTAATCATGTAGTCCAATGTAATAGGCATTACAAGGGATCGCGCCCACCCAGCGTGAGTGACAAATGCAAGCACCAATGTCGGTGCATGTGCAAGTGAGGGAGCGAGCGGGTGTAAGCGTGTTTGGCTACCAGTATGCGAGTATTGCACTGTTAAAGAAATGTGGAGTCTAAACAAGAATAAGAAGCTGTAACCAGAGGTCAGCAGTGCTTAACACCACGCAAACCCATGCACAACTGCTCCCAACTGCTGCAATGTGCCTTACTCACTCCGTATCCAATGACCTTGTTCTGGCTGCAAACAAAGAACCGTCCTTTGCAAGTGTTGGTAGCAACACCCTGCACACACAGCTAATCTGAATTTCCACTACACCATGGCAAATATACAGACAATAGACAGTACCACACACATACCATGCAGCACAGTCATCCAACAGTATAGCAATGTACCGGCAGATATGTCCGGACCACTGGTGTTTGCAGACCTGGCCATCTTGTGTTTAAGTGTGTGAGCTTGCCCAGTATGACCATTAGGCATTTTGTCGACTGACATTACAGTCATACCTTCATGTGTTTGAGCATGCCCAGTATGGTCAACTGGATCGCATGTGTTACATGTCCAGGTAGTCAGTACTGTGGTGCCGACCCCTGTGTTGTACACTGACAGGTGGCATGCTGTGTCTGCAGGGCATCCATCGGTCATGTGGCATTGACTGTTGCTACATTTCTGCACAGCGTGGGGGGACATCCAACTGTATCCACATTCCTCCATAGCACTGGGGGGCACACATGACTGTTACATGTGTACGTTGGAAGGGGGGCACAGCTGACAGTTGTACACTTCTGCTACTACTGTACTGGTATGTCAGGTACTCCATTTCAGTGCGTGGATCTACCTAATCTGCTGGCTAGAGGCATACCAGTGTACTCCAGATCCTAGCTTTAATTACCAACATATTAGTTTCAGACGTCCTAGCCTTCACAACCTACATCCAACTGCCTGGCCTGCTGTAGTCTGTCTGTGTGTGTCTGTGGGGGGGGGGTCATCCATTGGGCATATTCAGAGGCCATTGTACAACATTTGTCTGTGTTGGTCTACACCTGTCCAGCTGGTTGAGACTTGTGTGGGCTGTATGGACACACATGATGTTCAGCCCATAACCCGCAGTGGGTTAGGACACCCTTTGTACTACTGGCTACTATTGTGACCCCGGTATGTGCTACAGATGTCATGGTACCACTATGGACATGTACTGTCCGCTGCCCTAACATTCGGCCACCAAATTCCCTTGCATGCTCACATCCATACTATACACCAAATTCCCTTGCATGCTCACATCCATACTATAGCTACAGGTAAAAACACATTCTAATACAACTGCCAATTGGTAGGTTGATTGACTTACCTTGAGGGTGTGCCAGACATGAGGATGGTGCTGGAGGGCTGCCTATGTCGGATGCACACAGTGCACTTCCTATACATGGCTGAGCACAGGTAGTGTCATGTTTGGCATCCATTTTACTGTCTGTGTGAGTCAGAGAGGGTGACATTCCCTGGGTACCTACTGTGTCAGTGCATATGCTATGCGTTGCCTCTTTGCCAAGGCCAGGTCATACTGGGCATGCCTCCTTTTGCCTAGTGAGTCCGGCTCAGGTTGTTCCTCCTCTGAGTCACTCTGTGCCTGTACAGGCCTTGGCATTGGTGGGGGGCTGTGTGGCCCTGCCCAATGCTGTTCCTGCTGCAACTGTTTCTGCAGTATCATATTGTGTAGCATAGCACATACCATAACAATTTGGGTGCATGTAGCTGGTGAATACTGCAAGGCTCCACCGGATATGCCCAGACACCGGAACCATGACCTGAGCATCCCAAATACACGCTCAATTATATGTCTTTCCTGTGCGTGTGCCTCATTATGGCGTAGTTGTTCAGGTGTGTGTGCATTTCTGATGGGTGTCATCAGCCATGGCTCCAGTGGGTACCCAGTATCCCCCACTAGGTGACTGTAGGGGATGTCCATATTGGCAAAGGTGTGGTACAGCTGCATCAGATGCCCTATATCGTAATCGTCATAGCTTCCAGGGCAGCCAGCACACACATTCAGTTTAATGCCCTGGGCATCGCAAATGACCTGGTGGTTGATGGAGGAGATGCCCCTGTGGTTAATGTAGGCCCTACCCCGCTCGCCGGGTGGTGCTTTGATGCATATGTGCATGCAGGCTATAGAACCCACTACCCCAGGGTAGTCTGCCATTTGGTGGAAGAGACACATATTGCTGGTCAACAACACACGTGTGTTGAGGAAATGTACGTGCTCACTGACATGTGGTGACATGGCATCTAGGAACTGGTGGAATACTCTGGATGCAGATGCCTGTGAGATCCCCATGATATCCCCAGTTGTGCTTTGGGAGGTATCTGTGGCTAGTATACCTAGGCCTACACATACCTTGGTATCCACTGGGATGGGTTTCCCTCGGCCTGTTTGATGTGTCAGGTGTGGCCTGCACAGCTCAACAATCTGCTGTAGGAGGTCTCTGTCCACCCATAGTGCTCCACTATCTCCAGCTCATGTAGCCCCTGGTAGGTTACCCTGGGTCTGTAAAGTCTTCTCTGTCTCCTCACTGAGGGTTGTTCAGCAGCATTCACATCCTCACCACCCTCAGCCTCCTGCACATGTTGGTCTATGTTGCCTACTGCAGCCCTTTTCATTTCATTGGACTGTTTTGTAAAATTTCCCTGCTTGTAAACACTGGTGGTGTAGAGTGTACAAAAAAACCTGTGTGTATGGTGCTTGCTCACTTTATCGTAGTGTTCTGGGCCGGGCTGGGCCTGTAATCTGCTGATTGTACTAATTATCACTTGTTTGCGCAGCTTGTTCACCTTGACTAGTCTCCTACTGCTGTTATCCCTCCCAATTGTACTAGACAGGTATAGACACACCCCTAGCTTAGGAGTGCTAAGGCAGGAGCAATCCAGAGACACAGGGCTCCAGTGTATGTACAGAATGCCTGACACCCCCCCTTATGCTTTCACCCATATTCGAGTCCTGCACCCGGCTATCTATACACACACAATCTTGGGATCTGCATCACACCCTGAGGATAAACAGGATTCACTATTTTCCACCCCATTTGCATAGTATTGTCTTCTAATGCATAGTTACATGACCCATACTGAGGCTCCAAAATAATAACCACTGCTTACTGTCACGCAGATTCGCACACAACTGGTTAAAAGCACCTTACTATCACCGTATTCGATGTCCCTTGTTCTTCCCAGCAACAAAATAACCGGTCTCTACATGCCTCGCACCCGAGACCCTGCACACCACAGATGATGTGCTTTACCACTAAGCCATGGCAGATGTACGTACATCTGAGGTGATCATGTACAGATCATCCAGCACAGGCATTCAGCAGTATAGGACATGTATTCCATCATGTCGATTTATGTGTGCTAATGTCCACATATATATATATATATATATATATATATATATATATATATATATATATACACACACATATATATATATATATATATATATATATATATATATACATACACACATATACATATACACACACATATGTAGATATAGAATATATATATCACAACAGCGGACCACGTGACACCAAAGCATTAAACAAGAATGAAAAGGAAAACCACATGCGCCTCCTGCATTATGTACTGGTGTTACTATCAAGGAAAGTGTATTTTGTTGCGTCACACGGGTCAGACTGTATTAAGGGTAAGATTAGGGCTGCTGACATTTACTCACCAGACCTATTGGCAAATGTATGTGTATGTCTTGCCAACCCAGTCTCTTGGGCGATTGTGACATTTATGGACACTATATAGGAAAACAACAAAACACGCTCAACACATCCTGGAGCTAGCCACTTACAGACACCAACACATAGGATAGGACTGCCAAACACACACACACCTGTCTTGCCTTGGAATAGAATACTTACCTGTAATCACACTACAGCATTACGCAGTTACAGAACGCGCTACTGAGATTACTGGGATACAGTACTCCCAGAGGCATACTTCTAGATGCGTGACATCATCAGCAATGGATGTGTGAGCAATCTAAAAGCATTATTTTGTCCCCAGAAAGACGGGAACATACACAGACAAACACACAGTTAGCATGGCTGGGATTAAAACACAGACCTAACTACCTTATCACACTATAGTATTACGCAGTTACAGAACACACTACTGAGATTATTGGAACACAGCACTCCTAGAAGCATACTTCTAGATGGGTGACATCATCAGCAATGGAAAAGATGCCGATAGGGATTGTATGGAGTGTGAGCAGTCTAAAAGCATTATTCTGTCCCCAGGCAGATGTAAGCACACACACAGGTAGCATGGCTGGGATTAGAACACAGACCTAACTACCTTATCACACTACAGCATTACGCAGTTACAAAACGCACTTTCGAGATTACTGGGACACAGCACTCCCAGAGGCATACTTCTAGATGGGTGACATCATCAGCAATGGAAAAGACGCCGATAGGGATTGTACGGTGTGTGATAAGTCTAAAAGCATTATTCTGTCCCCAGGCAAACATAAACACACACACAGTTGGCATTAGAACACAGACCTAACTACCTTAGCATAATATAGCATTACACAGTTACAGAAGGCACTACTGAGATTACTGGGATACAGTGCTCCCAGAGGCATACTTCTAGGTGGGTGACATCATTAGCAATGGAAAAGACGCCGATAGGGATTGTATGGAGTGTGAGCAGTTTAAAAACATTATTTTGTTCCCAGGCAGATGGAAACACACACACACAGTTGACATGGCTGGGATTAGAATGCAGACCTAACTACCTTATCACACTACAGCATTACGCAGCTACAGAACACGCTACCGATATTACTGGGAAGCAGCATTCCCAGAGGCATACTTCTAGACGGGTGACATCATCAGCAATGGAAAAGACGCCGATAGGGATTGTATGGAGTGTGAGCAATCTAAAAGCATTATTCTGTCCCCAGGCAGATGGAAACACACACACAGTTAGCATGGCTGGGTTTAGAACACAGAGCTAACTATCCTGTCAAACTACAGCATTACGCAGTTACGGAACATGCTACTGAGATTATTGGGACGCAGCACTCCTAGAGGCATACTTCTAGATGGGTGACATCATCAGCAATGGAAAAGATGCCGATAGTGATTGTATGGAGTGTGAGCAGTCTAAAAGCATTATTCTGTCACCAGACAGATGGAAGCACACACACACACACACACACACACACACACACACACACACACACACACACACACACACACACACAGTTGGCATAGCTGGGATTAGAATACAGACCTAACTACCTTATCACACTATAGCATTACGCAGTTACAGAAGGTGCTACTGAGATTACTGGGATACAGTACTCCCAGAGGCATACTTCTAGGTGTGTGACATCATCAGCAATGGAAAAGACGCCGATAGGGATTGTATGGAGTGTGAGCAGTCTAAAAGCATTATTCGGTCCCCAGGCAGACGGAAACGCACACACACACACAGTTAGCATGGCTGGGATTACAGCACAGACCTAACTGCTTTGTCACACTACAGCCTTACGCAGTTACAGAACACACTACCGAGATTACTGGGATGCAGCATTCCCAGAGGCATACTTCTAGGTGGGTGACATCATCAGCAATGGAAAAGACACCGATAGGGATTGTATGGAGTGTGAGCAGTCTAAAAGCATTACTCTGTTCCCAGGCAGATGGAAATACACACACAACTGGCACGGCTGGGATTAGAACACATACCTAAATACCTTATCACATGACAGCATTACACAGTTACAGAATGCACTATCAAGATTTCTAGGACACAGCACTCCCAGAGCCGTACTTCTAGGTGGGTGACATCATCAGCAATGGAAAAGTTGCCGATAGGGATTGTATGGAGTGTGAGCAGTCTAAAAGTATATTACTATCCCCAGGCAGACGGAGACAAACACACGCCAGTGGTGTGATCAGGACAACTGTCCATCTATGAACCACTATTACAACACTACATACAAGACGCGCCACAGACACTACACCTTTCAAGATTGTCAATATGACCTTCTAGGAATGCGGACATTGACATGGATGCTGGCAGTTACGATGTACATACCTGTGAACCAGTATGTTCAATGTAGGAATCCATCCTGAAGTGGGGTATGGCCATCTGTTGCCTGGACGACCACTATCGCTATACAGGGTTACAATGGCCATGCCCATACACATAGAGGCACATAACTGACACAAGGTGTCACTGGGCATGCTCACACAGTAGCACACGTCCGTTTGGAATGCACCATCTACACAACGTCATACTGGGCATGCTCACACACTTAGTAGCAAAGGGCTGTTTTGTATGCACTGATTCTAAACACGGAAGGGCACAGTGTGTCGATAATTGTCACTGTTAGCATGAACGCTGCACTGCATATATCTGACACCAGTCTTCTACACAACATCTGTTGCCGTCAGTCACCTTAGATGTACCAATCTAAACCTGGCACACGAATACCACCCGTGGTGATGTCCTGCCAGGAGTGGCTACTTCACCCATATAGTGCCATTCATAGACAAATGTCTTGAGACCAGGTTAACACCCTGACACCTAGAGGACAACTGCATTGTACATGTATGCTAAACAGTGCTAGATGTGTAGAGTTCGTAATCACAGCTGCCAATCTAGATCCAACAATGGGGAATATTGACATCTGTGCAGTGAGGAACACCTGGCTGAAGGCTCAGTTGTGCACAATAGCACTACTACCGTATACCTCAGATACAGACATGTGGGCCATAACACTGTTACAGACTGCTCCAGGTGGTGTTGTTCCCACGTACATGAAGGCCACTCATATGTACTGACCAGTACACCCTCAAAAGCCATCACAGATGTGTCAGGTGCAGATCACAGTGTCAAAAGCCACATTCTAGGATGTAGCCCTCAGACATCACCATGTCCTTGGACCAGCAACACACATCCATACATGTGGCAGAACATATATTAGTACAACACCATGTGACCCATGACCAGTGGACTGTACCTAGCTCTACAGCAACTGTGCAGACTACCCATGTACTGACACAGTTGCATCATGTGTTATGCAATGCAATGATACCACTGTTCATAACCAGGTTGGCTGTACACATAACAGGGGCCCTGGGTCATATACAGCTGTAACAGATGACTGTTGCTGTACACCAGTAAACACACTCATGTTTGGATATGACAAACATGTACCTGCCTTGGATATGTCCATGCCCCACACACACACACACACACACACACACACACACACAACACATATGTACATAGCATAGCTGTTGCTGTCCTTCATGCTTCATGCAGACAGGTGGCTACAGCAATTACACACATGCACATGGAAGGTAGATCCAGGGTTGTTGAATGCTAACAGTACATAAGGTGTGATAGCAATTTTGACTGAGTTAACATTCCCTCTGTAATGGTTACTCATGACAACTATCATATCATACAACAGTCCATGTGTCATGTATGTCATCACATATGTCCACCAATTGCAATGCCTACAAATATGGCTAAATGACAGGAATGTAGGACCTACACACATGTACATGTAGTGGTGTGCATTCAGCTACCATGCGTGTGCAGTAGCTGATGTTTGCAGGTGATCTGTGTCTTACTACAATACGGTAAGATATACATCAGGTATGGACGGATGTGTGGACATAAAGTGGTGGGCCAACTTTGCAGATGGATGTTTGCTGAAGACAGCTCACAGGTGTGTCACATGCCGTCCTGCCATAACATGTGCAAACACTAAGCTATGCTTCTGTTAATTTAAGGGGAAGACATACAACCTACACAGCGGTCAGGTTGTCACTGACTGTAAATCACTTGACACCTGTAACACTTAATACCTCCCGTGTGGATATATCAGCACAATTGCCAAAGGTAGCATCAGTACACATTGTAATACGGGCAATACTGCTGCATGTCTGTCATATGTATCATAAGATAGCAGGTGTTTGCTTCACAGTACTGCCATGTGTGTTTGCTTGTGTGTCCATATATGCCACATATGGTGGGGAATACATCCCAATTGTTCCACCCCCCCTTTACACTGTTGTAGAGATCTGTACATACTGCAGTGTAGAAAGCAAGACATAGGCAGGGGTGGGGTGTGTATCACACACATGTGAGCTATCTGTATGTGCATGAAATAGGTGCATTCAATTTTGGACTCCACAGTGTGTGTGTGTGTATATAGGTGTGGCTGTCTGGTACATGGAGTGAGGATGTATGTTACCATAGTGAACAGATAGGACTCCTAAACCCTCCAGGTGATGCAATCTACTACCCTGTTGATGCCGTCGATCTTAGGCATTACTGACTACCTGTACATGCTCATTCTCTGTGTTGCATCATGTGGGTGCACAGTACTGTAATGGTGATTACCACATAGGCAGGGGTCCTCACCTCAACACTATCAAGTGTGTGTGTGTGTGTTACAGTGTCATTGACCCTGTGAGTGTGGGTGTGTTACTGTGTCTGAATACATGTGTGTGAATACCTGTGTGTGTGTGTGTGTGTGTGTGTGTGTGTGTGTGTGTGTGTGTGTGTGTGTGTGTGTGTGTGTGTGTGTGTTGTTGTGTGTTCTCATCCTGTAATGTGAATGTGTATTACTGCTACACAGTGAGGCCTCAAGCTATCAACTGGCCTCTACCCTTGTCATTAGCTAGACCGCTATGTAAACTCCCCGCCCCATGTAACTGTACCTGTGATATCACCCAGTATGGATATCACGTCTCTAGCCACTGTAGCTTAGTACACAGCTCACATGCTCCTGGATCAGTAGATGTGTAGACATCTTTGGAATGTCAGCCTTTCTAACAATGAGGTTGAAGCTACGTATAGCATGCTGGTATTGCCATACATGCCTGTGAGTAGTCCACATTTACACATGGGAAACTGCAAACACTGGTACTCAATGGCACATGCAATTAGACCTGAAGGAGGGAAGCAGAACATCATTACAACATGATGTTACTGTTGTTACCAAGACACATACTGTGAACAAAAAACAATGCATTCTAAACCTGTACTACATGGTATGTCTGCTATGTGTCAACAGTACACAACAATTGCAATCTACACTTATCTCCCTATTCTGTTCACCCTATGCATCAGACCATATGAGCATGTCCCTGCACCGATGGTGTGGATGACAGGGATGCGGCACAAGTATCATCATATGCACAGGGTGATAATGTTTGCCAGGGGCCTAGGCTGCACCAGTGGATGACATTATGTGTGTGGGTTAGGGCCTGTGATCTAATTTGCCATGTGTGGTTGTTATGCATGTGAGTGTTGCGGTGCCCTACAGATGTTTCTGGTGTGTGCGTGTATGTGTGCACACAGTTCTGCCATGTGTCTGGCCTACACAGGTGTATTATTGACAGCTCCAGACTGTACAGACCAGGATTTACAGCTCACAGTGTCCGGCCATGGACACGTGATCTGTGCATGCCAGGGTTTGCACGGGCACTACCAGGCAGAAGTACAGATTGGGTACTGTCCGATGACACATGTCCACTGGAACTGTGTCCATGTTGGGATCATTCAGGGCCACGTCCAAATGGCCTGCTGTGTCCTGGTGTGGACAGCGCAGCACCAGCTGCACTGCTGCTGCTACCGCCACTATGGGAGCAGGGATGAGAGGTAGCTCATTCACGTAGATATGCACCAGGTGATGTAGCTGGCCTACGTCCATGTGCCCTACGCCTCACTCCTACCAGATGTTCCAGCACATACAGCTCGCAGATTGTTATGCCACGGTCAAGGATTCCAACCATGTCACCCAATCATCTGCCCAATACATCAGCAATCTGCTGTTGAGCATTTGCCAATCCTGGATGTTGTTGTTTAAAGAACAGATAGCAGCCCTCTGAAGCCTCTGCTCTTCTCTGTTCTGCCGTTCAGCATGTGCCTGTGCCGCCATTACAGTCCGAATATTGCATCTGGTGACACCAGCTGCTGCGCTCTGTCCTGCAGGGGCATGTTGGCCAGAGGTCCTCCTAAGAACAGCACTGGCCACATGCCTATGTGGCACATCTCCAGTCATTTGACTGACACCATGGTGTGAATACACACCTTCCGTAGCCACCACACGTTCCTGTTCCAAGCTACCACATGCTAACTTTCCTTCCTCTATGACCACTGCTGATGGGGTATGTGTTGGCATGAGAACTGTGTGCGGGGATGAGGGGGATATAGGGGGAATGGCAACCGATGGCACAGATTCTGCCCCTGACAACCCTGCCTGTGCCTGAAGCATATGTTCATCATCACTGCTAGAGTCTGTGGGGACACTAACATCAGATGGACCACAGGAGGGTAACGCACCTACATCACCTGTGAAGACAAACAAAAACTGTACATTGCAATACAAACACACACACACACACACACACACACACACACACACACACACACACACACACACACACACACACACACACACACACACACACACACACACACACACACACACACACACACACACACAGACACACACACACACACACACACACACACACACACACACACACACACACACACACACACACACACACACACACACACACACACACACACACACCATGCATGTGATTTGACAGAAGGCATTAAACATGCATGTGATACAGCAGACAGCATGCAGCTCAGACAATAATAGTGGTAGTTATCATACATCCCTGGGTTGCACACAACAGCAAGCATGTGTCATAGCAGAAGCCATGCATTTCACACAATCATGGTAGTAAGCATGCATCCCTGTGTTACACCATGTGGACCAGCACAGGTTAACAGTACACATGGCTGATGTGAGGCATATGACTTTGACATTAACATGTAGTATGACATGTAATCTGCTGACGTGTGCATTGACATGCATACATGTTTGACACAATGGTGTCCTGACACATGTACAGTGGTATAATGGTGTCACATTGCAGTGTTGTCTGTACGCCCTACAGATAAAATGCACTTTTAGCAGATGTGCATGACCACTGAAGGGTATTATGAGGCGTCTATATTGCTATACAGTGTGAAGTACAGACACAGTGCCATTGCATGGAATCATGAGGTGTCTCTATTACTATACAGTGTGGATTACACACACAGTGCATAGCCATGACTGTGTGCATACACAATACATATATACTGTGGATTGTGACCCACATCACTGAGGTGTATACACACTAAACCATGATGTGTAATGTGTGACAGGTCACTGAAGGACATATGGATGACACCCCTGCACATCTGCTAATATATCTTAGCTGCCTGGAAACCATGTTCACACATGGCAGACTTGTCAATACACCATGTCCCTCATGACATTTGTGTACCACACACACGAGGTGCACGGCTGACAGTGATGTCCAACAGCAGCAAGGGAAATGTGCTGTACAGGTGACTACTGTCATGCTGTGACACAGTCATGATGTTCAACACATCTTATGTGGTTGAATTAAGTGACACCTCCAAAAGCTGTGCACAGGCTTGTAGGATGTTCAGTGTTCCACATCTGCAATATAACCATTCAACAAAGGCTATAGTTGGACCATGTGTAGCCAATGTACAACAGGGTGTACACACAAACACATCACATCTACTGTGTGTGTTGCTACATGTCTCTGTCCATCCTCCATGGCCATGTGTTAACATGTGTTGGCCAAACGGTTGTGATGGCCATCTATCTCACGTCTGTGTTGTCCCATAAGACATACACCCATAGATGTCAGATACTCCACTGTCCACAGGGTTATGCAGACAAAGGTTTGTATGTTTGGTTTGTGGGGTATGTTTTATGGGATACTGAGACAATGTTGCAGCCGGACCACTACATATCATGGACATGTCAGATGGCACATCACAATGTGTGCACTCATTGCAGGGGCATATTCCACAATGGTGAATCCTGTGGGCTGCCCATACTCCAGCTCACTGTGTAGTACTGTTTGTGTACCCCACATGTGTAGTTCTGATGTATAGTACATATTCCTACATTGAACAACACCTCCACCATTGTATGCACAGCTGTCCACACATCTAGCAATGACAGTTTCTGTGGTTTCATGTCAGTGTTTCACTTAGTTTGTAAGTATTGCACATGGGTAGCCAGTGGGATGGATTAAAGATGCGACCTGTATATTGTGACTGGACCATACATTATGTGTACATGTGTTAACTGGCCACATGGTGAATAGATCTGTGCATTAACATGCCTGATACTTATAACTGTCTCACCTGCAATGGCCTGCTGTCTCTGAGGAACACCAGAGGTACCTATATAGGGGTGACACAGCAGTATGATCATTATTCATGACTGTTTGACAGCTACAGGGTGCAATGTGCATGTTAACATATTCACCAGTACAATAGGATATACTATGGAGTAAACACACGTGTGCATACACAGAGTAGCATACTATAGTATGCGGCATGTGTGTATACATGCCTTGCATATGATGTTACATTACATACTGTACAGTGAAACATGCAACTAAATGGGATATAAAAGTTATATGTGCAGTAGTGACTTACCAGGCAACTCCAGGCTCGATGGTTGAGAGACACCCACCTCCATGATGGAAACCCTCTAGGGTTTGTGGATGCTGTTCTGATGGTGTCCCCAGATTGGCCAGTAGCTCCTTGGTACGTGTGAGTGAGGGCTGGGATGGTGGCCCACCACCTGTTGACCTTGTTCCCTGGTGATTGCATTCGCATGCTGTTTCACACGTATAATCAGGTCCATGCAGTGTCTGTGCACCTGCTGGTATGTACAGTTATGGCCACCCACATCATTAACCCTCCTGCGAAGTTCCTGCCACAGGTCATCACGCTGCTGTGCATGCTGTGGCACATGGCTAAACAAGACATCATAGTTGTCTTGGAGGAAAGGTTTAAGGGCCTCATCCTCCAAGCGGGTATAGGCTGGGAGCCTTGCTCGAGGCATATCTGGAAGACATAATGATGGAGACAGGTCACAATATCTCAGAGATGCACAGAGATATAGCTGCACATACATGTGTATTACATTTAGTATATATGAACAGTTGTCTTTGCAAATCTTCATGACACTGACACCACTGACATGTTTGTGTCACACACATGTGACACCCAATGGGGATTGGATATTATCACCATATATGTGTGTCACCTGATTACATTGCTCATACTCCATGTGGATGCTGTCTTGATGTGGGCATGTCTGTTTGCCTGTACTGGTGTTCTTACCTATCAGCACATACCTGGATGTGTCCACATTAATGCTGTCGACCTTGATGCTGTGTATATGTCACATATCAACACATACACTGCCTTAACAGACATGACCTCTGACAATGCAGACATGCACATGGAAGCCTTTACATGCATGTGTTTTGCTATATACATCTACACGGCACTGTACAGCAGTTCAACATCCTGCCACATATCGCCTGTGTTGCACATGTGATACACATGTGACAATGGCTAGCTGGATGGTATTTGCAGGGATTGTTATCAACTATAGCATGTACGGCCAAGGTCATGTAGTAGTCTGTATGCCCTGGGCCATGTATGAGTGTAGCATGTAAGGTTTTCTAGCTGTAGCCAACAGCCATATTTCCGGCGCCAGGTGAAGCAGTGCCACATAACTGATCCAGACGGTTAATGATACATCTACCATGCTGTCATCACACCATGTCTGACAGAGGTGAAATGTGCAGCTTTGCTGGACAGGGTTGCATAGTATGGCAGGAGTATGTCACGTGTATGGCACAAGGATCTGTCCAGCATGTGGCGATCCTTGAACTAGGAAGGTGGATGTCCATGACGTATGTATTTCAGATCAGGATATGTACATGTAGCATGTCCAACATCACAGTGTTGGACATGTCTTTATGCAGGGTAGGCATCATGCTACATAGTGGAGATGAGGATTGTGAAGGCTGGTGTCGCCCATCTAAACATGGGCAATACCCCTTAAAGGTGATATGTGATCCGATATTGGTCACTTGAGTGATGAGTATGGCTGTACAATGGTCTCTATGCTCATGGATGGCACCCTGTCATGACTAGGGTTGCCTCTTATGACTACCTAATAGGCTTGGTGATGTCACTAGCTCAGGGAGGTAAACTGCACAGCACCATCCCTTACACACAGTGTCCATTATGTTGACCGCTGCCTAGGTGGTAGTTCATGGGTACAGGGTTATTAACCTAGTGGTGACAATGCAATATGCAGCTGTCAGATTGTGCACATATGTCACACACCTCACCCACAAAGCCCATTCTGTATGTTGTCCACAACACTGAGTCAGCTATTGCTCCTAGGTCATAGCCATTCACATACTTACATATGCAGATGCCTCCCATTTGTCTGTGTGGTATCGGCTACAATGAGGGGGAATACAATGAATTAACCATTTTTTACTGTAGCTGCCACTAGTGTGATATGCACATATCACTCAGACATCTTTTGTAGTGCTGGTTCTGTCAACAGTCCACTGGCAGACCACTCCTGTGACATACAAAGGTACATCTAGTATACTGAGTGTAGGTGGAACACAGTATGGGTGATGA
Organism: Protopterus annectens; assembly: GCF_019279795.1. Classification (NCBI taxonomy): domain Eukaryota; kingdom Metazoa; phylum Chordata; order Ceratodontiformes; family Protopteridae; genus Protopterus; species Protopterus annectens. The sequence goes on from NC_056741.1 coordinate 124,969,956, forward strand.
TGTCCTATGACCTGTCACAGGTATGATATGCAGTGTGAAATCATCCATACTGTCATCTACATCTGTACTGCTAACAACATATACTTTGATTAAGCTTCATGGACTTTCAGACCAGACTCAGCAGGGTAATAGTGCAGTGCCTCCCATTATGAGTGGTGTCTCCACTTTGTGGGTTGTGATAACTGTTGGTGTGCACCATTCAGTGTTTTCACAGACTGACATGAAGCTATGTTTTACATGCTGTGTATGTGTAGAGCAAACTGTTTTGCCATATGTGTATGATACAACCAGGGATGTGGACAGGTCCCATGCAGCCTGAGTGCACCTTGTACCATCATAGTTATGGTTACAGGGGCTCTGTAGTGTTCATGGATATGTGATTGTGTACCTGTTGGGAGGGCAGCGTGTTTATGTTATCCAACACCCTATCTGTATTGCTTATTCATGCTCAGCACTTGTTCAGAACATGTAAGCACTTCATGAGCTACTAATTACTATAGCACTCAATCCTCCTCATTACCTACAGGTAAACACTGTTTGTACTTACATTTCCAGTTTGCTTAGAGTAAAACAGCTGTTGTACACACTTTCCTCAAATATCTAGTGGGAAATAGTTAAATATTCAGGCATGTCCAAGTGTCAATTCCCAGTGTTATCGCCTGTCTATATGATGAATATGGGCATCATGAGGCAATATAGAAATTGTCTCGTGTACACAGTCAATGCTCCCCTCCTAACATACAACACTACAACTTGTGGGAGATGCACATATGTAGCCATGTTGGAGGTAAAGCTCTCTCCAACCCAGACTGAACCTGACAATCATGTGGGGATGTTAAACATTTGCACCACACCACGCTCATCACATAGTCTCACTAGATCTCCACCACCACAGGCCACACATAGTAAGACTGCAACATTTGTGGAGCCTCTCACTACTACTCTGTCTAGGCAATGGAGAACTCCAAAGTAGAAACGTAAGCAGCTCCCATCACCCAACACAACACCAATTACTTATAGCCCACAGACTCAGTGTGCCCTTCAACTACAGCCAATAGGGTGATATAACGTACCCAACACACTAGTCATAGGTGACTCTATAGGTGGTCACACTGTTGTCCCACTCAGCAGGCTACACAAGGTGATAGTCACTTTCAGCTGGCTGTGGGGTAACAGGATCCGCAACATAACCTATGCACTCAGGTCACTCCTCAACAGGTACAATATGACTGTGTCATTCTCCATGTTAGTGTGAATGCCCTGAGATGTAACTTCCTGGACTACATGTACAGAGACATGGAATAGCTCTCCGATCTTGTAGCCCAGGCAGGTATCGCCCTAGCCCTGAGAAGCATTCAGCATTCATCCAGACTGATAACGCAGTACAAGGACTGAATTATTCACTTCAACGGTTGGCTATGCTTCTAGTGTTATTCCAAGGGTATCCAGTATCTGTCTGCTTTGAATGACATGGTCGACAGAAGACGATGCTTTGGCACAGATGGCCTGCACCTGTTGTCCCTGTGATTACAGATAACGTCTAAGGCTCTTGCTGCTCCTATAGTGCCTGTTTTAGGTACGGTTCAAATAACATATTCACCACCATAACAGGAACAGGCAAGCAAAACCTGAGGGTAATGCTACTCAATGCTTGACATCTTCATCTCAAATGCACTCACCCAAGGCAATCCTTGTAATGGACCACTTCGATATCTCTGCAGTGACTGGGACCTGCTTCTAGGCTCCTGAGAGCACCCCTGCACTAACAGGCTATTACTCATACCACACCTTTCAGTCATGTAACCAGGACTGGAACACCAACGGCAGAGGTGTGTCCATATTTCCATAAGATATACATACCTCCAGACTGGTTGCTTAGCACAATGCATCAGAGGTAATCCAAGTGCAACTAACTGTGGCCATAACTGCTATATAAACTGTAGCTTGCTACAGATTCCACACCATACCCCACGGTTAACGGTCCTCACTTCTTGGTGTACTGGAAAGTAGGGTTCAAACAGAAACTACTGATGTGTGACTGACACTATCCCACCATTAACTGGGATACCTACTCATGTACTGACACACTAGGCCAACGCTTTCTGGGATTCATAACCTCCAATCGGCTGGATCAACCTATCCACACCACCACCAGGGCCAACAATAGCCTAGACCTGGACATTACCAACATGTGTGACTGGTGTTCCACACCTGGGGTTATCTCCTCGTTGGTCAGATCCGAATGTATGCTAATGACCCTTGTTATCCACATCCCGGCACCACACCCTTTACGGAAAACACAGTACAATATTTCTACAAAGCCAACTTCAGGCTTCTTATGACAGCAGTAGTAAATGTCATGACACCCGTGCAGATGGACAATACAGTTACAACCACTGAATCATACACAACTGCACTTAATTAGCACTTACACGACTGCATGGATCATGCTATCCCAAACAGAGCCATGATGGTACCCACCAGAAAATGGACACCACTCTGGTGGTCCACTGCCATGGACATAATGTACAACAGAAGGAGGAGACTGTTGCAAAGTAGAGTACAATCCCATGAGTGGGGGAGCTCCCTGGTCAGCCTCAGTAGGAATCTGGGATCCCTTATCACATCCTCCAAAGCTAGCTATGTAAACATTACTGTGACTCATTCCAAGGACTACCACAAAGCGTTCTAGAGGTATGTCACTACTCTCAATGGTGATACCCACATCTGGTCTGACATACAACAGTTAGGCACGAACATTACAGAACCGACTGATATTGGCAACATCCTGGCAGATAGGTTCAGTGCTAACTTTACACCCCTCTCACACCCTAAAGGGCCCATATCTATACAGCAACAATGCAGAGTCCCTGTGGTCACAACTACACAGTTCAAAGCTGCACTCTCTAAAGCCAGGAACACAGAATCCATGTGACTGTACAACATCCCAGGCTGCGATTTACAAGAACTTCAGAATGAAATGGCTCACCACTTGGGCACCAAATTCACTAATAGCCTTGCATCAGGGATTGTGGCCCCTGAATGGTGCACAGCAACAGTTATCACACTCCACAAAGGTGGTGCCACAGTGGACCAGGGGAACTATTGCCCTATACGCCTGACTAGACTGTTCTGCAAGGCTATGGAGCACATCATCATCATGGATCTCATTCACAGAGAGATTGGTGGCCTGCAAACCTTTGATCCCACCCAGTTTGGATTTGTTAGGGCCAAACCATGACTCCTAAACCTGGTGGAGACCTTTGAGACAGTTACGAAGGCAGTAAATGAGGGTAAGGAGGTCCACACAGCCTACTTTGTCCTCTCAAAGGCTTTCAACACTGTTCCCCATTCTGGTATTGTCAACATACACATCCACCTGCACATCAACCCCTATGTCATGAGATGTTATGCAAAGTGGCTCACGGACAGAACCCACACAGTGAGGGTAGCATACCCTAGTTCCTACTGTAAATCATGTTCGGTATATGCTTCTCTGAGGTACAGGCTAGCACAGAAGGACTTACCCTGAATAGGTTTGCAGGCAACTGCAAACTAGGGGCCATGATTGATTCACCAGATGATACAGACACTCTCCATAAGGGTGTCACTTGGACGGATACGTGGTGTCAATAACATGGCCTCAAGCTGCATGCCACAAGGTGCATAGACATCCCCTTTGGATTACACCAATCACCCGCTGACTATCACATAGGTGGTAGTCCCCTACATACATAAGACATAATAAGGGATCTTAGAACCCAAGCAGATAGCATCCACTCCTTTGATAACCATATTGCCAAGGTGGTGTGGATATCCTTCTACGTGGCCACCCTAATCTTTAATGGATTTGTTGCCAGAACAAAGGTAGCCATTGTACCTCTCTATTCAGGACTTATGAAACACATTAAAGGGTACAACACCCCATTTGGAATGTACCTTATGAGACAACAGCAACGGCGTTAAATACCACAACATTACCACACCAAGAGGATTACTGACCTCTGAAGGATGACGTATGCAGCCCAACTACAGAAACCCCAACTGTACTCATTTACATACTGCATACTCAGAGGTGATCTCTGCTGAACATGCAAGACCCATGTCCAAAACAATATTGATGGAATGCTCCACATAAGCAAAAGCCACTGAGAGCCACATGCTCTGGGATATGTACATAAATGCAACGATGACTAGGATGTGCTGGAGGGATACATTCCTGACCTGGACACTCACCATGCTTTGGAACATGATTCCTATGTACATCAGGCAGGGACCCTCACTAGCACTCTTCAAGAGATACCTCGATGGATGGATGGGAGACAGACATGTACGCCAGGGATCAATGCAGTGGCTCTGCTGTACAGAGGTGCAGGAAATGAATGGCTCTGCTGTTCACAGGCACAGGACACTAACCTAGGGAGGTGCCGCAAGTGAAAACACTGTAGTTAGGCTTATGAATGGACTTGGCCAGACAGCATAGTACCTAACTATGAACCTATGAAGCTATTACATGTCCTTTGTGCATGGATAATTGACTAGCTCTTCCATTTCAATTAGCTATCATGCTGATACACTGTCTGGTGACTACAAGTCATATGTATCCTGTTATTGTGTATTGCACATGCCAATAGACATACCTGATGTTTGCATAATATAACAGTAATGCTATGTAAAATGTTAGACATATCTACCTACAATACTGTACATTTCACATTTTTGCAACAATATCCCATAATGCAAATCATAATTGCACAGCAGGACCACCTTAGACATGTTATTCTCAGTTATACACCCATACATATGCCTACTGTTACAGTATATCAACATATACTGTCCCCTGTTATGGCTCATACTTGTTGGACAAACCCTGCCACTGACAGTGGCTGGAGTGGAATTGTTGTGTTTAAAGTCCTTATGTAGCATCCCTTGTGGTGTATGAGATGTTTACCTTGTGACCCACAGCAGTACACACAATTTCTACGAGCATTACTATGCTCAACAATACATCACTACATAATACCTTTTCCCACTACATGCATTGCATACACTTTAATTAATATAGAACAGGCAGTACATATACTAACATACTGAGTGTTCTACATACCTTCTTAGTAGTCCGAGTTGACGATAATATCAGTCCTATTCCTTTTCTGTTTTAACGTTTTTCTCGTATGTACATACAGTTTGAATGTATGACAAGCCATCTTTTTATACATAGATATCAGTAACATGTGGTATCCTGCCACCAATTGGTGTTCTGGAGTAGATGATTACATGCACATCAGCTGTGCAGCTACTTCATTAGCCAATTACATGGCAACAGTGGGGTATAATTGAATACTCCACTTGGGTGTTGTCCCTTTGCCCTACCTTCAAGGAAGACGGCCTTGATGTGTTGTTTGTGATGAATTGCAGCAGCTATATGGAGAAACACAGAGATATTTTAACTTCATGGCCCCTGTGGATTGTGTGTAATGGCTAGAGGATGTAGTTCTACATGTGAGTGTAGCTGTTATATCAGCCATCTGATACGGGATTATTGCAAACAAACCCTGTAACATCGGCGTTTGTTCCATTGTACAACAGCAATTATTTCACATAGGGCCATTATAGTGTGTCTCTCACAAGGTATGTTAAGGCTTCTGCGAGTGGATGTTTGTGATGTTATTACAGTCTGTATTGCAATTGTTTTGGGTGTGGGGGAGATGTATGTGGGTGTACATAGCAGATGCAGGTGTGTAGGAACTGCATTTAAACATATTCGATATGTGTGTGAGGGCTCCTTCCCTAATTGAAGACCTATCATTTAGCAGACTAATACTATGGTTATTGCAGGCTTATTCATTAAGCCATTGTTAATTGGTTCCTGTATAGCATGCAGGTGATGTTGGTCCTTCAATCCCTTTGGAAATGCATCGGTATGTAATGAAATGTTGTTACATGAAAGCTGTCTCATGTATTTCTGTCACAGATATTTGCACTCATTGGAGTTGTGTTGGTGACTGAACCTCTTTGGCTTGGGTTGCCACCTTTTCAAATGGCCATAGTGGGACATATGCAGGACACACATCGGATTTTAGAGGCCAACACATACCCACGGTCAGTACAAAGTATAGAACTTTACATATATGCCTATATAAAAGCTTATATTCTTGTAGCGGTTTACTTGCTTATCCTGTTTCTTGTTACATGCAGGTATGTTAGATACAGATGACTATTTTATGCAACCATTACATTAACTATGGAACAAGCAGAACGTCTCGAGATTGTAGGACATTAGTATTTGTACTCATTTTGGTCAGGACACTACTGCACATAGAGGGACTGCTCCTCGCAAGGTGGGACAGGTGGTAACCCTATGTTTAGCTCATGTCCATAGCACATATTTGTAATAGTGTATTATATCAATAACCCATGCCTGGGTATGGGTAATGGTGAATATACCCACGGTTGGTGTGATCTGTTCACAAGGGCGAAGCCCGAGTGGCCAAACAAAGACAACCGTGGGTAAATCCAGCATTACCCACACCCAGGCGTGGGTTATTGCTATAATATAGTCTCCATATCCTTTGTTCATAACGTTCAGTTGTGGCGGAATGTGTGATTGCTATGGTCTATGTTGTGCACATATTTGAAGACTTCAACTGCTGTATACGGCATACCCATGGATTCAGGAACACACACACTTCCAACAACCACATTACCATTCACAGACTCCCAAACCCCACAATACCGAACACTCAAACTCATGACAGTCAAACTCCTGGAACTAACACAAACACAGAACACACATATGCACACACAGACACACTGCTACCCATCACATCCAAACAAACCATCCTACACTACGTATGGCCAGGTGGCCATGCCCCATACACACCCCATGTGGGTGGCTGTGCCCCCCACACCACACCTACTGTAATAATCTACCTCCAAGATAGCACGAACAGACACACGAAGTAAACACACACACACACACACACACACACACACACACACACACACACACACACACACACACACACACACATGCATTACAGTCCCACGGAAACACACACCGCACTCAAAACACACACTTACACACACTACAGCAATCATAAACACACTTAAACACAGTACCTACCAGGACTGCAGCACCAGAAGCACTAACTAAATGTCCCTTAACATCATGATAATAGTACTCGTGGTTCTAGTGTTCCGGTACTGTGGTCTTTCGGTCTTTAAGCCTCGTGATTATGCGTGTCGGTATGTAAAGCATTCAGTATTTGGTAGTATCCTATTTATATGTACCTCCATGGTTGTGTACAAGGGTGAATAATGCAGATTTCAGTGGTTCTGGCTTGCTTTGCCCGTGATCTGTGCGATATTCAGCAAAGCTTAGACTTGTTTTGCGCATATCTGTGTAGTCATGTTTAAATGACACTTACCGGCACTTGCCGGCACATAAACCCGCTAACATGTGCTTAAAAGTGCTCTAATGACCTGCATCCAACATCCATTATTCGGGACATCGGAATTACGTAACAGCCCTTGCAGGTCGAGGAACTGGGAACATGCATGAGACAGTCAGTGGCTTTACCACTGGGGCATCTGGGATATGTACAAGTGTTATGGTGTTTAGTATGTGGACTGTACTATGGCTGTTTCTCCATACTGCAAAAAATGTGTAACTCAGTTAGTTTACATATGGATGATACCTATTAATGGTATATCCAAGTGATGCTTAATGGATGTGCACCTGCTATGGGAATCCATGTCACAGTGAGCCACACACTGTAATGTGCTACACCTTGCCACAACCATAACTGGAGAATGCTGGGGTGACAGATACCTGTCATGGGTACTCCCCATGCTTTGAAACTACATCCCTTATTACATTGTATGGAGCCCCTCATTAACACACCAGGGAATCCTTGCAGAGTGGGTGGGGAACAGTGGTTACACCCCAGGATCCCACAATTGGCTCTGCTCCACAGAGGGACAGTTAGTTAATCAATGGGGTGGCGACAGCAGACATATTTTGGCTAGGTTGATGAATGGCCTCTGACAATCAGGCATGTACCTAACGATGTACCTAGGAACCTATACATACAGTATCAACACATGCTGTTAGCTTAATTTACTGTTCAGGTGTTGACTTACCTTGTACCAATAGCTGTTGTGTGTGCAATAGTTGAGGGCTGCCTATGTAGGATGCACACAGTAGACCACCTATACATGACAATTTACAGGTGGTCGTGTGTGTGTGCCATCCATTTTACTGTGTGTGCAGGTGGAGGAGTGTGTCAGGCTGTAGGGGCCTACACTGTCAGTGTATGTGCTATACGTTCCCTCTTTGCCAGGGCATGGGCATATTGGGCATGCCTCCGTCTGCCTACTGGTGCTGGCACAGAGTGTTCATGGTCTGAATACCTCTGTGCCTGTGATGCTCTTGGCAATTGCGGTGGGTTGTGAGGGCCTTCACCATTATGTCCCTGCTGCAGCTGTTTCTGAAGGATCATATTATGTAACATGGCACATACTATGAAGATGTGGGCACACGTGCCTGGAGAGTACTGCAAGGCTCCACCAGATATGTCCAAGCAACAGAACTGTGATTTCAGCATCCCAAACACATGCTCTATGATGATTATGGTTTGTGAGTGTGCCTCATTATGGCATTCTTGCATGAGTGTGTGTGCATTTCTGATGGGAGTCATCATCCATGGCTCCAGTGCATAGCCAGCATCCCCCACAAGGTGGCAATATGGGATGTCCCTCCTGACAAATACCTGGTACAGCTGTGAGGCATGCCAGATGTGGGAGTCATGGTAGCTTCCAGGGCTGCCAGCACACACATTTGTGATAATGCCCTAGGCATTGCACATGACCTAGCAGTTGATGGAGTGGTATCCCTTGCGGTTTATGTAGCACCTACCATGCTCACTGGGTGGTGACTTGATATGTATGTGCGTGCAGTCTATTGCACCCAGTACCTCCGGGTAGTCTGCCACATGGTGGAAGAGGCGCATATTGCTGGCCAACTCCTCCTGAGTTCGGGGGAAGTATATATGCTCATTGGCATGTGATAACATGGCATCCAGAAACTGGTGGAGTTCCCTGGATGCTGATGCCTGTGAGATCCCCATGATATCTCCAGTTGAACTTTGAAAGGTACCTGTGGCTAGTATTCTCAAGCTTACACTTACCTTCATGTCCACTGGGATGGGTTCCCCTCTGTTGTTTCTGGCTCTGAGGTGTGGCTAGCACAGCTCAAAGATTTTCTGTATGATGTCCCTGTCCACCCTGTAATGCTCTACTATGTCCAGATCATCTAGCCCCTGGTAAGTTACCCTTGGTCTGAACACTCTTCTCCCCCTCTGGGGCCTTAGGTGGTTGTCAGCATCATCCTCCACACCACGTTCAGTCTCCAACACATGGTGATGAATCACAGCTATGGCAACTCCCAACAAGTACATTGTAAAAGTTCCCCGTCTGTTTACACCAATGGTGCAGTGTTTGGGAATACACGGGTGTGTGTGAGGTGCCTTCACACTTTATACTTTTGTGCTTTGGACACTGATGATGTCATAGGGTGTGTATGTACAATCAGAGCTGCAGGGTATCTTACTTATGTGTTTTACCACAGGTACTGCTATTGTGGTGCCTTTGGTGTTGAATTACATTTAGCTGCTGTGGATCACCTCTTGCCCTTGCCTTCACTTTCATAATGATTCCCCTCTCATTGTCAGGCATGCATCCAGCAGCCTGCTTTCTTGTTTTGTACTTTCCCAACCCAGGATTGTGTTGCGAAATGTGTTCTATAGCCGATCTACTACAGGTTTGCTTTGCTCTGCAGTGATAGTTCTCTTTTCTTTGCAATCCAGCACCTCCCCTATCCTGTTCTGCAGGTTGCTACTAGCAGCCTTGTTAGCTACTGTCAATGGCTCACTGTGAGTTAATAGGTGTTAATTACTCAGTTGTACTCCAATTACCTTACTGCGGCATTTCCTTATTGTCTTCCCATAACCTTCCTGTTTCAGCTGTGGTGCGCACTGCGCACAGCCATTTACCGGGTTTCGAGCGTTGTGATCCATGTACACATGCACTTTTGGTCACCATGTGTGCTCTCAGCTAAGCAAAGCTATGGCTGCATCCACACCCCTATCCTGCGGCTTTGCTTAGCAATGGGCAACCCAGATTAGCAATGCTCCAATGTACTTACAGCTACGGTGGCACACCCCACTGCTGATGTCATGTATACCTCCAGGCCACTCCTCGGTGTTGTACCACTGCACCGTATGGTACATCCTTAGGCCGGCGGGATGTTTGCGATTCAGTATTACTTGCCTCATTTGCATGGCATTGACTACTAATTCATAGTTACCATGCCGAACACTGTCACAGACCCTTAGCAACCCTTGCACCTTGGTTGTGGTGTAGCATGCATACTATTGACTATTATGGCGAAATCATGATTTGTGTTACATTTCAATTTTATGACATCTGTATATATTTTCCTAGTGTTCCCATTTGCGCACACATGCCCTGCGGTTGTACTTTGCGTTAGTGTGGCCATGACATTAAATGTTATTTTTTTATGTGTTGTGCATGTTTTTTTCTGCCATTGGCTGTATATTTAGCCACTGGCATATGTTAACTTTGTAATACGTAAGTTTGGTCCGCTTTCATTGCTCCGATGTTCTGTTTGGAAAAATGTAAACCGTTTTTTTTTTGGTTTACATTTCTGTATGCTTATGCTATGCCTGCACCACTTTATGAATCACTATGTACCTTCATTTGAATGTTGCACTACTGCGCATGGGGTGATTAGCATACATGAGCTGAGAGCTGTGCAGATCTGGCATACGCTGGTAGTGCATGTGGAATTGGATCCTACCTGAATTGCTCGACGGCCATATTTGGCATTATACCGCCTATGCTATGCCTGTGCCTGACGCAAGCTTCATGAATCCCAGGGAAGATTAAAGATGTTAAAATGGGGTAGATAGAAAAGTGGAAAAATGGGGGGCAAGCAGGGGAAGAACATAGGGAAAACAATATAGGAATATGCAGGAGGGAGGCAGGAAAGAACCATAGCTATCCATGTCTTCAACAGTGTAAATGAAAATATGTACAGAATATTAGCTGAATTTGGACTGTCACTTCAACAAAGAGGGGTGACAACAATGCAATCATGGTGTATAGCCAATTGGACCAAATCAAGTGTGCCAAGAAGATGTGTGTAAAGTGGAGAACTATGTATAGGACAATTTCTGTTTTGTTGGACAATTGCCCATTTTTTTTTTTTTTTGCTTTGCTACAGTAAGAGAAGAATGTTGTGTAAGGAATGTACTAGTTATTTCAGGTCAGGCAAGTAGAGTAGGTGAGGAATTAGATGCAAACAAACAGGACAAACAAGACAAGACAAAGGGATGGTGAGGGACATGATAGGTTGGGGACACCATGATTGGGGTTAGGGAGGGGGTAACAGATGCCTATACCCATCAAACACCAGAACATTGAGAATCTAGTCTTCACCCACAGGACTGTCATCACTATCCCCTTACCCTATTGGTTGCTGGAGTGCTTGACACTTCTCCTATGGACCATAAGTGAGAGCAGCCTCTCCATCCAGCATAGGCATGTAATAGTGTGTGCATGACCCTATGTACCAACTCAGGCATCTCCTGGTGGGTGATAAAATCACTTCTTCTGCCACTATTTACAAAGGGACCACACTACCAGCTTCTAGGGTAGGATTACCTGATGTAGAGGGCCCAGGTAGTGCAGAGGCAGTACTGTCAGGTTGAGTCCTAGATGTGCTGGGTATCACAACAGTAGCCATTGGAGCGGGGGCAGGCTTAGCCACAGGGGATGGCCTACCTCCCTGTGCTGTAAAGCATTTGGTGATTTGTCAGAGATGGATGACATGGAAATGTTTTGACAATACATATAAGAAAAAAAGAGAGAGATAATGGTTGGGGGAAGAGAAGAAAAGAGATATAATTAGTAACATTATATGTGACATACAATGCATTATCACAATAATAATGTATTTTTTCCTCGAATTTTACATTTAAATATATTTCTTAACAACTACAAGCTGTAAGTAAAGATTGCTCAAAGTAATTCTTGCAATGTGCATATATTGCACATATGCTTGGTCCAGTTATGCAGATCAACAGCAGGACATTTATGCCACTTTTGTTGAAATTAAATTATGTAATATTTTTAAAGGATTTTATTATATATTTGTTACTTATGGTATTTTGAACCACAACATTTGAATACAGTATTACACTTGACTCCTACAGTATAAGACTGCACTCCTCCAGTTGGCTTGTGCTACAGACTGAGGCATGCATGCTTGCTTTTACAGTTAGGATATGCGGGCTTACTTTGCTACAATTTATAGAAGAGCAATACTTTAGGTAAACTAATAGTTATGTTGTGCTGTATACATACCACTTGCTTCCCTCAGACTCTTTAGGCACTCAGCATGGTCATCTCAATTCACCAAAATCTCTTGGCTGGTTGTGGACTAAAGAGAAGAGAACAGGAGAATAGCATTATGCATACCAGTCTTGCCTATATGCAGCTTTATAAATTCTCTTTATACACAACTTACACAACTGTGGGATATCATCAGCCCTGAACTTATTCAGCCATTGGTTGAGTGTATTCCTCTTGCACCTTTTCAGGTCATTAAAGTGATGCCTATACTGTTCTCCAGTTTGTGGAATGCCAGTTGCACTGGATACAGCCTTGGCCAGACTATTCCATGCCTCAGACTTAGACTGGGAGCTGGGTATATTCCACCTGCAGGATGCTTTGATTGTGCCACTTTTGAAAAGTCCAGAGAAGATTCTGGTCTCTTCAACACCCCACGCATATGCCCTAAATTGGGCTCCTTTTCTTCTACTACCAGACATGTCTAGCAAGGGAATACAGTAATGGTTAAGAATGATTTCGCACCAATGCCCCTTATCACTTCTACTTGTAGTGCGCAAACCTGAACAATGATGCCAACAGCATTTGCATAACATTAAGCAGAGATCAGCAGTGCCAAGCAGAGAGGAAAGCATTTTATTAAAACTGGAAGGTTAATCTGACACTTGGCATTGGTTTGAGGGTTGCTTCCTGCTGGAACTGTTAGGTTATGACCTGACATATTTTTGGCTTTACACACTGATAAAATGAATTTTTACGATGTTGGATTCAAATCTATGCATAAGAGACAAAACATTTTCTTCCACAGGGATGATTTTGTATCCTTGCTACAGAAGAAGTGTTTCTTGGATACATTCATTATTTACAAATAAATACATATGACAGACTGAGGGAGTAACCATGTATGTGTGTGACCTGTCAAGGTCCGGGTTTATATATCCCTGTGTGTATAAGTATTACTAAAGTCTGAAGACCATCCAAGGCCAGAGAATGCAATTATGATTACAGAAACATATTAGTCAGTATACCCTTATTCACACAAATAATTCATATGAGTTTATTAAAACTGAGTGTACAACCCTTAATAAAATTGAAAGTGTATAATAATTTTTTCATGCAAATTTTAATACTAAGTAAAATATAACAACAGTAAATATATTTGGAATTTGCTGTATTAGAACCCAGACTCATGTGTGTTACAGCCCTACACTTACACCTGCTGCCACAGAAATGGCTGAAAACCATTTGGCTATTTTCATATTCATTATTAACTTCTACATGTTAACCACCATGCAACGCCGCTATATAGCATATTTGCACATTATACCATGACCCCCCCATTAATATTCCAAAACGTGCATGCTGATTGGCCATTGTGCACATTGTAAATCGACTTATACTAATGGAAAAAGGTCCGGTCGCCCGGACTTTTTCCATTAGTATAAGTCTTTTTTTAAAACACTGTCTCGCTATGTTAAAAGAGTTTAACATAGCGACACAGGTTTAAAAAAAGCAACGGAGATCTCCGTTGCTTTTTTTAAAACTGTCTCGCTATGTTAAACTCCTTTAACATAGTGACACAGTGTGTAAAAAGCAACAGAGATCTTGCTTTCTCCGTTGCTTTTTTTTAAAACCTGTCTCGCTATGTTAAATGGGTTTAACATAGTGAGACAGGTTTAAAATAACAGCGCAACGGAGATCTCCGTTGCTTATTTTAAGTGCTGTCTCGCCATGTTAAACCCATTTAACATATAAAAACAGTAAAAAGCAACGGAGATCTTGCTTTCTCTGTTGCTTTTGGCCACAGCTCTGATGTACTGCGTAGGCATGCGCAGTACATCAGAACTGCCGCGGATGCCAGACAGCTGCAGAAGGGCAGCAAAGAGGCATTATACAATGCCATTATTTAAGAAAAGTAATTGTTTCTTTTCTTAAATAATGTCATAGTATAATAGCAATAACCCACTTCTGGGTGTGGGTAATGCGGGATTTACCCACGGTTGTCTTTGTTTGGTCCCTCGGGCTTCACCCTCGGGACCAAACCACGCCAACCATGGGTAAATCCCACATTACCCACACCCAGGCGTGGGTTATTGCTATAGTGTCCAACATACTTGATAGAATGTATCCATTTTAAAATTGTCTATTGTCTGCTTCCTCTCTGCAGGTGTTCTAGACTTGCAGGTGTTGGGGAAGGTTGCTAACCACTACACAATACTGCTTAGAACGTTTGCACAATAGAATGCAAACCATGCAACTGTGCATCTTTTGAAATGAAGAATGTCTGCATCCTGTCTGCAGGCTTTCTGTCTGCTTTGTGTGTGGGCATTTATCCAGGTTTCGATGAGGGTAAGTCACACGCAAATGTGAGAAGCAAAGCTAAACAGCTAAACTTGCTTTATCTATGTGAACAGGGTTTCTTAGATTTCATGCTTAAAAGACAAATGTGGGTTTAAGCATAATTTACTGATAGTATACACTGTGTAGACCACTGTGTTTAGTAGAGGTGATACAGACAAGTGATTCAGAGATGTAGTTTATGTACTGGTCACCATAGAAGTGCATTACATGACATTTATTGTATGTATCCATTTCCTCTATTTCCGCTAAGCCAAGCAAATACTGATTTATATATATATATATATATATATATATATATATATATATATATAGTTAGATAGATATATATAAAGATAAAGATAACAATATAGATTAGATATAGATATAGATATAGATATAGATATAGATATAGATATAGATATAGATATGGGTCCATGTCACATAATTGAAATTTCACTTAGCCAAAACTCACCGAAGATTCAATTAAGTGAACATTCACATAACAGGATTTTTACACAAGGAATGTAGGCAGTTGGCCAACATGCAATCTGCAAACACATCACAGCATGTCAAACCCACCCTGTGGCCCTCACATCCTCCCTAACTATAGATACCCACTGTGAGATTGCACCACAGTGGGGAAAAGGGCAAATTTCCCCATGTTGGCCAAATGTCTACATTCCCTGTGTAAAAATCTGGTGCTGTGAATGTTAGCTTAGTTGAACATTTGGGGCTGGATTCACAAAGGCTTGCATGGAGTCTAAGAGTAGTGTAAGACTCCAGACAGCCAATATGTCTGCCGAGCGATCCAGGAACAGCCGGCAGGGGCGTGCATGAGAGGTCCTAAAACTACTCATGCACGGACAGTGTTAGGTTATGCAAATTACCTCATTTGCTGCTGAAAGCTATGCAAATGAGGTAAATTTGCGATCCAGGAAACACTAACCTGTCCGAGTAAGAGCAGTGTTATTTGCAGAAATGTATTCTGTTGGTAACTGAGTACCATTCTGCAAATAGCAAAACGGAGCAATGACAGCTCCAAATAAAGGATAAATCCAGTTGAGGAAGCATGCTGATGGCCAAATATAAGGCCATTGGCATTTATATGTGTTGCAAAAAAAAAAAAAGTAATACCCACCCCTGATCCCCGATGTTTAAGCGTAGCGCAGCACCACGCAAACTTGCGGCACTCTAAAAACCAAAAAATAAATAAATAAAAGCCAAGAATAGGCATTTTATTACAAATATACATCTGCCATGCAAGTGAATGGCAGGCTGAAGACAACATGACTACTGAGTAGTGGTTGCTAAGGGGGGAAGCTCAGTGTGAGAGATGTAACCAAGCATTAGTAGGCAATCCTATGCAAATGAGTATAAGGATAGTGAATCCCAATTTTTCCCTGCTATGTGAACCATGTCCTTACAGTATAAGAGTAGGATTAGGGGAGTATCAGAGTAGTAGATAGGTGACATCATGAGGGGGGAGTATGTATCAAAGACTGTAAGCTTATTGGAGCAGAGTGGCATGTGTTTGCTATGAGTTACTCAGGACTGGAAGAGGCGTGTCTATAGTTGTCTGAACTGAAACCCAGAAACCGAAGGTGTACGCTGTGGCTACAACCAAAGTCTCTTGCAAAGATGCTTACACTTTGTGCGTGTGCGTGCCTGTAAACCTGTGTAAGCCTGTGTGCACGTGTGTGCGCCCATGTAAGCCTGTGTAAGGCTGTGTAAGCCTGTGTGCGTGGATGTGCACCCACCTAAGCCTGTGTAAGCGTGTGTAAGGCTGTGTGTGCATGTGTGAGCTTGTGTGCATGTGTTTGCACTTGTTTGCGCGGTGCCACCCCCTGTGGAAACAGAAAAGGGAAAAGGAAGGAAAAGTAGTAGTAGGAAGTTAACCGAGGAGAACTAGAAGAGCTGCCAGGTGAAATCAATCAGAATCAGCCAATTACACAGGCAGTACACTAGCCCAGCCCAGCACTTAAAACTCTGCAAACAACACTCCCCCATGTTTTACTCAGAAACACTACAACACTGCAGTATACAGAGAGAAGTGAAAACTTAAAAAGTTTAACTGAGAAAAAAAATGTTAGGGGATGCCATTGCTATTATAAGGCAACATGTGCAAGATGCTGAGGGTGATGCCATTGCGGATGTTGCTGAGCAACCCACAGTGAGGAGATGGAGAAGAGTTTTCAGACCCAGGGTAACCTACTAGGGGCTACATGAGCTGGAGATTGTGGAGCGCTATAGAGTGGACAGAGAGCTCCTGCAGCAAATTGTTGAGCTGTGCAGGCCACGCCTCACACACAGAACCAACAGAGGGGAACCCATCCCAGTAGAAACCAAGGTATGTGTTGGCCTAAGAATACTAGCAACAGGTACCTTCCAGAGACCAACTGGTGATATGATGGGGATTTCACAGGCATCAGCATCCAGGGTACTGCACCAGTTCCTGAATGCCATGTCAGCACATATCGGTGATCATGTATATTTCCCCAGTTCCCATGAGGTATTGGCCAGCAATATGCGTCTCTTCCAGCAAATAGCGAAATACCCTGAGGTAATGGGTGCAATTGATTGCACGCACATACACATCAAAGCACCAGCTGGTGAGTGGGGTAGGGCCTACATCAACCGCAAGGGCTTCCACTCCATCAACTGCCAGGTCGTGTGTGATGCCCAGGGCATAATACTGAATGTGTGTGCTGGCTGCCCTGGAAGCTACCATGATTCCCATATCTGGAATCTGATGCAGCTGTACCAGACATTTACCAAGGGGGACATCCCTGGTCACCTAGTGGGGGATGCTGGATACGCACTGAAGCTGTGGCTGATGACACCTATCAGAAATGCACACACACCTGAACAAGAACTCCATAATGAGGCACATGCACAAACATGAAATGTAATCAAGCATGTGTTTGGGATGCACAAGTCACGGTTCCGGTGCCTGGACACATCTGGTAGAGCCTTGCAGTACTCACCAACTACATGTACCCAAATTGTCATGGTATGTGCCATGCTACACAATATGATCCTGCGAAAACAGCTGCAGCAGGAACAGCATGTGGCAGGGCCAAACAGCCCCCCACCATTGCCAAGGCCTGCACAGGCACAGCGTGACTTGGAGGAGGAACAACCTGAGCCTGCCCCAGTAGGCAGAAGGAGGTGTGCCCAGTATGCCTTGGCCTTGGCAAAGAGGCAACGCATAGCACATACACTGGCTCAGTAGGAACCCTGGAAATGATACCTCTCTCTGACTCGCACATAAAATAAAAGGGATGCCTAAATTGACACTACCTGTTTCCAAACATGTATAGGGAGTGTAGTATGTGCATCCAACATAGGCAGCCCTGCAGCACCACCGGAGGCATGATTGCCATGTTTTAAGCAATATAAAGCAGTGCTAAGCAGCATCTAACAATATTTAGCACATGTAAACAAAATCACCCGTGCTAACTAGCGCAATGTTGGGCAACATTGAGCAATGTTGGCCAAGGTTGTGCAAAGTCGTGCAAAGTTGAGCAAAGTCAGGTAAACATGCTCATATTTGTTTTACTGTTCCTTAAGCAATCTGCTCTGCCCAGCATGAAAATAAAAAGCAGTGACAGGGCTCAAAACCAGGATACTGTACACTATAGTCATAGTACTGAACCACGAACAACCACAAACTATTAAACAATAATTCCAGTAGCACAATAACAAGTGCCGGACCACCGTTGAATTAAAATCCAAAGCTTTTATTATAAAATGGTAAGCGCTTTCGGCTGTATAATACTAGCCTTCATCAGACAATTTTAAAACACACATTGCATCACTTTATAAACCTTATAGGCATATTGGCAATTATTTAATTAACCAATAATGATTTAGCTCATTAATATTCAGCATTAATATACACCTTTTCAGCTTGAGGTGTCCTTCTATGTGATGCATTTGGACCATTACGAAACATAAACTCAAACTTATATACTGTGTATGAATACATTATATTTTGAAACATACCTAAAAAATGTAATACATTTGAATGCGATAAAATTCACTACTAAGTGGTATATATTTCCACCTAATTTTATAATATATACATATGTTCATATACAAACTAACTTGTGCATTAATTTATGCATGCAAAATAAAAAAATAAAATAATAAAATATATGAAATATATGAAATATATGAAATATAATAGATGAACATCATCTATTAAAAGCTCTAAGTTTTAGTATACTAGTAATGGAGATGGAATCATTCAGTCCTGGAAATTGTGTGGCATTCAAATAGACCTGCCACCAATATTCTTTTGACTCTAGTATTAATTTCCATGGGCCTCTTCTAGGAGATGGCCGTACTTGTTCCAGTACTGTGAAACCAAATTTGTGTGTATCATTGTGCATTATATGCCTAAATAAAGCATTACTAGTTGACTTCCTACCAATATCATAAACATGCTCTTATATGCGTTATTTTAATTTATGCTCAGTTTTTCCTACATAATAGGCTGGACACTGTCCACATATTGCAACATATGCCACTCCAGAAACATTTCAATTATATTTTCCTTTTACTTTTACACTGATCCCATTAATATGAGCATATCCACCTTCTATAATATACGAGCAATAATTGCACATATTGCATTTCCTCATACCTCCATTTTTGAAACTATCTGATATTGGACACATATTACACCAGTCCTTTAAATTTTTATCCCTTTTATATATAATTAAAGGCTGCTTCCCCAATATAGTTTCCAATTGGGTATCACCCCTGAATAATATCCAATTTTTCATGACTAAACCTTTTATATATTCAGAATCTTGTGTATAAGTGGTGATGAATGCCAAATTACCTTTTGTAATATGTCTATCATTGTTGGCAGTGCTGAAATTACTACTATTATTATTTTGTACCATTACTGTGTGTTCATCAAGAACTGTAGAGTCTTGCTGACTGACACTGCCAATTACTGTGTTTGTTAACAGTGGTTTGTAAAACCCATTGGTTCTTTTTATTATAACTTCATTAAGTATTCCATCAACAAACTGTTGTGGATAATCCCTATTTAAAAACATATTTGCTATAAATTGGCATTCATTCACAAATTCATCAAATTTTGTAACCATATGTGCGGCTCGGACCAGTTGGCCTTTTAGAACCGCTTTTTTTGTATGCAAAGGGTGGTTGCTATCAAAATGCAAACATTTATTAGAATAAGTTTTTTTACGATGTATATTTGCCTTTAAAGAATTATAGATAATATCCTTCTGTAAATAAATATCCAAATAAGCTATACTATCAATTCCAATTTCATAAGTGAAAGACAGAAATTCAGTGGTATCATTTATGTATTTTATAAAAACCTCAACCAATTCTGCTGGTCCCCTCCAGATAAAAAACAAATCATCTAAGAATTGGCTATATAACTCTACATGCTGCATGAATTCTGATGGAAATAAATATCTCTTTTCCCATACTGCTGGTCTGGAAGGGACCAGCAGAATTGGTTGAGGTATTTATAAAATACATAAATGATACCACTGAATTTTTGTCTTTCACTTATGAAATTGGAATTGATAGTATAGCTTATGTGGATATTTATTTACAGAAGGATATTATCTATAATTCTTTAAAGGCAAATATACATCGTAAAAAAACTTATTCTAATAAATTTTTGCATTTTGATAGCAACCACCCTTCGCATACAAAAAAAGCGGTTCTAAAAGGTCAACTGGTCTGAGCCGCACATATGGTTACAAAATTTGATGAATTTGTGAATGAATGCCAATTTATAGCAAATATGTTTTTAAATAGGGATTATCCACAACAGTTTGTTGATGGAATACTTAATGAAGTTATAATAAAAAGAACCAATGGGTTTTACAAACCACTGTTAACAAACACAGTAATTGACAGTGTCAGTCAGCAAGACTCTACAGTTCTTGATGAACACACAGTAATGGTACAAAATAATAATAGTAGTAATTTCGGCACTGCCAACAATGATAGACGTATTACAAAAGGTAATTTGGCATTCATCACCACTTATACACAAGATCCTGAATATATAAAAGGTTTAGTCATGAAAATTGGATATTATTCAGGGGTGATACCCAATTGGAAACTATATTGGGGAAGCAGCCTTTAATTATATATAAAAGGGATAAAAATTTAAAGGACTGGTGTAATATGTGTCCAATATCAGATGGTTTCAAAAATGGAGGTATGAGGAAATGCAATATGTGCAATTATTGCTCGTATATTATAGAAGGTGAATATGCGCATATTAACGGGATCAGTGTAAAAGTAAAAGGAAAATATAATTGTAATGTTTCTGGAGTGGTATATGTTGCAATATGTGGACAGTGTCCAGCCTATTATGTAGGAAAAACTGAGCGTAAACTAAAACAATGCATATACGAGCATGTTTATGATATTGGTCCGAAGTCAACTAATAATGCTTTATTTAGGCATATAATGCACAATGATATGCACAAATTTGGTTTCACAGTACTGGAACAATTACGACCATCTCCTAGAAGAGGCCCATGGAAATTAATACTAGAGTCAAAAGAATATTGGTGGCAGGTCTATTTGAATGCCACACAATTTCCAGGACTGAATGATTCCATCTCCATTACTAGTATACTAAAACTTGGAGCTTTTAATAGATGATGTTCATCTATTATATTTCATATATTTCATATATTTTATTATTTTATTTTTTTATTTTACATACATAAATTAATGCACAAGTTAGTTTGTATATGTACATATGTATATATTATAAAATTAGGTGGAAATATATACCACTTAGTAGTGAATGTTATCGCATTCAAATGTATTACATTTTTTAGGTATGTTTCAAAATATATTCATACACAGTATATAAGTTTGAGTTTATGTTTCGTAATGGTCCAAATGCATCACATAGAAGGACACCTCAAGCTGAAAAGGTGTATATTAATGCTGAATATTAATGATCTAAATCATTATTGGTTAATTAAATAATTGCCAATATGCCTATAAAGTTTATAAAGTGATGCAATGTGTGTTTTAAAATTGTCTGATTAAGGGTAGTATTATACAGCCGAAAGCGCTTACCATTTTATAATAAAAGCTTTGGATTTTAATTCAACGGTGATCCGGCACTTGTTATTGTGCTACTGGAATTATTGTTTAATAATTTGTGGTTGTTCATGGAGTTTATCAGTTTTATGGCAACCGGCAGCACGCAAGAGGCGGACACTATGGTTACGAGAAATGAATTTGATAAATTACAGCAGTCAGTCTTTAGTCTTACTCAACTAATTCAACAAATGTATGGTAATAATGGTGGTCTAAGGTTACCAAATTTTAGCAACAATAGAACGGATAGTGTTGATAGTAATGACAGTATTCCTCCCGGGCAATTGCCACTACATGAGCGGGATGAGTCGCATAATGATATGGTTTTTAATGCAAATGAATTGCAGCAATGGCTTAATCAAGTGAAATATAATGGTGCCGACAGAAACTCAGGTACACCCAGCTTTTCATCAATGGTGGATGAGTTTCATGACCTTGTTTGGCGGTATCGCAAATTAGTGCATGAAAATACTTATTTTAAAGAGTGTATAAAAAGACAACAAATTCCCAAGGGAATAAGATACTGGAAGTATCCTACAGGCTTAAAAGAGAATAGTGCACTTCACAAGGAGTTACTACAATTATTTGATCGGCAGGGGTGCGAGTTTCTACAAGTTTTAATAAAACATAATATTACAGAAATGGATGATCTTAACACACAAATTCAGGTTATGGACACCAAAATTAAACAACAGTCGGCATTCAATGCATGCCATAATCAATATCTAGAGTTGTTCACTCAAATAGATAAACACAGTAATATTGTGGTGGAAAGGAAAACCCAGAAGTTAGAAAGAGATCGAGTGGACTATTCCAAGGGGCTGGCTTATCCAAAACCAATGCGAGGGCAATGGCGAAAAGAAACTATAGGCAACGCTTCTCAAATTGGGGACGACAATGGTGGGCAAATGCAAGAAAATAACCAACAATTCCCTTTAGAGAATGGCAGTTTGCACCGTTTGGAGCGTCTTCACAACAAGGACAATTACAGAATGAGGAACAACAGCTCTCGAGTGTGGAGCAAGCAGAGGACAGTCTCATGGAGCAACCGCAGTTAAATACAGTAAGTTTAGACAATTTTCAAAATAACTTGCAAAGCAATGTTGATACATATCAACTGATTTCCAATACGAAGGGTGATTTTCATATCTACAATTACAGTGAGGCCATTATTACTACTGAGCAAGCAAATATATTTAGTAAAGGCCTCACTTTTGTTCCAGAAAGAAGGGCAAAAATGACCAATCTTGTCACAGAGTTAAAACTTTTCACTAGAAAAATCAATTTAGCGGTTTTACACCAGCAAGCCCCATGTATGGACCATAACTTTCTACGTATACCCAGCATCACAAATCCACCCCTTCATCCTAAAATAAAACTATTTGAGGAAATATGTGAACTTGATTTCAGGTATCACATTGGTTCTAACAATAATAAAAAGCACAAAATGATGTCAACAAACTTCACAAAAGTCCAAAGTAATATGTTAAATGACTTAAAAATCAATGGCAATATCCGGATTATGCAGCCGGATAAAGGAGGTGGACTTGTTATAATGAATTTGTTTGATTACAATCAACAATTAACAAATATAGGTTCATAGGTTCATAGGTTGGTACTAGGTACTCCCTAGCCCTAGGGCCAATACAAGCAGCCATAACACCCTCCTGGCTTTTTTTTCCATTATTATTACTTTCCTGGACCCCTTTTGTATGATGATGCGTACATGGAAGTTTCAATTAATGAAATTAATATTTCTTACTCTAGAATTGATTATACTCTTGAAGATATGCTGTGGAAAGGGCAGATTACCAACCAAGCATATTTATATATGCAAGTGAATAATCCCAAGATTCCTATAATGTTTGGAGCACCTAAATTACATAAAAATTTGCAAAGTCCACCAATGCGTCCTATAGTAGATGCAGGTGGTTCTAAAACATATTACATAGCAACATATATTGATGCAACATTAAAAGGAAAGATAAAAAGTCTAGAATACATTTGTAGAGACTCTTGGGATTTTCTCACTAAGGTCAACAGTTTAAACATTAATAATATGGATAGGATTATGTTTATCATGGTAGATGTGAAAGACTTGTTTACTTGTATACCCCACCAGTTAGGTATCACTTGGTTTTCTGATTTTTTCTTTGAGATCGTACCAGTACCTCAAGATCAGCTCAATGCTCTGGTTGATTTATTAGAATTGGTATTAACTAATAATTATATCTTTCATGCTGGCCAATATTTCAAACAAAATCAAGGGGGTAGCGATGGGCTCTCATGTGGGTACATTGTATGCAAGTGTCATCATGGCAGTATGGGAAAAGAGATATTTATTTCTATCAGAATTCATGCAGCATGTAGAGTTATATAGCCGATTCTTAGATGATTTGTTTTTTATCTGGAAGGGACCAGCAGAATTGGTTGAGGTATTTATAAAATACATAAATGATACCACTGAATTTCTGTCTTTCACTTATGAAATTGGAATTGATAGTATAGCTTATTTGGATATTTATTTACAGAAGGATATTATCTATAATTCTTTAAAGGCAAATATACATCGTAAAAAAACTTATTCTAATAAATTTTTGCATTTTGATAGCAACCACCCTTCGCATACAAAAAAAGCGGTTCTAAAAGGTCAACTGGTCTGAGCCGCACGTATGGTTACAAAATTTGATGAATTTGTGAATGAATGCCAATTTATAGCAAATATGTTTTTAAATAGGGATTATCCACAACAGTTTGTTGATGGAATACTTAATGAAGTTATAATAAAAAGAACCAATGGGTTTTACAAACCACTGTTAACAAACACAGTAATTGACAGTGTCAGTCAGCAAGACTCTACAGTTCTTGATGAACACACAGTAATGGTACAAAATAATAATAGTAGTAATTTTGGCACTGCCAACAATGATAGACATATTACAAAAGGTAATTTGGCATTCATCACCACTTATACACAAGATCCTGAATATATAAAAGGTTTAGTCATGAAAAATTGGATATTATTCAGGGGTGATACCCAATTGGAAACTATATTGGGGAAGCAGCCTTTAATTATATATAAAAGGGATAAAAATTTAAAGGACTGGTGTAATATGTGTCCAATATCAGATAGTTTCAAAAATGGAGGTATGAGGAAATGCAATATGTGCAATTATTGCTCGTATATTATAGAAGGTGAATATGCGCATATTAACGGGATCAGTGTAAAAGTAAAAGGAAAATATAATTGTAATGTTTCTGGAGTGGTATATGTTGCAATATGTGGACAGTGTCCAGCCTATTATGTAGGAAAAACTGAGCGTAAATTAAAACAATGCATATACGAGCATGTTTATGATATTGGTCCGAAGTCAACTAATAATGCTTTATTTAGGCATATAATGCACAATGATATGCACAAATTTGGTTTCACAGTACTGGAACAATTACGGCCATCTCCTAGAAGAGGCCCATGGAAATTAATACTAGAGTCAAAAGAATATTGGTGGCAGGTCTATTTGAATGCCACACAATTTCCAGGACTGAATGATTCCATCTCCATTACTAGTATACTAAAACTTAGAGCTTTTAATAGATGATGTTCATCTATTATATTTCATATATTTCATATATTTTATTATTTTATTTTTTTATTTCACATACATAAATTAATGCACAAGTTAGTTTGTATATGAACATATGTATATATTATAAAATTAGGTGGAAATATATACCACTTAGTAGTGAATTTTATCGCATTCAAATGTACTACATTTTTTAGGTATGTTTCAAAATATAATGTATTCATACACAGTATATAAGTTTGAGTTTATGTTTCGTAATGGTCCAAATGCATCACATAGAAGGACACCTCAAGCTGAAAAGGTGTATATTAACGCTGAATATTAATGAGCTAAATCATTATTGGTTAATTAAATAATTGCCAATATGCCTATAAGGTTTATAAAGTGATGCAATGTGTGTTTTAAAATTGTCTGATGAAGGCTAGTATTATACAGCCGAAAGCGCTTACCATTTTATAATAAAAGCTTTAAATTTTAATTCAACAGTGGTCCGGCACTTGTTATTGTGCTACTGGAATTATTGTTTAATAGTACTGAACCACTAAGCCATGATAGCATTGCAGTGGCGCAAACACAGCAGGACAATTGTACAGTAATGCAAACACAAAGAAATGCTGTATCATGTCCCTAAAGAGGCATATGGGTAACCTCCCCCACAGGCCGATGCAGACAGAGAACATCAGGCCAGGTGGTGTGATGTGGGTTGTGTAGGCTATGAAGTTGCAATCTAATATATGTGACATTGGACGCTAGGCTCTGTAGCACAGTAGTATGCCTCAAGCCAGTATGATAGGCAACAGTACAGACTGAAATGGTGTACGGTACATAGCAGTGCAGGCACAGCAAATGTGTATACGTGTCAGGTGAAACCCTCATCCTATGTACACCCACAGTAACAATCAGGTGTGCCCCTGGGCAGAAGTGTACAAAGAATAGCTGTCCCCCCTGTATGTAGAAATGTTGATAAGTCTATGCAAAGTGTCTCATGGAAGCCCTGCAGGCACAGCATGATCCCTGTTGATCTATGACACAAAGGTGAGCCCTGCTGTAAAGATACAGCTTGACTTTCCATACACATATAGTATAAATGTCTATACTGGGCGTGCTCACACACTCCAACAAATGTAGTGGATTTCATTCAGTATCACACTGAAAGGTCATACTGGGCATGCTCACACACTTAAAAAATGAAGCAAATGTCAGGCAACAACATACTGAAAGGTCATACTGGGCAAGCTCACACACATAAAACGAAGCAAATGTCAGGCAACAACATACTGAAAGGTCATACTGGGCAAGCTCACACACATAAAACGAAGCAAATGTCAGGCAACAACATACTGAAAGGTCATACTGGGCATGCTCACACACGTATGCCAAATACGGAGGTGATAATAAGGGATCTATGGACAAATGTGGATAGACATCTCTACTTCCAGAAACACATTCACAAAGTTGTCAGAAAATCATGCTATGTGTTCACATAAACTGCCAAGGTCTGTGCATGTAGGTCAAAGGAGGTTCCCAGTACTCAGCAGTCATCGGACCCGTCAGAGAGTACCACAACACACCTGCGATGAATCAGACTAGGCACGTTCAACAGCCAGAAAGACCACTGATGTACCCTAACAAGAGGATTACTGGCCTCAAACAGTTGCCCCACGCAACAAGATTGAATGTAACCCTATCTGTACTCTGTTGCATACTGTCTACTCAGGAGATCTCTGCCCAACGGACAGGTCCATGTCATGGCTACACTCATATCTGTACTGAGTTACAGCTCAATGGTAGTAAATATACAGACACAACTGATATTGCCAACATCCTGGCAGATAGGACCACTGTTAACTCTACCCCCCTCTCACTCATGAAAGAGCACACCTCTATAATGGAAGACTGCAAAGTTGCTGTCATCACGGCTGCACAGGTAAAAAACACTCTCCAAAGCCAGTATCACAGCAGCCATGGGACCAGATAACTTCACAGGCTGTGTTCCACACAAACCACAGAATGAACAGGCACCACACTGATGTATCATGTGCAGTCATAGCCTCACCTCATGCTTTGTGCCCATTGAATGGTGCACAGTGATGGTTATCCCACTACACAAGGGTGGAGACACCACGGACCCCAGGAAACAGTGCCCCATTAGCCTGATGAGCCCGCTCTCCAAGGCCATGGAATGTATCATCATACAACATATAAACAATTACATTTGTAACCCCCAAACCCTGGACCACAACCATGTTGGGTTTGTAAAATGCAGATCATGTCACCTAAACCTGATAGATGACATTGAAGCAGTCAACAGAACCGTCGACAAGGGTAAGGTGGTTCACACAACCTCTGTTGATCCTGCCATGGCTTACAACCCCACCCCACACTCTGTAAATATAAATAAACCCACTAAACTAGGAATAAATTGCTATGTCACAAGATGGGTTGCCAACAGGCTTACTGACAGAACACACACTGTAAAAGTAGCAGACTCCAAGTATGACTTTGGACCAGTGACGAGTGCAGTACCACAGGGTTCAGTCCTGGGTCTTGTCCTGTTTAGTATCTACTTCCCTGAAGTAAACTTTAACATGGAAGGGCTGTGGCTACAGAAGTTACCAGAGGACTGCAAACTAGGAACCATAATTGTAAACACTAAAGATGTGGACATCCTACAAAAGGGCCTCACTGAGACAGATGGCTGTTGTCAAAGCCATGGGCTCTAGCTCAATGGCAAAAGGTGCATTGTCATCCCCTTTGTTCAAACCTCTGTAGCCAAGAACTACAACATAAGCGGTAGTATACTTAACAGTGAAAGTGTGACAAGGGACCTTGGGTCACAGGTGTACACTGGACACAAGTGTGATAATCACATCCCCACAGTAGTCAGAAAACCCTGCTATGTGGCACACCTCATCACAAAATGTGTCTCATGCAGGATAGAAGAGGACATTGTTCCCCACTACTCATCACTCAGTAGAACTATAATAGAGTACAACGCCACTTTTGCTATGTACCTCACAAGACCACTACAACAACTGTAAAGCCTGCAGCAGTACCTCACAAAGAGCATTACCAGCCAGAAATACATGCCATACACAGACCATCTCAAAATGCTCCATCTGTACTCCCTTGCATATCACCTACTCAGATGTGCTCACTGCCCAACATACAAAGCTATGTCAAATGTAGAGCTGTTGGACATGCTCCATGTAAAACACTCACAGTCCCCCTGACCTTCGGACCCAAAACCATGAGTGAAATACAAAAGGAAGGGGTGTACCCATTTACCATATGGATACCCACACCTTCAGGTTAGTGGCACAGCATGAGGCCTTGGAGACTATGCAAGTGCAACTGACATTGGGCAAAGATGCTCATCAGATTGTAGCCTGCTACAGATCACCTACCTTGTCACAGGAACCTCACTCAGTATTCCTGAGAACAGTGGAAAATATAGAGGTCCTATCAAACACCATTATATGAGGTGATTACAACTACCCAAACATTGAGTGTGAGAATTACTTGTGTACAACATCCTTTGCCCAATGTTTCCTAGAGTTTAAAAGCTCTAACACCCTGGAACAGCTGGTCACCATGCCCACTAGAGGTGACACCATACTGGACATGATCATCACCAACATGGGGTAACAGTGTTCCACAACAGTGATAAAGCCCTCGCTGGTAATATCAGATCATAAAGTAATCACACTGGACATCCACATTGCGCCCCCTCACCCAGTCAATGAAACCACCGTGAAGACATTTTCAAAAGCAAACTGCACACGTCCCAAGACAAAAGTGGAAAGTTCAAAATACCTCTTGCTGTAGGATAATGGTATACAATCTGCCGAATCAGTTACAAGTGAATCCTATGAGCATCTACAGGGATGCATGGATCGACACATCACACATAAAACCAAGATGCACTTCTCCAAAAATAAGAAAACAATCCGGTGGTTGTTGCCCATAAACAAGCTAGACAACAGAAGGAGGAAACTAACACCTGATAGAGCCAACTTCACTAAAGGAAAGGCATCACTAATCATTATTAGGAAGAAGCAATGATTGCTCATAAAATAATTCAAGGACACTTTCAAAAGACAAATTGCCAAGGACTGTAAGAATGACAACCACAAAGCCTGCGGTAGCTATACCACACATGTAGGTGTCAACTTCCAAATATGCTGTCAGCTACTGACAAATGGCAAGGAATACACTGAACCAACTTTCATTGTCCACATCCTGGGGGACAAGTTCAGTGAAAATTTCCCCCCATCACCCCCAAAAGGGCCTGTGTCCATCACAGAAGGATGCAGAGCCCCAGACATCATGGACATGCAAGTAAGGACAGCCCTCTCCAAAGCCAAGAACACAGCATTAATGGGACTGGATGGTGTCCCAGGCTACGTTTTACACTAGGCAAAAAAGGAACCACACCCTCACCTACATTCACTGGCCAGACTCAATCGTACCACAGGGTATGTACCCAAGGAATGGCATACACCAACAGTCATCCAGGCCCACAAAGAGGGTGCCACAACAGAACCTGGAAACCATTGCCCTATACGTCTACTCAGCCTGGTCTACAAAACTATTGAGCAAAATGTCATAGAACCCATAAACAGTGACATTGGGGACTTCCAGACACTGGACTCTACACAACCCCGCCTTGTTAAAGGCAGACCCTGCCTCCTAAACATAGTTGACTTACTACAAACAGTTACCAAGGACATAGATGGAGGCGAAAGTAGTCCACACAGCCCACCTGGACCTCACTAAGGACTTTTTACACCATTCCCTACTCTGTCATCATGGACACGCTTACCAGCCTGAACATCAACAGATATGTCACAGGATGTGTTGCCAAGTGGCTCACAGATCAAACACACATGTTCTGAGTTGTGGGTGCCATGTCTGACTCTAAGACAGTCACAGATGGCATCCCACAGGTCCTGGCCCTGGGACCCCACCTGTTCAGTAGACACTGCTCAAAGGTACAGACAAGCATGGGAGGAGTATGGCTGAACAGGTTTGCAGATGACTGCTAACTGTGGTCCATAATCAACTCTATGGCTGGCACACACATCCTCCTGAAGGGGCTTACAGGGACAGATACCTGGTGTCAAAACAATGCCCCAAGAAGAATGGCAAAGAATGTATAGTCATCCCCTTTGCCTAAAACAAAGTGCAAACAAATTACCACATAGGTGGTACTCCAGTATGCATGGAGAAAGTCATGAAGGCCCTGGGGACACAGTTAGACAGTACACTCTTCTTTGATGATCACATGGCCAAAGTGTTTAGACACTCCTTCTATGTAGCCCACCCAATGTCACCTAATGTAACCCACTTTGTCTAGTCTGATGATGTCACCAACCTACAAATATACCTGTGGAAAATAGAAATTGCAGTAATGTGTATAGTGTGTTGTGTAAATGCGTACTCCTGTCATATCATAAACCAGTAAGGTAGAGGTTTGAATCTTGCACTTGACAAGTGTGTGTGTGTGTGTGTGTGTGTGTGATCTCCTTGAAGAGGAGCAACCTTTTTGGAGAGTACTCATACACCTTAAAAGTGGTATACTAATCTTTGTCAGGTCTGATGATGTCACCATCCTTCAAACATACCCGTGGAAAACAAAATTTGTAGTAATGTGGATAGCGCATCGTGTAAATGTGTACTTCTGTAGTATCACGGACCAGTTAGGTAGGGGTTTGAATCCTGCACTTGATAAGTGTGTGTTTGCTTGAATATGATCTCCTTGGAGAAAAGCAACCTTTTTGGAGAGTACTCATACACCTTAAAAGTGGTTTACTAATCTTTGTCAGGACTGATGATGTCAACATCCTTCAAACATACCTGTGGGAAAAAAGAGCTCACAGTAATGTGTATAGCACGTTGTGTAAATGTGTACTCCTGTCGTATCAGAAACCAGTTAGGTAGGGGTTTGAATCCTGCACTTGACAAGTGTGTGTCTGTTTGTGTGTGATCTCCTTAGAGAGAAGCAACCTTTTTGGAGACTACTCATACACCTTAAAAGTGGTATACTAATCTTTGTCAGGTCTGATGATGTCACCATCCTTCAAACATATCTGTGGAAAAGCAAACTCACAGTAATGTGTATAGCGCGTCGTGTAAATGCGTATTCCTGTAGTATCGTAAACAAGTTAGGTAGGGTTTGAATCCTGTGCTTGACAAGTGTATGCGTGTCTGTTTGTGTGTGATGTCCGTGAAGTGGAACAACCTTTTTGGAGAGTATTCATACACCTTAAAAGTGGTATACTAATCTTTGTCAGGGCTGATGATGTCACCATCCTTCAAACATACCTGTGGAAAAGAAAGCCCACGGTAATGTGTATAGCATTCCGTGTTAATGCGTAGTGCTCTAGTATCATGAAGTAGTTAGGTAGTGGTTTGAATCCTGCACTTGGTGAGTGTGTGTTCTCTATGTGTGTGGTACTGTTAGTCAATGTGTAGTGGGTTTTGCTTTTACTACTGTATGACATGTCAGTATGCATTGCACATGTGAGGTAGCTGTGTGGCAAATACATATACGTACATGTTACCTCAGTTATTGCATGTGTGTGAACCCTGCTGTCTCCAAGGACACAACTGTCATCTTTGCCAGACTGTGCTGCTGCTTCCCAGACATTAGATCACATCTGTATGCTTGTGACAAGGTCAGCCACTGCAGTGATCCCTGGCCTAGGTCATCCGTGTCACACAAACTCATTACGGTTACTATTGAATTGTGTGAGTGAGGTTCTATGGCCGAGGTATATGTTAGACCAGTTCTAACGCAGCAAAGCCTGTCAATGATGGCTATTCATTATAGGTGTACAACAACCTTTGTGGATATGCATGCAAACCCCTTATTGCTTATGTGATCCACCGAGGTATTTCAAAAAACCTTAGGAAATGTGATTATTAAAGAAGAGATGACATAACACTTGGTTGCATGTACACATCGGTACCTGTTCATCATGTTGGTGGCTACTACCTATGTGGTACTGTGGGGATACTATGTTTTGTAAAGGTGGATGACTATGCTTAGTTTGGATAATAGCTTTACAGCATGGGTTTGACAACAGTTATCTGTCTGTATGGTTCCCTTGTGGAGGATGTGTGCGTCTTCTGGAGAATGAATTATAGGCCTCAGTATGCATTACCAGGTGTGGACGGACATATCCCTACTGTGATTGCTTGTACCTAAGAGAGCTATATGCCAGACAGGAGTGGTCTCAGTAATGGGTGCAGGTGAATACCACTAGTTACTGGCATAGTATAGTACCTGAAGGATGCAAATTTTGCTGTGTGTCCTACAGCTGTGTGTCAGTCATGAAGACATCATCTAATGATTGGTTATGGTCAGGCTGTTGAAGTTATGTATACCAGCAGAATGTAGAACAATGACAGTAACAGTATCACCCACAGCACAGTGTCAAACCATGTCATACACACATGTGTAGACAGGTTCAGAAATGTGCATAGTACAATGCATACTGGCCACCAATAGAAACTATGTAGTGTTACTGTGTGATACAGGGCATGTCACCCTGCCCATGTGTCCACTATGCATGTACATGCAGACAGTGCACCTCCACCATGTTCACAGACATACACCTGCAAATCTGTGCTACACACATCCCACACATATTGTCCACTCTCTAACACATGCTACCAATACTACACACATCAGCCAAGTGGCACATGGGTGGAAAATACATTATTTTAACTAACACTGGTGTATACAATACTACAATGACAATCATAGCTTTAATGCATCATGCCTGCTCAGCTACACCTTCAAGCATATCATTACACTCTACTGCTGACAACATGGTAACATTGCTGTACTGCTATAAAGTCACCCTGTGCATCAGCACCATGGTAGCCTGTTCCTGCATCGATTTTACAGATGAAAGGAGGTGGCACAGGTTTCATCATATGCACAGAGTGTGTTGTTGGTTTGCCAGAGGCCTACAGTGAGCCATCCAATCGACATGTATGTGTGTGTGTGTGTGTGTGTGTGTGTGTGTGTGTGTGAGGGGCAAGAGTACTGCTATGGGCCAATGTTGATGTAATGTGTGCAGGTATGTATTAGCCCTAGGTGACTGGTTCCTGTGTGTGTGTCTGCATGCACACAGTTCCACCATGTGGCTGCCATATACGGGTATTTGTGGGACAGCCACAGACTGTACCTGCCAGGCTTTACAGATCACCATCTCTGGCCACGGATTCGGTACCTGTGCCTGGCAGGGGTGCTACTGACACTATCAGGTACTAAGCCAGACTGGGTACTATCCCCAGAGGTAGATGGATGTACACTGGACCCAGGTCTCTGCTGGGACTGTCCAGAACCACGTGCACATGGTCTTCTAGGCTGGGGCTGGTACTGACACTACGGGAGCGGCTGTGACTTGAGTGACATCCATGGCAACTTCCAGCTGCTGATGTTGCTGGCATACGTCCACATCGACGTCTCACCTGTCCTGCACTGTCCTGATACATGGATATGACATTGTGGAGGACATCTAATGTCTCACCCCAATGTCTATCCATGACCTCAGTGTAATTATGGATGGCACTTGCTAGGTCAAGGATACTGTCAATTAAAGCGGTGTTATGTGCCCTCTGTGCCCTTAGTCCCTGTCTGGTGTACCGTTCCATACTTGCCTGTGCCTCCATGACAGCCTGGAACATGCGTGACGTTGTCATACCTGTGGTATGTCTGCCAGTGGCATGATGAGCAGCAGTGCTCCGTTGAGAACCCCTGGACATCTGCCTATGTGGTATCCTTCCAGACATCTGGGTATGGCTGCTGTGTTGGGATGCATGTGCCATGGATACCACACTGTCCTGGCCAATGCTGGCTGTATGCTGTCCCTCAGCTAAGGGCATTGGTGATGGATGTATTGGCAGTATGACTGTGTGCATGGATGGTGTGGACACTTGTGTACTGTCGATTGGTGGCCCAACGACAGACCCTGGCAAACATGCCTGTGCCTCAACACATCTATCATCATCATCATCATCACTATTTTGCTCAGTTACATCAGTTTGCCCGCTGCATTGAACCAGCCCAAAGTCAGCACCTGTGAGAGGAAGACAGGAAACACACTTTACAACCGGTACATGATGGCTTAACACATGCACACATGCACACATGCACACATGAACACATGAATGCATGAACACATGCACACATGCACACATGAACACATGAACACATGAACACATGCATACATGCACACATGCGCACATGCACACATGAACATATGAACACATGCACACATGCACGCATACACACATGCACACATGAACACGAACACATGAACACATGAACACATGCACACATGCACACATGAACACATGAACACATGCACACATGCACACATGAACACATATACACTCCTCACTACAACAGACACACACACACACCACCAGCAATTCAGAACATACTCAATAGCGTGTGATGGTGGGGTACAGTATCACAAGCCAAACATTTATATCAAACATGACAGCATGCAGGACGTGTGTTGCTCAACAGCATGCAGTGTGACTGTAGACACCCCTTGCTAATAACAGTATACATGGCTTTGATGCATGTGTGTTTTGTTCAGTGATTGGCCTCACCCTGGAACACAATGTGTACATGGACACAACACTGCTATGTGAGTATTAACGTCTCTGCAATGTCCTGTGCACCATCACTCACAGGTATACATACCATGGCTGGATGTGTATCAGTGTGTCACATAGATATCCATTTCTGATTAGAGCATCTGTGTCTTTAGCAGACAATTGTGGACACAGGTTTAGCACATGCATGCTATGTATACACACATGATGAGTGGTGCATGTATACCTGATGGAATACCATTGCTCAACATAGACATTGTACAGTGGTTATGGTGAGTGTAGGACATATTGTGGACATGTTAGTGCCAAGCATGACATGGCATGGTACCACACAACTGCAACATTAAACCTCACACATACACAATGTGTGTCATGTGACCTATACACTCAATAGTATTACAAGACATGTGTGTCACTTTGTACAAATGGTGATTGCTATGCAGATTGTGTATCGGTGCATATGTTTGCACACACACAACATTGAGGTGCATAGCAATTAATGATATGGGTAGTACTGTGGCCACTGTAACAGGATGTGGTGTAGTACCATGTGACATCATCATGCAGCATCATGTGGTCACTCAAGGCTACTAATGTGTGCCAGACCAGCATGCTGTACCTGAACTGCAGTACCATGGCTACATTCACCATTTCATGCACAGTTATTACATGGGTTCGTAAGGTGCACAGTAGGGGGCATTACCTAAGATGAATGTGTTATGTGTTGAAGACTGTCGCCCAGCCACATGAGAGGACTCTACCCCTCAGGTATGTTATGTGTGCTGTGTGGATGACATTTGGGATACTGAAGTGTGACCTTACAGCGTGTGTATGAGTACACCATGTGTAGCATGTTAACATGTACTGCGTGTGACACAGTTGTGTGCATGTGTATCGACTGTGCCTATCCAACGTCCACTACAGTGTTGCCACAATTGTGTGGGATGCTCTGTGTATTGCATGTGTTTGAGTCAGCTACTCACGTTACTGAGATGTGCATAGTCTCACAGCAAACATGCACAGCATGCATTATGCAATGGTGTGTGATGTGTACATGGCCTACACCTCACCTATGACATGCACATTTATTTAGCAATAATAAATGTAGAACACACTCACCAGCATGGGTCTGCTGCCTTGCTGTCACACCAAAGGGACCTACGAGGGTATGAGACAGTTTGTCAGTGGCAACAACTGTGGCGTTGCTACTGTGTGTTTGCAGTCTTACAGTAGTACGACTGTTGACAGTCACAGGCCTGCATATTATATTCCAAAATATTATTATTGCACAACACTCGGCACCACATCTTGTAACTACACACTACACATCTCACATAAGCATGATCTACCAATAGAGGTAACAGTAGTGTACAGCTATGCCATGTTACCTGCATGCTCCATGTCAACTTGCTGGGTGGCTCCGGTCTCCATGATGACACATGTCAGTTGTTGTTGTTGCTGTTTTTGGCCAGGAGCCACCTGGCTCAGGAGCAGCTCCTCCACTCTGGTGAGGGGGATGGATGGCTACCCCTCCACCTGTGGAAAGCTGTTGTCTATGGATATCAGACGCATGCTGCCAGACATGTCTAATTAAATCACTGCAGTGATGGAGTACCTGCTCATATGTCTGGTTATGCATGCCTATTTCATTTACCCTACGGACAAGATCTTGCCACAGTGCAGTCCGCTCATGCTGGTCCTGGCTGGTTGTTGAGAACAGCATGGTGTAGTGCTGAACCATGGTGTCCATTATCACTTCATCCTCTGCTGTGCTGTATGAGGGATTACGATGGTGGGCCATTACCCTGGAAGACAAAGAAACAATATGTGTGAGCAAGTCAAGTGGCACACTTAATATTCTAAAGTACGGATATCATTTAACTGCCATATATAGCAACCTATTGTCTGTCAAAGGATACACACTTTCAATACCACATATCAGCACTCAACCCACAACTGCTTGAGAGTGCCTGGCACACTCCATATATCAAACCATGTTCTGCACAGCAACAAAGATAAACCAGTATGTAAGACTATACAACAATATATGGTACATTGTATGCAACACAATGCACCACCTAGCCACAGGGGGTATATATCATGCTAATGCATAACATAAGATGTAATCCATTGCAATGATTGTAGGGTCCAGTCACAGTATTACCAGCATACCACACTAGTCATTGATGGCAAACCCCTGCCTAATATATGTGCTCATTAGTCAATATGGGTGGCATACTGCTGTACTACACTATACATGTTGCTAGATACACACCCATATCCTGTAACACACATATGACCGAGGCCATGGTACAGGCATACACACATACATCAGACATACATACCAGACACAAAGGTATGGCAACACACATGACCTTTACCTGTATACCATACAGTACTGTGTGTCAGTAGTTACAAGACCTTATGCCTGAGGTATGTCATCTGGAGGACTACAGGGAACAAACAATACAGTGGTTCCAGAACATGTGTACATACACCTTACTGTGCTGTTTAGGCATACAGCTTCAGGTAGTACTACAGTTCATTCAGGGGTTGGATTCACCAGCATTAACACTCAATAAGCATACATGTACTGCTGTAGCCTACAATGGGACACCTCAGTCAACACCAACACACTATGTCAGACCATCTGGAATACTGCTTTTTGTGCTTAGCAACAGCATACACATCTTTTGCTGGGATCACAACCAGGACACTACATACCATGACAGAAACAGTTTCCCACTTAGCTATCACACATATACAGAACTCGGACACATTCACCAATACATTCACCATCACACTCAGTCAACCTCACAAAGCAATTATTGCAACAGGTACATGTGGGTGTGTATCGGTTCATAGGTAGGTTATAGGCTATTGGCCCTAGGACCTATAGATGTCTAGCCATACGCTACCCTGGCCTTTGACACATGGGTGATTTCATTTCACATGGCCCTGTCAAGCAGAGCCACAGAGGTAATTCCCGGGGTGTATTTCCTATCTCACACACAATCATCAGGTTTATATATGATGACTGCTAATTAGGAGCTTCATTTGCTATTGATAGGTGGTTTGTGCCAGGGTATGGGATTTCTCTGAGATAGGGATCTATCCGTCCAGCATGTGCTGTTTATTGAGGTGACAAGCTTTATGTCCCTAGAGTGTGTAGCTCGTAGGGATTGTGATCTGATTACATGGAGCATGTCCAACAGCTCTGGGTTTCACATAGCTTTGCATGTTAGGCAGAGGTCACCTCTGGGTAGACGGTATGTGACACAGTCTAGCTGTAGTTTTGTGGGACAGTCTGCATAGGGCATCTGTTTGAGGCCAGTATTACCCTTTGTGAGGTACGTCTGTGTCCTTTCCAATTACTGTAGATGTCTTGTGAGGTACATACCACATGGGGCATTGTACTTTATAATGGGTTTTCTGTGTGTGGAATACAGGGGAACACTGACCTATACTTCCCTGGATGACACACCTTTTGTGATTACGTGTGCCACGTAGACAGATTACATGACTAGTGTGGCACTGTGACAATCAAAGGGGAGACTACTGTCCACCTGTGTCCCATGGTCTATCACACCTTCAGTGTTAAGTAGACTACCACCTATGTTGTAGTTAATGGGTACTGAGTTTTTGCAAGGAGGGATGCCAATGCAGTGTCAACATTGAGCTTGAGTCCATGGCTTTGTCACCAGGCATCTGTTGCAGTAAATTTGACCCTGTCTCTCTCTCTCTCTCTCTCTCTCTATATATATATATATATATATGGATCTACCTGAGTAGATCGAAACGTCATAACACCGACAAAGCGCCAGAAGATCGACAAGGCAGAAGACCGATGGAGGAAGACACCGACGCTGAGAACACTGAGATGGGGAAAGGATGTGTAAGTATGTTAGGGTTAGGTAAGTGTGCGATGTTGATGGTCTGTAGGGGCAGGGGTGGGATAAGTGAGTTAGGGTTAGGGGGCGGGTTAGGTGAGTGTGCGATGGTGACGGACCTTAGGGTTAGGGTTTCGGTTAGGGTTGTAGATAGTTGTGTATGTAAGGGTTAGTGTTGGTTTCTAAGGATTTTGGTGTGCTTGTGTTGTGTGAGTGGGTTTTGGATAGGGGATTTGTTTTGTTTGTTGTTATGATGTGTTGAGTGTATGTGGTGTCGTGTTTGTGAACTGTCGATTATGTAATGTCGGTGAAGTGCTTGTCGGTGTTATGAAGTTTTGATCTAGTCAGGTAGATCCATATATATTTATATATATATATATATATATATATATATATATATATATATATATATATATGTGTGTGTGTGTGTGTGTGTGTATATATACACACATGCATATAAACATCCATTGGTGTACATATTGATATACATATAGGCACATATACAGTCCACCTTTCATGGTGGGATTATTTAGTATGTGAAGGTTGTGAGGTATACAGTTATGTCATAATATTGCACAATGTTGTGCGGAATGCATTGAAGGTGTTCTCAGCCCATGTAGCTTTAGCAGGCCTCACTGGCTGCAACACTGCAAACCTGACGAATCATACCCACAGCGTTCAACCACCACATGTCATATACCAGCACTGTATGCTGTCTGGTTTGCCACACACTACAACCTATATAGGAATATGCACATAACCTTTAACAACATATATGTATCCAACTATCACAAACAGTTGCAGTATGTCCCTTGCTCTATGCACATGTACAGATGCTAATATATCTGACACAGACAGATCTCTCCGTATGTGTGTGCCATACACACACAAGGACCACACTGTTGTAGGTCCATGTACCTCACGGCTGACCTATTGTGCCTTGCTGCAACATGAACAGGTGTCACATGTGAGCACACAGTAATATTAGAGGGTGTATATATAGCTGCAAATGCTTAATTACCATACTAGCCTAGTACAGCTGTTTCCAATGCTAAGCTACATGTTGATATGACTATCATGCATTT
Source organism: Protopterus annectens (assembly GCF_019279795.1). Taxonomy (NCBI): domain Eukaryota; kingdom Metazoa; phylum Chordata; order Ceratodontiformes; family Protopteridae; genus Protopterus; species Protopterus annectens. The sequence goes on from NC_056741.1 coordinate 125,010,057, forward strand.
GTTACTCTGTCACATTCATGGTTATATAGCTGTATGCGCTACTCCCCCAAACAGACATTGTCCACACTACTGTACAGAACACAGATAACATTTTTCAGATGTTTGACATTTAATGCTGAGCTACATATATCACAGTTATGTCCCACTGCACACAGCTACACACTATGTCCATGGCAGTAGTTATTCAGGGTATCTGTGCATAGATACGTACTGCTGCCACATGTTGATGTTTCAAAGTATGTAGAGTGGTCTTCAAATACATCTACTACATGCCAGTAAATACATATCTGTTACATACCTTTCCTTTGTATGCGTTCGTATTTTTCACTTAGCTGTCTCTTTGGCTGAATGTAATAACTTCGTTTTATGTTTTATTTTCTTATTTTTATTAGTTTATATATATATTTCTTCCACTGGTGTGGGTAGAGGTGTGAGTCTCTCTCTCTCACTCTCTCTGTCTCTGTGTCTCTCTCTCTAGCTCTCTCTCTCTCTCACCATCTGCAATGGGATGATTGCATGTGTGGCCAGCAGGTACAGCCTGCTTTTATAGGTATCTGCACATGTGCATGTGATGGCCTCTGCAGCAATTGGTGGCCACCATTTGGTAATTGCATGCAGCCTGTTGTGTGGTAATTGCAGTACTCACTGTCATAGCAACCCAATGCTATAAATTGCTATGTCAGGTAGGCATAGCCCTTTCAGCTTTGCAGAGTGGGGCCCATGCTTGTTTGCTGTGGAGATCGTTGTGTAAGTCAGAAGGTTGGTATAGTTCTTATATCTGAAGCTAGGGGTGTAGCCAGTGATATAATTGTTGAACTCAGACCTGAATGTTGCCACTTCCACTACACAGTTGTCAGTGTAGAATTGTTCTCTCCCCTACATATGCTAACACAAGATACATGGGAGTATGTAGTTTATTTTCTACTTATACAATTTACTGCCATACAAAAGTAGTTATTGAGATGTATTCATTTGGCACATGAACTGTTTGTGAACTGCTATACTGTGAATATTTATTCACTCACTTTTGAACAGTTTGTGCTTTTTTACTGTTGACATTGGCACAGGCTGCTCAAGAAAACGGTATAAATTTCTGTACTGAGTATGCCTACCTACATCCTTGGTAGACCCTGAACAGACAGGTTTATTGTACATTTGGGTAGGGTTGCAGTAGGACAGAGAGCATTTAATTCTTAATGTGTGAACTTTATCTTGCTGGACTTAAAGGGTTGCTGTGTACCTGTTAGTTCACCAAGGCAAGTAGTCTGTCTGTGTAGCTCCCAACTGTGGACCTATCCAGATGGTAGCCCGAGGTTAGCCTGTTATTCTTTGTGCACCACACCAGTCTTTTCAGCACTGGAACAGTGGCATTGTCACAGTTGGTTGCTACCAGTACATGGCTACATCCCTTGGTATTTCAGTGTTGTACTCCTACATAAGGGTATGCTTCTGGAACTCCTTCCAAATCTATTTGCACAGTGTGTAACAGCAGAATAGCTGATATGCCTGTCTCTGCCAGACCTCTCAAACACTCAGGTACATATTTGAACAGACTCAGGGTAAAGTAGGTTGAAGTGAGGTACACCTTTACAATATTAGTAACATTAGGTTGAGACTTTGAGAGAACCAGAGCATATGGATTAATACACATTTCCTGAAGTACAAGTGGTGTCTAACTCTTACTTTGTGTCACAGTAGGGAAGTATGGCCTCTACCCTAGTCAGATATGCTAATGTTTGTCTTGCTATAATACTGTGTGGGGGTTGTGAAGTGCTGCTGTAACATTATTTCCTGCTAGAATGGCTGGTTCTCTTTTCACTGTCATGTATTGCAAATCCACAAGAACTGCTGGCAAAGATCCACAGAACAGGATTTGTGTTATGGCATTCCTATTTGGCCTTTACATTCACTCATTCTGATGCATGATATATTGGTTACAGCACCAATTTGTTGTATGTTTACCATGTCTTGGTGGTACTTCATGCAGTCTAGTGTGTACAAGGTTCAGGGTTCGAGACTGACAGAGGTATTTTATTTTGCTGATGAGCAGAGCAAGGGCCCTGACATATAGAGTGACTAAGGCACTTTTAAGCAGTTGTAAGCAGATTTGCGCAGTTTTGCATGATGCTTAACTAAGCGCACACAAGCTTAGCTAAGCACACACTCGGGCAAACATGCTAACTATTGCTTAAAGGTGCTTACTAACGCTAACCCCGTGCTCATTTCTTTGAAAGAAAAGAAAATGGGGAGATAGGAAAGTGTTGAAAAAAGGGGCACAAAGAGGGAAAGACAGTAGGGAAAACAGATCGGGTTGTGCAGGACGGGTGTAGGGAAGGTCCATAGCTGCCCATTTCTTTAACAGCAACAGCTGTGCATATACTAGCAATCTGAATGGAATTTTGAAACCTTCCACCCTGAGAGAGGGGTGAGGACAAGAAAGTATGTTGTACTGCCAATTAAATTTCTGTTTGTGTCCAGTGGACATGTGTGCGAATTGGGCAGCTATGTATGGGGCGTAATTTTTCTTTTGGGTGCAGATTGCCCATTTTGTTTTTCTGGTGAGAGTGGAATGTGGGGTAGGGGAAGTAGGTATATTTTGGGAGGTAGGTTGGGGAGGTAAACAGACAAGACAAACAAGATGCATACAGGGGCGGAGTATGACACATGGGGTGGGTGAACACCATTGACAGGGAAGGGTGTTTGGAAATCGCAAGCCCATGAGCCCACAGATGGCAACAGTGGAACTGAGATCCCCACCCATGGGCAGTCACCACTGCACCTTCACAGCCTGGGGGGTGCCTGTGCTGGGGGCTGCGTATGAGGAGCAGGCTTACCCATGAGTCACGCTACTCTTGCCTCAAGCTGGCGTAGAGGATCAGCGACTGAATGCTGGATCTCCCTATGCACCACAGCCCGGACCGTTCGGAGGGTGAGAGGTGGCCCTCCTCCGCCCACACTTACACAGGGAGGATGAGCCCCATCCCCTGCAGTGCTTCCACCCAAAGGTGGCACAGGACCAATGGAGGAGGGGGGTCCTGGGTTGGGCACCGGAACTGCTGGTGCCAGGTGCCATCGCCAGCTGAAGTGGGACAGGTGGGTCCACTGGGACCGGCCTTCCCATACATTCTATGTTTAGGAGGATTTAATGACAATATGGGTTAGTAATAGCCAACAGCATTCCAGTTTAGTTGTAACAGCATACAGTAGTATTCCCATTAACCCAACACACCAGAGTTCAAACAGTTGAACAGCAAGCATAACACATGCATATATAGAACAACAGTGGACATTCCAACAGCATGCAGGATTGATTGCTGGCAACAGGCCACCAAGATTGTGGTATGTGAACAGGGCACATGCATCGAGGTAAATGCAGATATTTATATAACAATAGGACATGTGTCCCAACAAATGTTATGAGATTAGACATACCCATTGAGGTGTGGAATTGCATTGTTTATGCACATACAGTGGGGTGTAAAAAGATACTTCCATTAACAACTTATAGTTTACACTACATTCCTATTGACTGCAGTTAAATATCCCCTACATGTATTATTACACTAGGCAATGTCCGTTAAATTGTGAAATGGGTTTTGTTAGTTCTTGATATACCTGACCTGCATTTGACATACAAACTGTCCTGGATGCAGATGTTACTGCTACATATTTATATTTTTCATTTATATTTATGTATCTACATATCTGGATGTGTTCAGGTGACATTATCAGGTATATGTTAAGAGTCCTCTACATTTCTAGCAGTATACTGACATTTCTGGGGAACACATTAACAAGTTACTCATGTGCCAGATTAACCTGTACATGCCGGCCATTAACCGACAGTTGAGGACTGTATATATGCTTAACAGCTACTGGCACTCCCTTCATCCACTTTAAATAGGCCTACCCATGTGTGGGTTGACTGCAGTTAATACAACAGTACTATTTCTATTATGCAAGGGTACAACAACATATCGCAGAAAGTGACATGGACACACTCCAGGAATTATACCTTTATTAATTACATTACACACTTTTCTAGCGGCTCTCTCAATTATTTGATATATCAGTGCATGCAGAGGTCTTTTATTCAATACTTGTTATACCTTTATTAATGAGTTACAACACCTTTTCATGCTGTCTCACTTATTTTATATGACAGTACATGCAGAGAAGTTATTCCACACTTTTTATACCTTAAATAATGGGTTACAACACTCTTTTTCAGGCCCTCTCACTTCTTTTATATGACCACACATGCAGAATATTTACTAACCTGCCTGGTGGCGCAGCCTTAGCAGCCTATCTGCATAGGCTTACTGATTCGCAGCACGGACACCTGCAGCTGTGAAGTAAATGAAGGGATATTGAGACATACCTATCCATAACATAGACTACAATAGCAATTCTTACATACTTCATTCCATGGTTACATACTCAGTAGTGGGGCATTTGGCATTCCACGGGTCTCCTGTATCCAGTGGTTCAGTTGGTCCTCCTTGCGTCTGCATGGTGGTGTCTGACCTGCTCACCAGTCTGAGGGACGCCTGTGGCACTGGTGAGATCATGTGCTAAATGGTTCCAGGCTTCCGCTTTGTACTCCGTGCCCTGGAACTGGCCCTGCAGGAGTCTTGCATCATGATGATGGACGAGGAGCCAAACCATGTATTTTGACTCCTCAATGCCCCACCGTTGCACTCGAAAATGAGATCCCTCTCCAGCACTGGCCATACTGTCTGCAGATAGGAGCTACAACCAGTTATGGCAATTATTCCCACCTATGGAGCTAAAATATGCCTCATTTCCCGCACTTATTTGTGATTGGCCGGTTTTGAAATATCTCAGCTAAGAGCAAACCTGCTTAGCAATGGGTAAACTTCCATTGATATATATGAGTGTGCTGGAAATGCATCCATATTTAAAGCTCTCATGGTTTAGTACTGTGATTATGGTGCACAGTACCCGGGTTCGAGGCCTGTCATTGCTTTTTATTTTACTACTGGCCAGACTGGATAGGGGGTGTGGCTGTGTTTATCCAACTTTGCTCAGCTTTGCCCAACATTGCTCGACGTTGCTCTACTCTGCCCGACGTTGCCTGACGTTGCACTAGTTGGCATGGTGAGCAGCTCCGTGCAAACATGTTTTGTTTGCACTAGTTGGTGCGATGCTCAGCTCCGCACAAAAGTATTGCGCTAGTTAAAGCACTGCTAAGCTATGAGCAATTATACTTCACTGTGCTTAATACTAGTGGACTTTGCTTAGCAGTGCTTCACATTGCTTAAGATATGTTACTTATGCATTTATCAGTATGCATGACCATTCCACCTTCTTATATATATATATATATATATATATATATATATATATATATATATATATATATATATATATATATATATAAAATATTGTTCACTAACGCATAGGCCATTTCAATGCATTTTACTGGGATTTAAAATGTAAATGTCAGGAATTATTTTTATGCACACATTTCCTACAGAAAATAGGTAGTGGAGTGGCGGGACTCGAACCCAGAATGCATACTCTTTGTGCAAAAGCTCTACCACTACACTATTTCCCTTAATTTGCATATAAATAGTTTATTATCTTTAATGTCTAAGCAGGCTGGCAAAAGTAGCATACATGCAAATATGGGACCATTGGTAATAATATAAAAAAAAAAAAAAAAAACTTTTAATTTTTTTTACATTACAATTTAGAATGGGGGTGTGAGTGTGTTGTTGTGTAGGACACATTTGACTCACATTTTTTCTCCTGTTGACATTTGCAGTTTTGCAGCAGGGCATATGGATATGGCTACTTTATCTGGTCTGACATGCCCCTGCTCATGTATCACACGGGTCCATGTAAGTTTTAGAGTGAGTCAGCACACCCTCATGAATATGCATGACACGCATATATATATATATATATATATATATATATATATATATATAGGATATATATATCCCTTATCCCCTGTACCGTGCTTTTTGTGCTTCAGCTTTTTCATGAAATTGCACTTTCCTTTAAGTGCACTTTCGTTAAAGTGCACTCGACTTTCTGTTTTTAAAAAAGTGATTTTTTTTGACAAACATAAGTAGACCCATATATATATATATATATATATATATATATATATATATATATATATATATATATATATATATATATATATCTTTACTTTCCCGGTAAATAAATAACTAAATAAATAAATTTAAACAAATAATTTATAATTAAATAAATAAATATATTGGCTCTGAAATTGTGACAACTCTGATTAAGCTTTTATACTACCTACTGCTCTTTGCCAACTCACTCCCCTCGATTCAATAAACTCCGTGCAGAAATAGTGCTATTCCTGCATGGAGTGGTTCATGGCCATTTAGAGCAGCAGCAACTTGCATATTAATGAAGGTGCACTGCTGCTTAATCTACACAGACATGGACCCTGAACGAGTGCAGAGGGCTTGTCCGAGTAGTGCACAGACACTAAGCCTGCCCCCTGCACTCAGAAATTGCCATACAGCACTTTCTAAGCCAAACTGGCATAATATTAGAGTTTGCTCTAATATTATGCCAGTATATCAGTGTCCATGGACACTGAAATGGAAACATGATCATTTCAGTGTCAGCAGACACTGAAATAAAAATGGCAACAAGAAAGCAATGCAGGGGTGTGTGATAGGTTCTGTGACACACCCCCTGCATTGCTAAGTGCCGTACATCACTTTGTAACCTGCTAAAGCAGGAAATGGGTGCAAATGCAAACATAATGGCTGATAAATCCCCCAAAAGTGAAAAAGCACAAACACAGCCCCACAAACATAAAAAGTTGATAGAGAACAGGTCATGCATTACCATGAATTATGTAAGGCTAGAACTTTGAAAGCAAATGTATGCCAATATCCCCTTACAGCAGTGCATGCTAACAAAGGCACAAATGATGGAGGGAATACATACTACATTAGGGACATGCCTGAAAATATGTCCTCACACACTTAGAAAGTTGACAGATAACAGGACATGTATTAGCAGGAGTCCCTAAAGGATAGAAGCCTTAAAGCCAAATGAATTACATTATTTCATGATTACAGTCCTTAATGACTTGTCAGAACATCACAAGACTCACTTATATAACATAATAATATGGAAATGACATAAACTGCTTTTTTTCAAGCCTACGGAATGTTTAAGTTTAGCTAAGCATGTATGCACATTATATCCATCTGCTTAGCATAGCTTAAACATCCCCACAAGATAAATGCAAATATACAGGTGAAACTTCCAAGCTGAGGTAGTGTAGTGGTTAGAGTCCTGGCTTTACATGCAGGTATTCTTGGTTCGAATGCCAACAAAAGCAACTTACTTTCCTATGCGAAATTAGTGTTAAAATGATTTTTGTAAACTTAAATTATGTAGCAACTCTATTTTGTCAACCAGGGTAGTGTAGCTGGTCCAAAAGTTAGATGTCAGTGTAGAAAATATGTGAACCCCCATATAAACACAAGTGTCCCATACAGTATAGTCACACAAAAATATAATTTAATGAAAGCACATAGGGGGATGTCATGGAAGGTAAACATAAAATTATAACATGTCAATAATGAGGAAGCAATCCCACAATCCTGATACTTAATAAAATGAAATGTGAACGATGCTAAGTATTGCTCAGCTATGCTAACCTGGTGTAAGCATTGCTTAAATGTAAATGCTAAGCAATAAGTAGCCCCGCAAAGTGGAATTGCACATTGGTAAACAGTGCTCAACATCTATCCCTTTATGCACTGCCCACCTTAGCTAAGCGGGTTTGCCCATCGCTCAGCTTAGCTCAGCATATTCAAAATCATCCAATCACAGCAAAGTGCATGAATTCAGCCCTATTTAAACCTTGTAGGTGGGAATACAGCCATAACCAGTTGTAGCTGATCACTGCACATACTATGGATGATGTTGGTGAGTGTACGCACTTTTGGGTACAGCGTTGGGGAATTCAGGAGTCCAGGATCATGGTTGAACTCCTTGTGAAAGAACATGAAGGGAGACTGTTGCAGGACCAGTACCAGGGCTCACAATACAAAGCAGAGGCCTGGGACCATCTTGCATGTGATCTCACCAGTGCTACTGGCACCCTTTGAACTGCTGAGAAGGTCCAGCACCATTATGCTGACCTCAAGCATAGGAAGAGGGAGTTCTTGGACCAGTGGACCCAAGATGCATTGGCACAGAATGTCCCAGAAATGTGCAAGTATCAGTATCACTTATTGTTCCCCAAAGTCCAGCGTCCAGCCAGAGTATGTGATTGATAAGTATGCATAAATGTGACTTTATCTCCTGTACAGCTGCAGAGGACAGGGCTGCGGACATGGATGCACACGCAAAGAGGCAGCTAAGACTGCTCCAGGAGGTTGGTGAATACAAATCTAGCTTGCAGTATTCAGGGCAAATGAATAGAAAGGAGTAGAATGTCAACTACCAGTAGGTAAAGTGTGTACTGTGGTAATTAATAAATGACCGTTAGCAGATTATTAGTGATATACAGGATATTTAACAATAAAGGTCTCCATAACTTTCAATAAAAGTAAAAACCCAGACTGTTGTGTTTACTTTAATATGTTGTGGTAGAAATATAAATGTGCACATGTTCTGCACAGCAACCACGGCTCCGACAGGAAGATTGAAGTGAGGATCATCTTGCAAAGATTGTGGAGCTGTAAAACAGGTGAACAACTATATGAAATGTGCCATGCAGCAAGATCTGAACCCTAAATAGTAAGCTGTAAACTCTAATTTTTATCCCCTGCAGCAGTGCTTTGTGTTAACCATTGCTTTCCAGATTGTAATATGTCAAGGTATGCATACACAGTACAAGAACCATCTGCCATGCATGAATGTCAGAAATGCAAGGTCAGATTGTGCAAACTAGAGAGTAGTAGGGAGTAAAAAGTCAAGCAAGAGTTAACAGTCCCTCAATAGCTCATTGTGATGAAACCGAAGTGTGGTGTACCTTTTTAGCACAAATACACATGGTTCGAAAACCAAGCAGTGGTAATAAGCTGAATGCATATTGTCACACAAGAATATGTGAATATGTGTAGAAATTGTCAGGTACTGTTAACAGAAATTTCTTCCACAGGTCTGACTGGTAAGGAAATATTTGTAGTATCTGTAAGAAGGCTTTACTAATTTTCTGTGCACAACACTTCTACTGTTCAACCCCTAGGCTGCAAATGACAGCAAGATAAGTACATACAACAAGTGTTTTTAACTGATACATGTCCCTCAACTGTCATGCTGTCATGGCTACTGGTCACTGCTGTCAATAACCAGGGTGACAGATATAAATCCTGGCAGAGCATGTCAGTAGCACACCCACATAGAATAAGTGCAGGACACCCCATTCAGTGTCACATATGTAACGCTGAATATGTGAATATTTGTAGAAAATGTCAGGTATTGTTAACAGAAATTTTCTCCACAGGTCTGCCAGGTAAGGACATATTTGTAGTAGCCATAAGAAGGCATTACTAATATACTCTGTCTACAACACTTCCATTGCCCAACCCTCGACATAGGTACATGTAAAGTGAGGACAGACCTGGAGAGTAACGAGTAGAGTACTGATCAATATACTTGAGAAAAATTGAAGCCTATACAGTTGTTAATCACCATCTGTCTCTCTCCCCCACCCCTATTTGCATCAATAATATATACACATAAATAATGGGTATGTCTTTCTCCAAACCTACTCTTGGGGCTTGTGTATTATTGTTCTGCAAATACTGAATTGCTTGAATATTTATGAACCTATAATTGGTGGCCTGTTGCTGTCAATGTAACCTGCATGCCGTTATAATGCCTACTGTGGTTCCATATATGCATGTGTTCTGTTTGCTATGCAACTGTTTTAAAAATGTTTTATGGGGTCAATTGGAACACCCATGCATGCTGTTATAACTAATCTTGAAATGTGTTATTCATGACTAACCAACATATTTGTTTAAAACCTGAACACCATAGCTCATCTGTTTCATAGGTCAGTACTAGGCTAACTGCCCTTGCAGGCCATTGTAAGTCTAGCCAATTATCCCTTGTGAGACTCAAACCCTGCATCTTGTGTTTATAAGGCAAACATCTTAACCATTAAGCCACCCTCCCAACCTGGGAAGGCAGATCCCAACGGCTACACCTGTCCCACCTCATCTGGCCATGGCACCGGGCCGCAGCATGTTTGGGACCCAACCCGGGCCTCCCCTCTTCCATTGGTCCTGCAAAACTATAGGGTAGAACTGCCTCAGGGGATGGGGCTCACCCCACTGGGAGTGGGCGCAGAGAGGAGACCGTCACCCATAGTCAGGTCCAGGGATTGGTACACAGCGTCCTCCAATCGGCTTGAGGGCTGCCTGGCACAACATGAGGGTCAGCCTACCCCTCCTGTTCAGCCCCCAGCAGAGCCACCTTCAGGGCCCTGAAGGTGCAGTGGTGACTGCCCATGGGTGGGGGCTGCAGTCCCACTGTATCCATTTTGGGGGTTATGTGCATCCAATTCCCAACCACCCTCCACACCCAAGGTGTTTACCACACCCATGTGTCATATAACACCCCTGTCTGCTGTCTTGTCTGTCTTGTCTGTTTTCTTACCCAACTTACCTCCCCAAATGTACCTATTATCATTCCCCAACATCTCACTCTCACCTTACAAAAAAAAAAAAGGGCACTCTGTTCCCAAAAAAAAAAAAAATTACACCCCATACATAGCTGTCCATTTTGCACACATGACCACTGAACAGATGTAATCAAGTCCAATAGACATGACAACACATTACTGTTGTCCTCACCCCTCTCTCAGAGGTTTGAGTGTCCAATTTCACTTCCAAATTCTGTAGACATTCACAGCTGTTGCTGTAGAAGAAATGGACAGGTATGGACTTTTTCTACACCCATCCTGCACATCCCTAGCTACCTTTCTTACTGTACCCCCCTATGCATTCCCCTTTTTTCACCACTTTCCTATCACCCCTTTTTCTTTTCTTTTAAAGAAATTAGCATGGGGGTAAGCAGGAGTAAGTGTCGCTAAGTGAAGCCAAAACAGACTAACCATGTTTTAGCAATGCTTAGCATCATGCAAACCTGCACAAACCCGCTTACAACTGCTTAAAAGTGCCTTAATCATTCTGTATCCAGCAGTGCTTGTTCTGCCTAGCAACAAAATAATCAGCCCTGCCAAGTCTCAAACCCAGAACACTATACTCTACAATCGCAGCAACATACCACTACACCATCTGAGCTGTAAGAAGCACTATTGCTTTTTCAAACTTTTCATGCAGTCTGGTCATTTAAAAATTAATGAATAAAAATAGTCCAAAGTCTCAAATCCAGGACCCTGTACACTAGAGTCACAGAACTGTGCTACTACACCATCTGAGCTGTAGGAATCGCTGTCGCTTTTTCAAACATATCATGCAATAGAGACTTACAACAACAGTGAGAAAGCTCTGTGGAATCATACATGTGCTGTATATATATATATATATATATATATATATATATATATATATATATATATATATATATATATATATACACACACACACACACACATATATAAATATATATATATATATATATATATATATATATATATATATATATATATATAGATATATAGATATATAGATATATATATGTATGCCTGTTGAAACATATATATGAAAACATAGATACATAATATACATATACGTTTCACTTTACAATCCTGAAATACTGAAATATTGAAATTCAGTGTCTCGAGACTATAAAGCCGAAAACTAAAAAAACAAAACCTCAATAGCAAGAAATTCCAATTTACGACTACCCACATACACACTCCATACAAAAACAAGCTCACATACACCTTCCTCCCTACACTATAAACCAATAAAACACACACAGACACAACAAAACAAACACAAGGGCTTACCATGCACCCCCACACCCCTGCTACTTATATACTAACTCCAAGGTTGCGCTAAAAACACAAATACAGAAAAAACACAACTACACATTCTACACTCCCCTTGCACAAACACACACCACATACGTACAAATACCACCACTTGCAACACTTACAAACTCATAATCTTACCTACCTACACTAACCCACACCTCAAAACTCCAAACACACTCACACACACTAAAATCCCTACCCAAAATCCCTAGTAAAACATCACTTACCTTAATCTCCAGCTACATCCACACCACGGATTCAACATTTCCACATTCACCATTTCTGCACTCGGTATTCTGCACTTTCGCGCAAGTGCAGTTTCGACGGTCTTGAGCTACTGAAGTTGAATATTTCAGTAGTTCGATATTCTGAAGTGAAACCACATATACACATATAAATATATTAATGAATATATATATATATATATATATATATATATATATATATATATATATATATATATATATATATACATATATATGTGCATTTATGTAACATGCAGTGCAGCCATACCTTAGTGCAAAAATCCTGTACAAAGTCTGTACAAAGGGGGGAAATGGGCCACATATATGCACATATTTCATATATTGCTGTTATAAGTGAACATTTTTAAATCAACCCTCCATGTGCATAACAGCAGTAATGACATACAATCTGTTTACAATTCGGGAGATATGTCCCCCATGTTGTTGGACTGTCTCAACATGTCCTGTCCTGTGATGCATTCCCACCTACTGTCTGTGAATCTGTAGCCCACACACCTATGTAATGTCCCTGGCATAGGCAAGGAAAAGGGGTAAAGCCCACATGAAGGATGTCCCATGTGTTGGAAGTAGCAGCAGTGTCCAGGCCCACAGCACAATTCTATGTGGGCACCTACATAGTTGTATGGCATTAGCAATACCTGACAGGAAAACATCAACCCCTCAAGGTAGGGTGGAAGCCTGTGGAGGATAGCAGTCATACACAACTACCATCATAGGTAGAATTAATTGCTGGATGGGCTACAAAGGAACAGATGCCTCATTGGAAGCCATCTCACCTTGGTCTGCTCAAGCAAATAAGGTTACTGGTGATCTACCTTACAGCTGTCTTTGAGTGCAAACTGGATGCATCCATCAAGGCCAGTCACTAGGCCTTCCAGACATGTATCTGCAATTCCAGAGGCAACACACATATTTGCTCTGTAGTGGTGGACAATAACACCACATACACATATGCCAGAGATATAGGCAACTAGCTGCAGACCAGTGACATGTAGACATCACCCTCCTGTCCTCCCTAGGTACACATGTGCATGTACGGCACCTGCCTCCCTCCCCTCATGATCACACAGCAGGTCTGTAATGCCATCTCAAAGGCAAAACATAGAGGCTTCCATAGGCCTGATACCCTTTCTGGCTGCATCCTACATGAACACAGGCAAGGCTTATCAGTCCCATTCTGCAGTGTAGTCTACCACAGCCTGAGCACAGAAAGTAGATAGGAAACAGATTATGCATTAGCGTAAATGTTCTGAAGGACAGAAGTCTCAAACTGAAATGTATGCCATTACTACATGACAGCAGTCCTCAATGACATGGCCAAAAACACAGTACTCTACAGTTAATATAATATTATAATATTAATATCCAATAGGAGATACATAAATACATACAGCTCAAACACCAAGAACAGGATAGTGTAGTACTCAGAGTCCCAGCTTTGCATGCAGGGGTGCATAGTTTGAGTACTACAACAGACAATCGAATTTTACATGGAGAAGCAGTGTTAAAAGTACTAATTTAATAGTACAATATGTGTTAAATTATTTTTGTCAACCAGGGTAGTGTAGCTGGTGTAACATGGAAGTGTCTTTGCATATAACATGTGATACCTCCCATGTATACACATTTCCCATACAGTATAGTCACACCCCTTGCTACTGTAATGACAGCACATAGAAGCATGTTATGTAAAGGAAATCACATATACTTACTAAATGATGTCATTACTCTGCTATTTTATAAGACTGGAATGTGAGCAATGGTTACCATTGCTCAGCTATGCTTAGCAGGTTTAAGCATTGCTCAAACATGAATGCTAACCAGCAGTTAGCTCAGCTAAGTGGATTTGCACACTGGCAAGCGTCGCTAAGCGAAGCCTACACAGTGTAAGCACCTATTCATTTAACCATGTATTAGCATCACTTACAATCACACAAACATGTGCAAACCCACTTAAAGCTGCTCAAAACTACCTTAATCACTTTGTCTCCATCAGCCCTTGTTCTGCCCAGCAACAAAAGAAAAGGCCCCTTTAGGACTTGAACCCAGGGCCCTGTACACCACAGCCACAGAAGTTTACCACTATGCCATCTGAGCTGCAAGACTGTCTGATTTTTTTTCAAACATATGCATTACAGCCAGTTTACAATAGGGATGAAACACTGTAGAATCAGGAATGATTGGTATTTACAAATATATATATATGAAAAGAAACATAGACATATATAGAGAGATAGATAGTTATGTATGGAGATACATATATATGTATAACAATATGTAGATATATTAGCAATGAAACTGAGGTGTATATATATATATATATATATATATATATATATATATATATATATGTTTATATATATATATATATATATATATATATATGTGTGTGTGTGTGTGTGTGTGTGCGTGTGTGTGATATATATATATATATATATATATATATATATATATATATATATATATATGTAAATACATGTATGGGGATACAAATATATGTAAGGGAATGTATAAAAGTGAACAAGATAAATATATATATATATATATATATATATATATATATATATAGAGAGAGAGAGAGAGAGAGAGAGAGCTGTTATTTCTCTATAACATGCAGTGCTGCCATACCACAGAACACCTTAGTACAAGGAGTCTGGACAAACCCAGACAAAGTGAGGTGACAATGATATGAAAATAGGGACACATTGGAAATAATTGGGTAGATAAACTGCGAAAGTTGCTGCAGTAACACTGTCTGTCCTAACATATGTTGAATGCAATATCAGATGTCTGAGAAATCAATTGCCTGTCTTTATGTAGTGAGTACATTCTACACATCGTCCTACTGAATTGTCAGCAATACACACCTGTCATGGGGACCAGACCAAATATATGAGCCAGACAACTGTATGTCCTATGAACACCTGGAGGGTTGATACCTATGAGTGCAACTATGTAACATTAGGGAAACTACATTGCGCTGACAAGCATGTCACCAAGTAACATCCAAACTGCAGTCAGGACAACACATCACTACCCCAAAGCAGCTTTGGGGAATTACATATGCATTAGATACTATAGCAGCACTACAGGAATGGAACTGTACTGACAGACAGCAGTGTGAAAGTACATACACACAAACAATTGCACCGCAGCTACATACCATTAAGCCTGCCAAATACTACAGTATAATGACTGTGTGGACAGATATATCCTCAATGACAGTCACACAATATCCCTACATATACTGTTCCAGGTCACAGTGTAGCCGGAATTGTGGGGTGTTATGGTACATGTCTCAAAATGCCCATACAAATGTATACTGTTGATAGACTACCCATAACTGGAGCAGCATGCACAGTTGGATACAAAAGGACCCATGCCACTGACATCTGCCCCTCCCACAGTCCAACTAATAAGTACACAGTACGCTGCTACAAAATCATGATAGGCCATACACAATGGCCAGACATACACCTACCTTTTAGCAAAACAACTAAAATGCATGAAGATAGTAAACAGAAAAACAACTAGCCAGTAATCCACACATATTTAATATACTATGATGTCTCATCCAAAGCCTTCAAGTATTAAAACATTACAAAACATACTTGCCTTAAATGCAAGAAGCAATTAACACTTAATTACATATTTAAATAAACAGCCTCCAATTACACTCCTCATTTAACCCCCTAGGGACTAAAGTATCAGATGTTAAAATGTAAATTGATTCTTTATGTAACAATTGTTCTGTTGTCAAACTGAGAAAGAGACCTTTTCCAAAGCAGTACCTTGTAACCCACTACTGCCTCCATGGTGAAATGTATTAAAATGTTCAGCTATAGAACTTTCTTCTTTCATATTAGTAATATCTCTCACATGTTCTAACAGCCTAATTTTAAAACAATTATTACTTTTCCCCACATAAAAGTTGTTACAAGGGCATCTAAGAGCATTCTCTATACACCAACCTCTTGACTGTACAGGGTTCAAAATGTTGTCCAGCCTTTGCCCTCATATTTATGGCCCCTATCCCACAACATGTGTGGGATTCCACAACATCACTGTGATGATAGCAGGAATGACAGCACTAAATAATGATAGACCATACCTATCAGCTTCTTACTGCATGATATCTGGACAAAGCCTGACATAATTGGAGGACAGAGGCTCAAAAACAGGGCCATATTTGAAATATTGCTGTTATACATTGAGAAAGTTGCTGGTGTTACAGGGTTTGTTGCAACATATATGAAGTGAGAAACACAAATGGATGTTGGCATTTACTGATTACAATTACCAGAGTACGCTACTGATTTGCCAAGGACAACACCTGTCTGGAGAACAGACCAAACATAATAGGCAAACCTCTGGCCATTATGTGGATAGCCCTACAGTTGAGAGCTATGCAGACACACAATTTTGTCAAACGGAAATCCATGCAAAACTAGCATGTCCAGACAAATCCTGTTAAACTAGCAGTATTCAAACCATATAACAGCAATACTCCCATTCTGTCCTTAAGTCTTGAACCTTCTCCACCATTTAGTTGGCTTGTCTCCACAAGTCCTGTTGTAAGAGGTATTCTCACCTGCTATCTGTAACACTGTAGCTCACACACCTCCAGCATTGCTTTCTCACAGGCAAGGTAAAGGGCCAATGCCCACATGATATACTCAATTATAAGAGTGAAACAAGAGAAGAACAGGTAGTTGCCAAAGGTGTAAAAGGTATGAATAAAATTGCGTAAAACAACCAAACACCACCACGGATAAAAATGTCCTTTAATGAGCCACACTTTAAAAACTTCAAAATAATGAAGTAATAAGAAAATGAGCAAAATGAATTAAAACAAAGTCCCCTAATTTTCCAGTACAATAAGCGCTTTCAGAACTCTCCTTCATCAGATCATAATGATGAGTACATGGAACAAGATTAATAAAGTCACATGTAACAAATCAAAAGAGTAGAAATGAGCCAACTCCTTCTATTGCAACCAGTTGAGTAGAAACCAATTGGAACTATTGGGAAACACACACCTTCTTTTTCACCCAATAGTAGGTCTTCTGTTCTTTAGTATAGGGTGCAAGGGAACCATTGCATTTAAGTCTGGATGTCTATCTGCTCTCAGGTTGATGATCCATTTAATCTCATTCCTTTCAGTTGCATTTGCAACATCACCTTGTCTCATTCCAGTATGGGTTACTTCCAGGACTTTGAAATAAAATCTGTGAGAGGAAAATTGTGTAATATGAGTAGCAAGACAATTTTTAATATCTCAATTGCGAATGTCATGCAAATGCCTTAAAACTCTATTTTTAAAGCACTGATTAGTTTTACCTACATAGTATGCAGGGCAGATTGAACATGTATCCAAGTAAACCACATGGGGAGTAGTACAGTCAGCTTGGCAAGAAAACTTGTAACACACTTTACTAATTGGATGTGTAAATGTGTTACTGGTGTCAATGCTATTGCAGGCTGAACATTTACTACATCGAAAAGTTCCTTTCTTCTGCCTAATTAAATGGTTTTTCATGCCATCCTTCATGCATAACAAACACTTCAAATTATTTTTATTTTTGTAGGTAAAATGTGGATTTTCACCTACAATTTCATGAATTTTAACATCTTGTGTTAGAACTGGCCAAAATTTCTTAATGATGTCTCGTATTTCCTGGCAGTCATTCGTGAATGTTAAGTTGAAACTCAAGATGTTTCTGTTACTGACATTTGACCTTGTATATGAAGCATTACTGGTTCTCTGTATTAAGGGAGCTCCTTCTCTTTGCCTTAGGGTAGCTATCACATCAGATTGCAGAACTGTATCTTTTTTAGAATACCCTCTTTCTATAAGATTATGTTGTAGAAGCGAAACTTCTTTTTCATAATCTGACTCGGTACAAAGTCTTTATATCCCAGTAACTTCGTTCTTCATAATGTTACTTGACACATATCTAGGATGCATACTGCTCCTATGAAGGTAATGGTTTTTCCAAGTGAAATTTCTAAATATCCTTGTTCCAATCTCATTATTACTTCTGTCCAAAAATAGGGCTACATTCAAGAAGTCCACACTGGTGTCAGAAGACTGCACTGTAAACTTCAAAAAAGAAGTGGTGGTATTCAGATCCACAAAAGATAGTAGCTGATTTTGCTGCCCATTCCATATAAGTGTAACATCATCCACAAAACGTGCATAAAACACCATGTTCTTAAAACATGGATTAGCATGAGTCATGACTTTCCCTTTTCCCATTCTGCTAACACCAAATTGGAGTAACTATTGGCACATGGTGTTCCCATGGCCACTCCCCACCGTAGCCACTAGTAACTCTTCCCATAGCAAAAGACGTTGTTTTCTAACACCATCTCAAGCAAGGTGCAGATAAGTCCTGCATCCAAATTAGTAGTCAATGTAATAATGTGAGTTCGAACAGCTTCAATTCCACTATCATTCGGGATTGAAGTAAATAGACTGCAGACATCCAAAGTTGCTAATTGTAAATCTGTGTATTTACTGATGCCAATAGTCCTTAGTTGTTCCAATAACATCTTAGTGTCTTTAAGGACTGTTGGTATTGCTAACAGCAGGATTTTTAACTGTTTTTCAACATACATAGAGATGGTTTCAGTTACCCAGCCACGTCCTGATGCTATAGGACGTAAAGGGGGATTTACTATGTCTTTATGGATCTTGGGTAATCCACTGATTGTTGGTATTAGAGGGTGTGAAGTTTCAAACAATTTGAACATCTCTTTTGTAATTCTGCCTTGCATTACCATGTCATAAAGATCGTCCTTTACTCTGGCGATCTTGGTGTTTAGTTCGGTTCTACTTATTTTCTTATAAGTTTTCTCGTCCTGTAGCATCTGTATCATGGAATTATAATACCAACTGGCATCAAGCATTACAATAGCACCCCCTTTATCTGATGGTTTTATAACTAAATCCTGATTTCTTTGACGTTCTAATAAAGCTTCTTTTTCAGATTTACTGATGTTATAATAACGTGAACTGCCTGCATTGTTCAACCTCAATTTTTCTACTTCTCCTTCACACAACTTCATAAAGATGTCAACAGCTGGAAGACTGACAGGAACAAAGGAGCTGTTTTTTTTCGGGAGAATACAGGGAGTTATGCTCTGATTTCCAAAAATATTTTTCAATGAAATATTTCTGCCAAAAGTCCTAGCTTCCACCGAGAATTCGGTTAAGTCAGATGTTAGCAAAGGGATAAAGGTCATGACTGATGCTAATCCATGGTTTAAGAACATAGTGTTTTATGCACATTCCCTGTACTCATCATTACGATCTGATGAAGGAGAGTTCCGAAAGCGCTTATTGTACTGGAAAATTAGGGTAATTTATTTTAGTTCATTTTGCTCATTTTCTTATTACTTCATTCTTTTGAAGTTTTTAAAATGTGGCTCATTAAAGGACATTTTTATCTGTGGTGGTGCTTGGTTGTTTTACACAATTATAAGAGTGTGTTGCCATGACATTGGCTATTGGAATATTTACACAGCTGCTCTGCATACAATTAGCAAGTGGGGAACACCGATTGGTGCACTGGCCTTCACCAGGTCATGAGCATTACTTACAAAAGTCAAGCTGCCACCTATTTAAACCAGCTCTATACCTGTAGGTGAGAGAGAGACAGAAAGACTGCAAGTCAAGATACCAAACCTAAAAATATTACCCAGTCTACTTTCCAAAAAAAAGGTATGTGAAACAAGTAAGCATGTAATTGAATGCAGTAGGTAGTCTGTAATAATGGGAAATAGGAGGTTCAAAGAATATGTCTCAACAAAACTTGCTGTACTGATATACTGCTGTACAGCACCTATGGCCATAGCATTTGGCTCTGTCTGCAGTGACATAGATTACAGCTCAGGCCCCTGACTCACCCCAGGAAAGGACAGCTGACATATGACAACTACTAGAGTGTCTGTCAAACACTACTGACTGTGCCACTGCTAGGCCAGCTACTGGGATGTTGTACATATCCATATGTTACCTGTGAATATAACTATGATACACATGTTTGTGTTGTAAATCTAAGAGACCTATACAGAGCATGTGCATAGTAAAGTACTGTTGCAGGAATGTGTGTTGAACTGCATGTGATATAGTGAGTTCATACCATTTAACTGTACAGTGTTCTCCTGGACTATAAACACATGTGCCAGATATCTGTAGTCACTTACACATAGAGTTGTGTTATGTCAGGCAAACCACTGGCAACTCTGTGAACAATGACATTGAAACATAATAGCCTAGTTATGAATGTTGGACATCCTCCAGGTTATCACTGTGATGGCAAAGCCTACTGTGCAATCAACGTACTTATGTATGTTACAGCAATATTAATATGGTGTCAATATTGATGTGCCTTTGCCACCCATTTATGTGTGCTATTGTCTAGATGTCCTGCTATAACAGGTTGAGAGGTATGACTGAGCAGCAAGACTGTAAATACAGTATGCCATACTAACATAGAACAGAAATGTATGCCAGGTATCACCTGAGCACATGTATGTATGCGTATATTCAGCTGGAAGGCACAAACCAACTGACATGGGTTGCAAGCAGTCAGGTAAATAAGTTCTGCATGTTGTACATGTGTGCAATATCAGTTACAGTGCATACAACAGACATAAATGTCTACAGCTACTGGTTGTTGCATTGCCCTGACACTGATATGGGTACTAGAATAGGCATTATTATTAGGTTGTAATCAGAGAAGTGTCCAACTGGGTTATGACCCTCTGTCAATGTCTACTACAAACAGCTATATGAACACCTGTATTCAGTGGATATCAAAAGTGTACACACCCCTGTTGAAATGCCAGATTTCTGTGCTATATGAAAATGAGACCACAGAAAATCATTTCAAAATGTTTTCCATCTTGACGTGATCCATAACCTGTAGAATTCTATTGAAAAACAAACAAATCTGTTAGGGTAGGAAATATAAAACAGAAAAAATGTACTGTAACCTGGTTGCATACATGTGCACACACTTAAACTAATACTTTGTTGATGCATCTCTTGCTGTAATCACGCATTCTGTCTTCTTGAATACACACATGCCATCAATTAAAGAGACTCTGATTAACCCCAGATAATGTTCAGCTGTCCTAGTAGAATTTATTTGACATTTACCCAGTTGCCTGCTACAGCAAAATACATGTTTTGGAGAGAGCTTACAAAGCATCAAAGGGATCTCATTGTTGAAAGGTATCAGTCAGGAGAAGAGTAGAGAAACAGTCCACAACACTGGATATACCATGGAATACAGTGCAGACAGTCATCAGACAGTGGAGAAGATATGGGACAACAGTGACACTGCAAACACCTGGGCATCCATCCAAAATGGATGACAAGACAAGATGACAACTGGCCATGGAGGCTGCCAGGGGACCTACAGCAACACTGAAGGAGCTGCAGGAATGCCTGCCAAGTACAGGGTTTGTACTACATGTGACAACAATCTTCTGTATTCCACATACATCTGGCCTATAGGGTAGGGTTGCAAGATGGAAGTCTTTTCTTACACAGAAAAACATCCAAGGCCAGACAAACATTGCCAAACACTATATCAAGTCTTACAAAAGCATGTTGGACAATGCGTCATGGTCTGATGAGACCAAGAATGAACCTTTGGCCCAGAATTCCAAAAGGTATGTTTGGCCCAAAACAACACTTTGTAGCACCAAAAGAACACCATCCCCCCAGTGAAGCATGGTGGTGGCAATATCAAACTTTGGGGTTGCTTTTCTTAAGCTGGAACTGGACCTTAGTCATGGTGGAGGGAATTATGAACAGTTCCAAATAGCAATCATTTTTGTCCCAAAACCTTCAGTAATCTGCTAGAAAGCTGAATATGAAGAGAGATTTTACCTGTCAGCATGACAATGACCCCAAGCATACATCTAAATCAACAAAAGAATGGCTTCACCAGATGAAAATTACAGTTTGGGAATGTGCCAGCCCATGCTCAGACCTACATCCAATATAAAATCTGTGGGTTGACCTGAATAGGGCTGTGCACAAGAGATGTCCTCATAAATTGACATATTTGTAATGTGTTGCAAGGAAGTGTGGGCGACTATTGCCAGGTAAAGATGTGCCATGATGATAGACTGACCCAAGATGACTGAATGCTGCAATTATCTCAACAAGTGCTTCCACAAAGTACCAGTTTAAGGGTGTGCATACTCATACAACTAGCTTATTGTACTGATTTTAATTTGCATATGTTTTCCCAGAATGAATAATAGAAGGAGGAAGCTACTAAATGATAGAGCAAAATCCCAAAAAGGGAAGGCATCACTGATCAGTATTAGCAAAAAACTACGGGCACTCATAAAATTGTCTAAGGCCAGCTTCGAGAGAAAAATTGCACAGGACACTAAGGATAATCACAAGGCTTTCTTTAGTTATGTTAGGAACCTGGGTGGTAATTCCCAGATATGCTCAGAATTAGTCCAAAATGACAAAAAATACACTGAACCCACAGACATTGCCAACATCCTAGCTGACAGGTTCAGTGCAAACTCCCCCCCACTCCCCACCAAAAGGGCAAATATCTATCCCAGCAGAGTGCTGCCCCCCTGACATCTCAGATGCTCAGGTAAGAGCCGCCCTCTCCAAAGCAAAAAATACAGCATCAATGGGACCAGACGGTGTCTCGGGCTGTGTCCTACATGAACTCCAAGAAGAGCTAAACCCAAACATAAAACTACTGTTCAATCTCAGCCTTACTACAGGATATGTGCCCAAAGAGTGGCGTACAGCAACAGTGGTCCCTCTCCATAAAGGTGGTGCCTCAACGGATCCTGGAAACTATCACCCCATAAGCCTGACTAGCTTGGTCTGCAAAGCTATGGAAAGGATCATCATGGACCTCATAAATAAAGATATCGGGGACCTACAGACACTGGATCCTACCCAGTTCAGCTTTGTTAAAGGCAGATCCTGCCTCTTAAACCTGGTTGATTTCTTTGAAACAGTCACCAAGGCCATTGACGAGGGGAAGGTGGTCCACACAGCCTACCTGGACCTCGCAAAAGCCTTTGATACAATACCCCACTTGGGCATTATAGATAAGCTCACCAGCTTAAATATAAACCCCTATGTCACTAGATGGATTGCAAACTGGCTCAAGGACAGAACCCACATGGTTAGAATTGCTGGAGCCATGTCAGACTACAAACTAGTTACAAGTGGTGTCCCACAAGGCTCAGTCCTGGGACCTCTCTTGTTCGGTATATATTTCTCAGAGGTACAGGCCAACATGGAAGGACTGTGGCTGACCAAGTTCACAGATGACTGCAAACTGGGTGCCAAAATTGACTCTCCAGCTGACACAAGCATCCTCCAAAAGGGCCTCATAGAAACAGACAACTGGTGCCAGAGCCATGGCCTCAAGCTAAATGCCAAAAAGTGTATAGTCATCCCCTTTGGCAAAAACAAAGTGCCCACAAATTACCACATAGGTGGTAATCCATTAAGTACAGAAGAAGTAATTAGGGACCTGGGGACCCAAGTTGATAGCAATCTCTCATATGACAACCACGTGGCCAAAGTGGTTAGAAAAACATTTTATATAGCCCACCTAATAATGAAGGGATTCACATCTAGATCAGGGGAGGTCATCGTGCCTCTTTACTCATCCCTCATCAGGCCCATAATTGAGTACAATGCCCCTTTTGGGATGTACCTTACCAGACACCTGCAGCAACTGGAAAGACCCCAAAAGTACCTCACCAAGAGGATCAAAGGACTGAAACAGATGCCATATGCTGCCCGGTTAAAGAAACTCCAGCTCTACTCAGTGGCATACCACCTGTTCAGAGGCGATCTGTGCCTGATGTATAAAGCCATGTCCAACCCGGAATTAATGGACATGCTGCACCTCAGAAAATCCAAATCCCATTGTGCTACGCGCTCGAGAGACTTGAACCTCAGCACTGAAATAAATAGGACATGCTGGAGGGACAGATTCATAACCCAGAGGCTCCCTTCACTCTGGAATAAAATCCCAGTCCAGGTTAGGCAGAGTCCCTCATTGACTCTCTTCAAGAGGAATCTTGATGAGTGGATGGGAGATCGTTGGTTTACCCCGGGTATCACTTCTGTGTCACTGTTAGAGGCACAGTATACTAACCTCGAAAAAGGGCATAGCAAAATAAATTTAAAATGGGTGGCGAAAGCCAAACACATTCTGGCTAGGCTTATAAATGCCCTAGGGCAGATAGCCTAGTATGAACCTATGAACCTATAACAGATTGTTATGTTTTAATTGAATTGTACAGGCTATAGGTCACATTAAATGTGGGAATTGTTTTGAAATGAGTTATTGTGGTGTCATGTTATGATATCACAAAGACCAGCCATTGTAACATGGGTGTGTACACTTTTATATCCACTGTAGATGCATGGACTCAGCAATACCCTGACCTGTAAAACCCACCTCTGCCAATGTAGGGTAATCCCCTTTGGTGGACAACAGCAATACACAAACCACATAATAGGTTGCTATATTGGCAGTACAGGGCCACATAGGTGCAGGCAACAACTTGGAAGCATGGCCATCTCTATCTGAACAGGCATGTAAGGTCACAGGTGACTCCCTGTAAGGATAACTATGAGTACAAATCAGACATATCCACACTGCCAAGGCCAACCAAAAGGGTGTCTCCACATATGTTGTCAGTCTCAGAGGCCACAACACAATTCACCCTGTACTGGTGGTAAATCACATGTCATACACACATGCTATGGCTATAGGCAACCTGCATCAGATATGTTAGGTGTGAACATCACCCCCCTGTCACCCCCCCATCCATATAGGGGGATATGCACATCAACCGCACGCCTCCCTTCAATGGTGAGCAGGCACATATTAACTACTGAAAGGCAACAACAGCAAGTCTCCATGATGCCTGATAACATCCCTGTCTGCATCCTACATGAACTCAGGCATGTGCTCACAGTTTCACGACACACTGTAGTCAAACACAGAATCGGCACCATCCAGACCCCATCCACATAAAAGATAGATAGCCACTGTCATCCCTCTATACAGAAATGAAAGGAGAATAGAGGATTATGCAATTAACTGTCCATCACTGAGGGGGATATGACACATCAGAGCCAGGAGTGCAATGCAAGCTGATATTGTGCTGATAGATTAGAGGGGCATGGTGTAGTTTTGAGTGGTGGCAACAATTATCCACTGTTAATGTGCAATTTCTGTCCATACTGTTGACAACTGTATGTTGTGTTTCCCTGTTTATGTCTTCCAGGTGGTATGCAGCATTCTAGGCTTCCACCGTATACAGAGGCTGACACAGCTATCATAATAGAAACCATCATCCATAACCATGGTGCCATGTTTGGCCGGAGTCAACAACATCTGCGGGAGAGGACCGCTCTGTGGAATGTCCTAGTCCACAGGATAAATGATGTCGGCCTGCACGCACAAACTTACGAGCAGGTCCGTCATTGTGCAACTGACTTCATGCGCAATGCCCGGCAAAGGGCTGCTGCCATAACCAGGGACTGCTTAGCCACAGGTGGGGGCCTAGCCATGCAGGGCCCTCTGACACCCACCGAGGAGCTCCTCGCCACCCTTGGGGCATCCACCCCAACCATACAACAGGATTTAGAATCCAACATTGTGGAGGTGGGTGGCACTCACACAATGGACAAGGAGTGTGCAGGTAAGGCCTCAGTGCACATTACTAGAGTACTGTAGCATACATAGTTGTATCTGTAGATTATGTACATGCATATGTCAGATAAGATAGCAGTTGTGGACAGGGTTTTGTAATGCAGAGAAGTACACATCTATGGTGATGGGCAGCATGTTTTGTTGTAATAGGGGTTGTACTGTTAATGTGCAGAAATGCTGCTTCCACCCTGTACCAAGGTTACATGTGAGTCTGCTGACAGTACATCTCTCCCACAACTATTTAGATCCCTCTGGTCTACAAGTGGGACAGCAGCCTGTAGCTGGTGAGTATGGAATTGTTTTGTTGTGGTTTGCCAATACCCCAGGCATGTTAAGGCCATGCTATTTGCCATGCACACAACTGTCACACTTAGCCATATTACTTGATGTTCATATTCACTTGTGGTGGTAACTGCAATGCATCACACTGGTCACCTCAGGGCCTATCTGAAGGGTATGTAACATTCCTGTAGCATACCTCACAACCTGTCAGTGCAAGACATTTGGACAGAGACCAACAAAATGGGGGGACAAATGGGCTATGGTAGGGGCATGTATGAAACATTAATCCTATACAGTAGATACAATAGTATACACACCCCTGTTAAGATCCAGGTGTTTCTGATATATACAAGAGACCACAATATTACATTCCACACCTTTTCCAACCTGTAATGTCACCATAACATGAGCAATTAACTTGTAAAACAGAAAAATATGTTAGGACACCAAACATGGGGTATACAAACCTTACAATATGCTGGATGCATATGTGTGCACACCCTCCAAATAACATATTGTGGAAGCAGCTTGTGATGTACTGACAGCATTCACTCTGCTTGGGTACACACCTGTCATCAAGTACAGGGACTCAGAGTAACAATGAATAATGGTCCATTGTCCAAGCAGTGTATTCATGATAATTGCTCAGTTACCTGTAACAGAAGTAGCCATGGCTTGCACACATCTTACAAAGCATCAAAGGGATCTCATATCTGAAAGGTATCAGTCAGGAGGAGGGTACAACAACATTACAACAACATTGCATATACCATGGAACACAGTGGAGACAGTCATCAAAAGGTGGATTAAATATGTAACAACAGTACTGTTGAAAAGAACTAGATGTCCTTCCAAAACAAATGAAAAGACATGTTGAGAACTGGTCAGGGAGGCTGCCATGAGACTTTCAGCAACACTGAAGGAGTTGCAGGAATCTCTGGCAAGTACTGGTTGTGTAGTACATGTGACAACAATCACCCGGATTCTGCATAAGTCTGGGCTATGGGGTAGGGTCAGTAGACGGAAGCATTTACCCACACCAAACACCACCCAGGGCTGTGTACAAGTAGCAAAACATAACATTAAGTCTCCGAATGGCATGTGTTGAAATGTGTAATGGTGTAATGAGACCAAGGTTCAAACTTACAACCACTATCCCTAAAGCTACGTGTGGAGCACAAGCAACACCTCACTTCATCTGAAAACTACCATCCACATATTGAAGCTCACTCGTGGCAGTGCCCTGCTTTGTGGTTGCTATTCATTAGCTAGAACTAGGCCTATAGGCATGGTGGAGGGAATTATGAACAGTTCCAAATAACATTCATGTGTGGGCCAAAGCTGTCAAGAATCTGCAAGACAGCTGAGGATGGAGAGGGGTTTCAGCTTCCAACATGACAATGACCTGAAGCATACATCCAAAGCTACCTAAGAATGGCTCCACCTGAATACAATCAAGGGTATGAATTGGGCCAGACAAAGCCCAAGCTTAACACCAATAGTAAACATCAAGTGTGACCTCCAACGGCTGTGCACATGAGCTGGCCTTGCAATCTGACAGAGTTGGTGGACCTTTGCAGGGAAGACTGTCAAAATAATGCCAAGTCAAGATGTGCCATGCTGATATACCCCTTCCCAGGAAGGGTGACTGCTGTAGTTCACTTAACCGGTGCTTCAAAAAAGCATTGGTTTAAGGGTGTTCGCACTTATGCAACCACCATATCGTACGCATCTCACTCAGTATATTTCACAACTAACACATATGTCTATTTCTCGAGTGGATTGCACTGGTCATATGTCACATTTAAGGTGGGTAATGTTTTTGAATGCAGTATTGTGGTCTCATTTTATATAATAAAAGAGCCTGGCATGTTAACAGGAGTGTGTACACATCATATCCATGTTAAGCTTAGAAGCTTGCTGGTGTATCAGGATTTGTTTGAACATGCATTCACTGCTAGTGATGAGGTCTGCAAATCAAATGTATGTCATTAATTAGTGACATCAATCCTCATATCATCCCAGTTATGTGTCAGCCAAACACATAGGGGTTGTGAGGAACCAAGCAAACATATTTGCCAGACATCTACATATTCTTCAATGATTTGTACAGTTGTGCAGTATGGTCTACAGTAGTTGCCACTGTGCTATAAAGGTGAACCGCAATAATGTTTACATGGGTGTACTGTGTGCTAGTGGAATGGACGTCACCTACTAACAATACTCATGCATCCCAGAGATGTATATTGTTAGTAACAAGGATTAAGAATGACTGCAATGCATGATGTTGAGGGTTGTGTGTCATGCATGTCACTTTTTGGGTAATGTGAGGTCTGTGTAATAGCTTTGTGTCGCCTCTCCTGTAAGTGTCTGTGTGCATGTCTGTGTGCATGGCAGCCAACCATAATTTACAGGTATTAATTTACATATATTGTCTTCCCCTCACAGGTGGAGATGGGGGTCGGGGTCCCTCCTGCTTGGAAACTGATGTTAGTGTCTGTGCAGACTCTGACAATGATGATAGGCATAGTAAGGCACATGTGGGGTTGTCAGCGGCTGAATCTGTGCCACTGGGTGGCATCCCACTGTTGTCCACCCCATCCCCACACACAGTCACAATGCCTACACATAAACTGTCACCAGTGGCCATAGATAATGGACAGTTGGTGGGTGGTGGCATGGGACAGGCAAGTGTGGTGACTATGGCAAGTGTGTCTGCAGACACCAGCCATAGCCAGATAACAGGCAAAGTCCCACACCGGCAGACAGACATGGGTGCTCGAAGTAGGACTGCTGCCCGTCATGCCCCTGATACAAGTGCCACAGCAGGTGTCACCAGACGCATGTTTCAGACCATCATGGAGGCACAGGCACATAATGAATGTAACACCAGACAGATTCTCAGGGTCACGAATGCAACTCTTCCTGCTATGAGTGACAACATCCATGATCTTGCTGATGCCCACTGTTATTATGTTGAGGCCATGAATAGACAGTTGGGTGAGATGCTGGTAATCCTCAACCATGGAATGTCTGTGTTAGAGCATGTGGTGGACATAGGACAGCACCACAAACAGCTGAGGGTCCATGTGGCCATGCAACTTCTCACTTCTGTAGTGGCAGTACCAGCAACACGACTGTAGGGAGGCTGCTGTCCATGCCACAATGCAGCAGACCACAGGCACATGGTCATGGCCCGTCCCAACACAGACGCGGATCCAGGAGACATCAGTCACCATCGAGGAGTAGTACTACATCTGTTCTTAGGCCTGGGGGTGCCAATGGGTCCCCTGGCAGGCCCAGTTCTCATGTCCATGGCCAGAGATGGTGAACTATAAATCCTGCCATGTACAGTCCACAGCTGTCCAGCATACCCCTATGTAGGGCACTGGGCAGCCACATGGCATTACTGTGTGCATTCGGGTCTATATTAAATTCTTGAAAGCCGACAATGTCGAATCTGACATTGTCGACATGAGAATAGCCAAACTGCAGAACATCAAAGAGGTGAACGGAAATCTCCATAAGGGGATATTTCCATATACTTCAATGTAGTGCGGTCTCGGAGTTGGTATATTTAAGTAGTGGGGGGTGTGGGGGGTGCAGGTGGGGCTTGCCCCCTGCCTACACCATTTATTTTTTGTTTTTGTTGTTTTATTTTATTTTTTGGAACATTCGATGTTTTAACAGTTCAATCACTAAGGGTCGACCTTTAGTGATTCGAACTGTTAAATATTCGATGTTCCAATATGGAACCATGCATTCATATGCACACACACATCAACATCACAACCAGGTCAACTCCAGACTTACACATACCACCTCTGCATGGCCCATTTAATAAACACCCCCCAAACACACATACATGATGTCAACCAAATGGCTCAGCCTAGGCCTTTGGCAAAATCACACCACACCCTGTGCATGTGATGATACCTGTGCCACATCACTGTCATCCATACCATTGAAGCAATAACATGCTAATATGGTTTTGATGCACAGGGTGAATTTAGTACAGTTTAGCAATGTAATGCTGTGTAAAGTGTTGTCAGCCAGCATGTTTAATAGTTACACATCAGAGTGTGTAGGTGTCCAGCCATGATGCATTATTGTTGTTATTAATGCTGACTAAATGTGGTCTCCATAATGTATTCTGTTTGTGTTCTAGGTGTCTGTGTGTCAGCAGGATGTGGCCCTGCAGAAGTTATCTACAAGGGGTATGGCAATGTGGTCACACATTGTGTGTGTTATATCCAGGGTACAGCTGTACACAATTAACAGGTCTGTATAACAGTTATTTTATGTGCCACATAGCTTATAGGGCTGAGGGGTTTATACAGGTAAGTGTATGGTGGCTGACATCAGCAGCTCTTGTATAGTGGACAATGGTAAGTGCAGTGGGTGGAAGACACCTGAGATTTGTAAATCCCACCCACCCAGAGGGTATTGTGTTGACCCAACACACAGAGAATACTGTTCACACACACACACACATACACACACACACACACACACACACACACACACACACACACACACACACACACACACACACACACACACACACACACACATGCACACACATGCACACACACACGCGCAATCACAATTGTCAGTGTTGGGTTTGAAATCCCTACCCATCTAATTAGTGGTAGTACAGTATTAGGCAGTTATTACAGGTGGTACAGAGCTCATAGTGTGTTGAGTTTTCAAAGTATGTGTATCGTGAGTAACATCACGTGCCCTTGTAAGGTATGGCAATGGGTGGTGTAGTGGGTGTGACAGGTTTCATAATAATGTCATGCATGAGTGTACACATTTCCAAACACTGCTATACACACCAATGCACACACATAAGAGTGGCAGTACTGTGATTAGGAGCCCTACCTTGCTAGCAGCTCATTCTATACTGTAACATAGCTGTTGCACACAGCACAGAGCTTATAGGTCTGCAGAGTGTGTACAGATACCTCTATGGTTGATGTAAAAAATGGCCATCGTAGAGTGGAACGTAGGATGTGTGCTGGGAGTAAAATGGCCTAAAATTGTAAAACATGGCCATCCAATGAATATAGTCCTCACTCAAACACACATACTCAGAATACTGTTCTTGCACACACACATTTGTCAGGACAGAGATTAAAACCCCTACCTATCTAGTTATTGCTACTGAAGTGTTACGCATTTATTTATTGCACGTGCCATGGAGCTTATAGAGTGAAGTGTACTCCACAGTTCCTCTAAGGTGAACAACATCACCAGGCCTTGTACAGTATGACAATGGGAGATGTACTGGGTGAGAATGAACTCAAAATACTCTATCCTACAGAAATATACACAATGACCAACACAGATACAGTCATACACACATTTGCCAGATCTGAGGTCAGCAGTCCTGCCTATCGCATCAGTCAGTCCATACTGTTACATAGTTCCTGCTTACAGCATGGCCCTTTTTGGGCTGAAGAGTGTCATCAGATACCTCTACAGTTGATGGAGACAGCGGACCTCATACAGTGGACCTTGGGACTTGTACTGGGTGTACCATGCTCTAAAAATGTAAAACCCACACCCCCATTGGATATAGTACTCACTCAAACACAGGATACTGTTTTCACACACACACACACACACACACACACACACACACACACACACACACACACACACACACACACACACACACACACACACACACACACACACACAAACACACACACACACATAATCACACATTTGCCCATATGGAGGCTAGAACTACTACCTATCTAGTTATTGCTACTACAGTGATATGCATTTATTGCACATGCCACAGAGCTGGTAGGGAGAAGACTGTTCCAAGTCTCTTCTAAGGTGAGAAATATCACCAGCCCTTGTAAAGTATGGCAATGTGCAGTGTACTGGGAGAGTTAGACCTCAAAATGATGTCTCCTACACATATACACACTTACAAACACTTGCACACACACACACACACACACACACACACACACACACACACACACACACACACACACACACACACACACACACACACACACACACACACACATACTCACATTTGCCAGGAGTCAGATTGGAACCACTACATATGTAGCTATTGGTACTATAGTGTTATGCAGTTAACACAAGCACCAGGGACTCTATAGGGTGAAGAGTGTCATAAGGTACCTTTAAAGTGAATAACAGCACCAGCCCTTGCAAAGTATGGCAATGGGGCATGAAGTGGGTGAGAAGGACCTCAAAGTACTTTCACCTACAAGTTTACACACCCACAAACACTTGTATACACAGTAATGCACACACACATGTTTGCCAGTACTGAGATTCATAGGATCATGTGTTCATAGGTGTGTACCAGGCTAATGGGCATGGAGGAATGACAAGCATAGCTCATGGGAGTACCCTGGCATCATGCCACCTGACATTTGTTCCCAGTGCATCTATTGACTATTGACACTTGAGTGATGCCCAGGGTGACAGTTAAATTCCCCATCCACTCATCCAGATTTCTCATGAAGAGGGCTGGTGAGGTGCTCTGATTGACTTGTATGTGACATATATTGCATAACGTGGCCACTCGCTGGGTTATGGACCTGTCCCCCTAGCATGTTCTGTTGAATTTGGCAATGAGGTTGAGGTATCCATGGCATGTGGTGCATACAGATTGGGGTTTCACTAGACATGGCATTCCTAACACAGTTGGCCAGACATGGCATTGTCAG
Source organism: Protopterus annectens (assembly GCF_019279795.1). Lineage (NCBI taxonomy): Eukaryota > Metazoa > Chordata > Ceratodontiformes > Protopteridae > Protopterus > Protopterus annectens. The sequence goes on from NC_056741.1 coordinate 125,043,061, forward strand.
TCAAGCAGAGATTGTCTGTAAGTAGCCAATATGTGGCCAAGAATACTTGTAGGCATTGGACTCTGTCCATATAGGACTGTTGTTTAAGGGCTAGGGTCCTTTTTGGGAGGTACACATGCAGCCTCCACAGTTGTTGCAGGTGTCTAGTGAGCTACATGGCAAATGGGCCATTGTACCTGATGGCTGGCCTAATGAGGGGAGAGTAGAGTGAGAGATTGACCTCTTCCTTCCTGCATGAAACACCCTTAGTTATATGTGCCACATAGAAGGTATTTCTGTCCACAGTAACAATTTGATTGTCATAAGAGAGGTCACTGTCAACCTGAGTTCCCAGGCCTCTTATAAGGACTTCTGTATCCATTGGACTACCAGCAATGTGTTTATTCATGGAACCCACATTGATACCACAGGGGATTGCAACACTTTTCTTTCCATTCAGCCTAAGGCCAGTGTTCTGACAACAGTCAGAGGTCTCAGTGGGGACTTTATGCAGGATGTCAAGATGATATGGGGATGTACACATAGCACCCATCTTGCAATTGCCTGCAAACATTGTCAGCTAGGGTCTCTTCATGTTTGTCTGGATGTCAGAGGCACACATAACAAACATGAGGGGACCCAGAACCAGACCCTGTGGTAATCCACTCATGACTGGTTGGCAGTCTGACATGGAGTCCACTTCCTTAACACTGTGGGTTCCATGCATGAGCCACTTTGCAACCCACCTAGTGACATAGGAGTTGATGCCTAGATGGGTGTGTTTGTCTATGATTCCTTAGGGGGGAATGGTATCAAAGCATTAGAAGTCCCACCTATCTTGTTTTTGAGTCCATACTGTTACATCATTATTTCACATGGCACACGGCTTATAGGGCTGCAGAGTGTCCACAGCTACCAATGCAGTGATTGACAACAGTGGGCCCTGTACAGTGGACATTTGGATGTGTACTGGGTGGACCACACAAAAATTTTGAAAAACCCACTCCCCAATGGATATGGTATATACACACACACACACACACACACACACACACACACACACACACACACACACACACACACACACACACACACACACACACACACACACACACACTTTCCAGGACCGAGATTCAACCCCCTCACATTTAACACATGCGACACAGAGCTTATAGGTTGCAGGGCATCTCAACATACTTGTGAGTTGAGGGACATTAGCAGCCCTTGTAAAGTATAGCACTTTGAGATGTATTGGTTGTGTATAGCCACAAAATACTTTAACCTACAGGTATACACACACTCGCACTTATAGGACTGAGAGCTGATCAAAGGGATCTTTAAAGGTGACTGACATCAGCAGGAGTGCTAACATAGGACAATGGGAAGTGTACTGAGTGTAAAAGGCCTCAAAATCATTAACCTACAAACACAAAGAGACACACTTTCACATTTGCTAGGACTGAGATTAGAACTCCTACCTAAAAAGTTTGTTGCACTTTAGTATTACACAGTTATTGGAAGTGCCACAGAGCTTATAGGGGTGAGGGCTGACCAAAGGAATCTTTAAAGGTGACTGACATTAGCAGGAGTGCTAAAGTAGGACAATGGGAAGTGTACAGAGTGTGAATGGCCTCAAAATGATTAACCTACAAACACACACACACACACACACACAGGCACACAGGATTGAGGTTAGAGCTCCTACCTAATTAGTTTGCTGCATGACAGTATTACACAGTTATCACAAGTGCCACAGAGCTTATAGAGCTGAAGGCTAACCAAAGGGATCTTTAAAGGTGACTGACATCAGCAGGAGTGCTAAACAAGATAAATAGGAAGTGTACTGAGTATGAATGGCCTCAAAATCATTAGCCTACAAACAAACACACACACACACACACACACACACACACACACACACAAACACACTTTTACACTTGCCAGGACTGAGACTAGAACTCCCACCTAACTCATTTGCTGTACTATAGCATTACATAGTTATTGCAAGTGCCACAGAGCTTATAGGACTGAGGGCTGACCAAAGGGATCTTCAGAGGTGACTGACATCAGCAGGAGTGCTAAAGTAGGGCAATGGGAAGTTAACTGAGTGTGAATGGCCTCAAAATCATTAACCTACAAACACACATACTCAAACAGACACACTTTTACTTTTGCCAGGATTGAGGTTACAACTCCTACCTAACTAGTTTGTTGCACTATAGTATTTCACAGTTATCATAAGCACCACAGAGTATATAGGGCTGAGGGCTGACCAAAAGGATTTTAAAGGTGCATGACATCACCAGGAGTGCTAGAGTAGGGCAATACTGAGTGTACTGAGTGTGAATGTCCTCAAACTCATTAACATACAAACACACACAGACACTCAAAACTCCTACCTTACTAGTTTGTTGCATTATAGTTTTACGTAGTTATTATAAACACCACAGAGTTTATAGGGCTGAGGGTTGACCAAAGGGATCTTTAAAGGTGACTGCCATCAGCAGGAGTGCTAAAGTAGGGCAATGGGAAGTGTACTGAGTGTGAATGGCCTCAAAATCATTAATATAGAAACACACTCACACACAAATAAACACATTTTTATTTTTGCTAGGACTGAGATTAGATCTCCTACCTAACTAGGTTGTTGTACTCTAGTATTATACAGTTATCACAAGTGCCACAAAACTTATAGGGCTGACCAAAGGGATCTGTAAAGGTGACTGACATCAGCTGGAGTGCTAAAGTAGGGCAATGGGAAGTGCACTGAATGTGAATGGCTTCAAAATCACTAACCTACACACACACACACACACACACACACACACACACACACACACACACACACACACACACACACACACACACACACTCGCACACAAGCATACACACTTTTATATTTGCCAGGACTGAGATTAGAAATCCTACATTAATAGTTCGTGGTACTATAGTGTTATACAGTTATCACAGGCACCAAAGAGCCTATAGTGCTGATGGCTAACAAAAGGTATTTATAAGGTGAGTGCCATCAGCAGAGCTTGTGATATGGTATTTTTAATGTGAATGCCATCAGCAGATCTTATGATATAGGGCAATGGAATGTGTACTGGGTGAGTATGGACTAAAGTAGTAATTCCTATGCACATGCACACACAAACACACACACACACACACACACACACACACACACACACTTATGTTTGCTAGGACTGTGATTAGAACCCCTACTTATCTATTTATTTCCTCTAGTATGCTATGTATTTATCACACATGCTATTGAGCTTACAGAAGTGAGGCTCATCCAAAGGTACTTTTAAGGTGACATACATCAGCAGATCTTCTAAAGTGGGGCTATGGTATGTCTGCTGGGTGGGAAAGGCCTCATAATGCAACTCTCTCTATCACTGGCTGTCTCTCTCTTCCCCATTTCTATGTGTGTGTATGTTTGACATATTGTAGTATGTTGGCAATAGATATGTGTGTGTATCACATACAACAGATGCAGATTTACCACATACATGCCACCTATAGCTGGCTGTGAGTTTTTCTGACCAATGTGTGCGTGTGTGTGTGTGTGTGTGTGTGTGTGTGTGTGTGTGTGTGTGTGTGTGTGTGTGTGTGTGTGTGTGTGTGTATGTGAAGACAAAAAGGTTTGCATATTGGTGAGTGTATGTGTGCACAGACATCTGCAAATTACAAATATCTATAGTCCACTGTCATTTCAGACATGGGCTTCATTGCTCTAAGTGTAGGAAAATGCCCAGTATGACCTTCTAGTGTCTTGAGTGTGGGAATCTATTCCCGGGAGAGTTGTACTCCAGTCCAGGGTGTTGCGTGCTACAGCTATACCTTGTAACCTGTTTCTGCAGGATATCTGTAGATAGGTTGCCAATATGGGGACACAATGGACCATACATAGCGGGATAGTGTAACTATGGATCTTTTTACTGTCTGTGTTGCTTGTGAAACATGGTTGGTTTTAGCAGAGATTTTCTGACATATGTAATGTGTGACATTGTAACGTATTGTGTAATCAACTACTGACAGATATTGGTTGATCACAGTTATTTACCAGCGAAATACAAGAGGGATGATACACAGACCAATATTCTGAGGCAAAGGCTAGACATTGTGGCACAATCCAGCCATTGTGGATGGGTGGCTAAAGCCAACTGACTGATGGAGCTGTGTAAATGGTCCAACACCTTGGTGGTATGCTGGCTGGGGATCTCCTTGTTGTGCATTTCTCTTCTTACCTGACAGGTCATATCCTGGTGTGGGCATACCTCTCAACTGTACAGCTTCTCTTGGGTTATACAGAGCAATGCCTTGTATATCTGGTCAGTTTCCCTTCACATTATGGTTTACAAGCAGGTTTGTTGCTATTCACTCAAGGGTTTGCAGTCAGGGGGAATTATGACCGGACATTAGAGTTTTAGACTTCACACCCTCCATGACATCCATGCTTAAACACCCCCTCTGTTATTCTATCCTCTTCCTAACTTTATGATAGCAATATCTCAGAAGTATCCCAATAGTTGGCCTTTATCCCAGCAATATTTATGGCTTTGTTCACAGTTCTTGCTCTAGGAGGTCGAGAGGCATGCTACTGGCATTTGGCAGCATGGTCTTTCATTTGTTTTCTGTTTACTGTATTAGGTTGTTAGTTAGGACCCCATGCCATTCCCTACAATGGCACTATGTGTGAGACATGGGCCTTTTCCAGAGAAGTGTAGGCCATGTGAGACTGATGCAGGCCATCTGTAGCAGGTCAGTTCATTCTGTCACTCATACGTTCCCAGGCTGCAATCCAGTGGATCCCCCTGGGGTGACAGTGGTAAGTGGGTCAGGTGCTACTGGTAATTCTTCCTGTTTGTATTGATCCATCAGTCTGAGTGTCATCAGGCTGCTGCTTACAGCTAGGGACACACCTGCATGGGACACTGATTCAGCATGCTGCATCATGTGTGTCTTACCATATTCAGTGGAGTAATTTTGAAATGATTTGCAACAGCAAAGATCAGACCAGTGTGATACCTGTGGCTGTTGGGGGGATGACCTGAGTGCATGTATGATATGGAAGCTTATGGCACCTGCCTCACAGGTATAACTGTAACCTTCTCCGTATCCCACCTTGTGTGTGTGCATTAGCAGTCTGTCATTATTTTGTAACTGTGGCTTTTGTGGTCTGCCACTGATTGGCCAGACAACCAGTATTTCATGGTAGAGGGACAACAAATATGATGCTAACCTCTATACATTATTCCAAGGTTGTGTGCAGTTCAGAGTTATGATAGGCACTGTGTAGGGTACTTCCACCTGTGTACTGTTTCTATGTATGGCCCCATGTTCATGACCTGTCCACCTTTCCAGCAGTGACTGATATTGACATCTGGACAGTGTGTACAACTGCTAACGTAGGTATAGCTGACAAGAAGATTAGTTGGCACTGCAGTTCTTGGGACATGGCCCTGTCAGCCACAGTACTGTGCATAGGCTACTGAGACACAACATCCAGAGGCAGATGCTGACCACTTCCTGACAATATTAACCATGGACATACTTAGCACATTGACCCCTGCATATTGTGGACATGCATCAAATTATCATGTTGATTGGGATAGGCCTGGCAATGTGTGCTCCACTGATATTATTCTACAAACTTAAATGTTACTGCATTTCTATGTGGGGGGCACACCTGAAAACTTTACACATTTGCACTGCCTGTGCTCGTATTTCACTTACTGTTTGCTTCCATTTAGTATTGTATTGTGACCTATCTTGCAGAATTGAGGCATATCAGTAGAGAACCCAGGTTAGATTGTAATGACATACATTTCAGTTTCAGTTATCCTTCAAAACCATACTGCAACTGCTAAACCTGTTGTACTATGTTTGTGTAGGTCTGTAGGGGGGATGTTCACCATTGCCAACATTTGTGGGCCTCTGCCAGGCCTTTCTTTATGGTCATCTACACCTGTCCTGCTGAGTGAGGCTGGGGGTGGGTACGGCAAACCTCATTGACATCCATGTGTGTGACCTATGGCCACCCAATTAGATGGCCCCCCCACCCAACATGTACTGCAGTGGGAGTTGTCACCTTGAGTACTACTGCGTAGTATGGTGATGCCAGTATTTGTCATGGATTTCCTGCAGTCTCACATAGCTGTCAGTTGTCTGCTGCTATCCCATTCAGCCACCCAATTCTATTGCATGCTTGCATCAGGGCCATAGATATACTATCAGACCATACTACTTCATTCATTCATTATTAGGACAACTGACTTACCGTGTGCCTGAGGCAGTTGTGAGGACAGTGCTTGAGGGATGACTATGTCAGATGCACGCAGTAAACTGCCTATACATGGTACGGCACAGGTATTGTCATGTTTGGCATCCCTTTTACTGTGTGTCTGAGTCAGAGAGTGGTATCAGTCTCTGGGTTCCTACAGTCTCAGTGTGTGTGCTATGTGTTGTCTCTTTGCCAAAGCATGGGCATACTGGGCACACCTCCATCTGCCTACAGGGGCAGGCTCAGGAGGTTCCTCCTCCAAGTCCCTCTATGCTTGTGGTGATCTTGGCAATGGTGGGGGGGCTGTGTAGTCCTTCCCTGTGCTGTTGCTGCTGCAGCTATTTCTGCAGTATCATATTGTATAGCATGCCACATACTATGAACATGTGTGCATATGTGGCTGGAGAATACTGCAAGGCTCCACCGGACATGTCAAGGCAGCAGAACTGTGACTTGAGCATCCCAAACACATACTCTATAATGATCCTGGTTTGTAAGTGTGCCTCATTATGGTGTTCTTGTGTGGGTGTGTGTGCATTTCTGATGGGTGTCATCATCCACAGCTCCAGTGCATAGCCAGCATCCCCCACCAGATGGCCATATGGGACGTTTCCCCCTGGCAAATCCCTGATACAGCTGTAAGGAATGCCAGATGTAGAAGTTGTGATAGCTTCGAGGGCTGCCAGCACACACATTCATGATTATGCCCTGGGGCATCACACATGACCTGGCAATTAATGGAGGGGAAGCCATTGTGGTTTATGCAGACCCTACTCTGCTCACCGGGTGGTGCTTTGATGTGGATATGCATATAGTCTATAGCAGCCAGTACTTCAGGGTATTCTGTTATATGGTGGAAGAGATGCATATTGCTGGTCAACACCTCAGGAGTGCGGGGAAAGTATATATGCTCACTGGCATGTGGTAGCATGGCATCCAGGAACTGGTGGAGTACCCTGGATGCTGATGCCTGTGAGACCCCCATGATATCCCTATTTGGTCTTTGGAAGGTACCTGTAGCTAGTATTCTTAAGGCTACACATACCTTGGTACCCACTGGAATAAGATTCCCTCTGTTGGCTCTGGGTCTGAGGCGAGGCCAGCACAGCTCAATGATTTGCTGCAGAATGTCCCTGTCCACCCTGTAGCACTCCACTATCTCCAGCTCATGTAGCCCCTTGTTGATTACCCTGGGTCTATACACTCTTCTCCTCCTCCTCGGTCTAGGACAGTTGTCAGCATTATCCTCCTCACCACCCTCAGCCTCTAGCACAAACTGATGGATCAAAGCGACAGCAGCCCCTCACATTTTTCATTGGTTTTGTCAGTTTAAAATTCCCCTGAATGTGTACACCAGTGGTGTATAGTTTGTGGAAAAAACAGACTGAAAGGTGTTTGCATAGTTTATAGTAGTGTGTTGCATTGCTGGCTGTGTAATTGGGTGATTCTAATACATTCCCCCTGGCAGCTATGGTGGTTGTCCTTAATTGCCTTCCTTCTGCTGTTTCTCCCCTTTCTTCCCTTTCCCATTTCTGCCCCTTTTAAGCCCCAATGCGTGCTGCACATACCCGCTGCTCAAATGTAAACAGTTCTGGTATTTCCTGTTTTTTTTTTTTGTTTGTATTTTTTGTTTAAGACCCATGCACACTCGTTTAGGAAATGTAAACACTGCTAAGCAACCTCAGACATACCCTCTTCCTTAGCTGTGCTTAGCTAAGGGCAAAGATGAGTTACAGAGATCCAATTTGCTTACAGCAAACATGACACACCCCTTTTGATGTGATCTACTTCTCCTGCTTAAGCGACCGTGTTAGAACACCTACATGGTTAGGTGCAGTCTGACACATAGAAGAAATTTGTGATTCAGTAAAATTCCCATAATTTGCATACCCCACTGCCTTACTCCATAGTTACTGCACTCACACTGAACCTTTTCCCTTAACAACTACTGTTCCCTGATATTGTTTTCATTCTGCATGCCATTGACTCTACTTCTTCTTCTTTGGGGTGCTCCCATTAGGGGTCACCACAGCGGATCAACTATTTCCATTTTTTCCTGTCCTCTGCATCTTGCTGTATCACACCAACCACCTGCATGTCCTCTCTCACCAGTTCCATAAACTTTATCTTAGGACTTCCTCTTTTCCTGTTACCTGGCAGCTTCATCCTTAGCATCTTTTTCCCAATATACTCTGCATTCCTCCTCAGCACAGTTCCAAACCAACGTAATCTTGCCTCTCTGGCTTTGTCTCCAAACCTTCCAACCTGGGCTGACCCTCTAATATACTTATTCCTAATCCTGTCCATCCTCGTCACACCCAGTGCAAATCTTAACATCTTCAACTCTGCCACGTCAAGCTCTGACTCCTGCCTTTTTGTCAATGCCACTGTCTCCAACCTATATAACATAGCTGGTCTCACTACCCTCTTGTAGACCTTCCCTTTCACTCTCACTGGTACTCGTCTGTCACAAATCACTCCTGACACTCTTCTCCACCCACTCCATCCTGCCTGTAATATCTTCTTCACCTCTCTTCCACACTCACCATTACTCTGAACTGTTGATCCCAAGTATTTAAACTCATCCACCTTCACCACCTCTACTCCCTGCATCCTCACCATTCCTCTATCCTCCCTCATATTCACTCACATATTCTGTCTTAGTCCTGCTGACCTTCATTCCTCTTCTCTGTAGAACATATCTCCACATCTCCAGGGTCTCCTCCACCTGTTCCCTACTCTCACTACAGATCACAATGTCATCTGCAAACATCATGGCAAAATGCAGATTTCCCTGAAAATTGCTTTTTCACATTTTTTTTTTTATTTTCGGCATGATCCCATTTGTGTGCCACTGCCCTATGCTTAAACAGCCATGATTGGCCAAACAAAAAAATAAAACTTTTATTTTTAAAAAACATAACTATTTTCAATGCCAGTGGCCATATATTTGGCCATTGGCATGCCTAATAAGTTAAATACATGCTTTCTTTGGAGTTGTCACGCCTCCGTTTTGTTATGCAGAAATGTATTCGGCTAGTAGCCAAATACATTTCTGCAACTGACTCTGTTCCTGCACAGACACCTGGCTGCTTGCTGAATCAATAATTCACCTCATTTGCATGGTTGTCAGCAGCAAATGAGGTAATTAGCATTAGGCAGTGGTTGGTGTCCATGCAGGAACAGTGTTAGAGTGCTCATGCACAACAAATCAGCTGTTTACTGGCTCACTCATTGGACATATTCTGTGCAGGAATAGCTACACTGTTCCTGCATGGATTTTTCAAATTGATGAATCCCGGGGACTATGTCTCAGTACATTACTACCCCCATAAATGCATCCTTTCCCTTCTCTCGTCTACTTTCATTAACCACTCACCCCACCCTTTATGTTAACTTGTATTGCATCCTTAGCTTTGAGATCCTATGAATCTGCATGGTATACCAAATATGTAATTATTCACAACATAGAACATAGATAAACTGTTATAAGTCATAAATTAAGTACTTCATGTAATGTATCTAGCCTTTACAGTGCTAATGACTATCATACTACTGTGCAATGTTATTACATATTTCAAAGTGTCTTATGTAAACAAAACTGTCATATGTAGAACTTACATACTCATGCCTCCATTGAAAAGGGACCTGTGTCCAGTCGGACTTTCCCAGTAAACAAATGTAAATAAATAAATATAAATATATATATATATATATATATATATATATATATATATATATATATATATATATATATATATATATATATATATATATATATATATATATATATATATATATCATATGAACACAGATAGAAAATAAATAACATTACAAAATAAATGTTAGCACACATGAAAGATTTTTACACAAGTCCAGATTGAACTCTTACACCAATGAACCTACAAATCACTGTAAGGGTGTTTTATCTCTCTTTGCTATGGAAACACCTTTGCAGCAAGAATGAAAATCTTTGTGCATACAAGTAAGTCCAAAATCATCCACAGTATCACCAAGCTATATGACAATTGTATACTTCTGCATTGCTTGTACATGTGGTAATTTCAGATGTAGTGCAATGAGTGATCACACGCATGAGTGATCACACAACCATTTATGACTATTGCTTCCAGAAATGCAGCTCTGTATTGTCTTTGTATGGTATTCATTCTTCTCCTATCTAAGCAGTAATGTGAGACATGCAGTCGTAAGGCATTTTGTATCATTGTCCATAAAATGTGTGAGAATAGTAAATGACAATAATATATAGTTTTCAACAAATGCAGGGGAGCTTGGATATTATTAAATAGAAACTGTGAAATACGTGCTGCTTGTTTTCATTTAAAACCTTGATACAATTACTTCTTCACTTTGTAAGTCTAACCTGATTGACACACCCATGGAGGCAAGGGAGTCTAAATCGCTGTTGTGTTTTCCTTCTCCCTATCAGTAATCATTCACAGTTGCAATACATTAGCAACAAACATTGAGGGTGTGCCTGCCCTATGTTTAAATCTGCTACACTGAGCCAAGAATTGGGGATTTAGCAATTTTAATGAGTTAACACCTCATCTGTATCTTCAATGTGCTCATGGGCCTGAATCTCCACTATAAAAAGGTAACCATGTAGCTTGGGAACCTGAAGGTGAGGAGAGCTGTGTATGTGGATAACACAGAAGAAGATTGCTGTTACTTTGGATTTATCTGCATGGAAGACTACTGATATTGACAAGGTATGATTTCATTTTTCAGTTATATAGTTATATACTGGATTTGCTCAAGTCACTAGGAAAAATATTTTTGATATATATATATATATATATATATATATATATATATATATATATATATATATATATATATATATATATATATATATATATATATATATATATTATTATTATCAAATACTACTTTTATCTGTATTCACATCTTAGAAGGTTACTGCTGGCTTAGGCATTTTTGTCTGGGCATTTTACTTTCTCAGATGCATAGTCATATTAAATTTCATCACAAGTGTTAATGTTATAACTGTTTATATTTACTCTTTCTTACTGTTATTTCAGTGAAATGTAAACATCCTATACTGTCAATGATACAAGTGTGTTAGCCTTCTTGAATGGCCCATAGACACCTCTAGGGTTGTGCTGGGCACAGGTAGAGGTGATTAGCAATTGCATAAAATGACTATTCTGTGATAAATGTGTACATGTTTTTGGACAATTTGTTTCATAGCACTAATACCCATTCACTTTGCTTTGTACAAAAAAGTCATTTATTTATTTATTTATTTAACTTTACATTTGTTTACAGGGTAGAGTCCGACTGGGCTGGGAGCTCATTTTCAGTGGAGACCCTGGGAGAAAAGCTCCAAGAACATATAGTACACTTTAGACAGTGGACTAACAAACATTATGAATCAAATACATATACATCAGTTTCAACAGTACCATAAAGCATAACAGAAGTTGAGAAAAATTAGAGTACATATTGGTATATATGATTTAATGTTAAAAAAGTAGATGATAATTTATAAGTGGAACTCAGGGGAAAATATAAACAGTACAGATTGAAAAGAGTTGAGAAAAGACATGTAGCTTGACACTAGATAGAATTATGAGAAAAGTTTAGTGGGTAGAAGAGGGTAAGATAAAAAGTCAGAATTGCAGAAGTGGAAGGAAAAGAAAGGATTTTAAGCAAGAGTAGATTGACAAAAATGCAGTAAGACAGAAAAGTTATGGTGTGAAAGTAGGGAAAGGGGCAAGGTGGTGCTGTAAAAATAAAAAAAAAATGTAACCAGGAGAGCAACAGTGGCATATCCAGTTGGTGTTCTTTTAGAATTTATTTAAAAGCAGGATTGGAGGAAGCACATTGTATGTTTAGTGGAAGGGAGTTCCAGTACTTAGCAATTTTGTTTGACTAGAGGGAGTCTCCATGGGTTATATGAGACTGAGTAATTTTGAGCAGAGGTCTGCTGGTAGATCTGAGGGATCTGCTGCAGATATTTAGTTGGACCAGGGTTGAAATTGCAGGGCAGTCATTTGGGTTTTGGATAATTTTGTGGGTGAGGGTAAGTTGGTTTAGTGCCAAGTGATTTAGGAGTTTTTGCCAGTTCAGTTGTTTAAGAGAAATACAGTGATGGGGTTTATGAGGGAGATTTGCAGCAAACCTAGCTATTTTGTTGTAGCTGAACTCAAGGTTTTGGAGGTCAGTTTTGCATAAGTTGATGAAGTTTTGTGAGCAATATAGTAGAGTAAATAGAAGCTGAGATCTGGCTGTGGCTAGCCTATATTGTGTTGTTAGATAGGGTTTTGCCCTATAGAGTGCACTGAGTTTAGCATGGACTTTTTTGATTGTTTGTGCTATGTAGATGTCAAATTTTATTCGTTCATCTATAATAATATCTAGTAGTTTGGCCTGGTTAGTTGGCTCAGTTTTAGGGCCATTTGTGAATAGGATAGAGAGGGGTGGAGAGCTGTTTTTGTTTGATTTGTTTGTGAATATAATTAACTTAGTCTTTTTAGGGTTAAGAATGAGTTGGTAGCTAGTAAGGAATGATTCGGTTTCCTGAAATGCTTTTTGCATTTTGTGTTGTAGTAGCAGCCATAAGGTTATTTGTAAAGATGGTGAAGAGAAGGGAGCCTAATATTGACCCTTGGAGTACACCAGTGCAAACAATCAGTAGTGGGGAGAGATTGTGGTTCCATCTAGTGACTTGTTGCCTGTTTGATATATAACTGTGGAGCCATATTAAGGTAGACTGGGGTTGTAAGTGGCAAGTTTGTTAAGAAGTAGTTGGTGGGAAATGGTACCAAAAGCTTTTGACATGTCCAGAAAGATTGCAGAGACTAGCTGACCATTGTTCATAAGGTGGTGAATGGTATCTGTGAAAGCTATTAGGACAGCGTCTGTACTATGCTTGGGGCGGAAACCATGCTGGGTGTCTGCTAGAAGGTTACTTGATTGTAGATGGTTTAGGAGTTGTTGCTGAATACATTTCTCAAGGATCTTGACTATGGGAGGGAGGATTGCTATGGGGCGGTAGTTAGTGATTTCTCTAGCGGGACCACCCTTGTGGAGGGGAATGATGTGAGCTATTTTCCAGAGGTGGGGTAAATATTGTTCAGTGACAGAAAGATTTATTAGAATTGAGATAGGATAGGCAATAGATGGGGCTGTGATTTTTAGGAACTCATTTGGTAGCTGGTCGGCAGCAATGCAGCAGGGTTTTAGTTTGCTTAGAAGATTTTTTTTTTATGTAGGATGTTTGAATAGGTTTAAAAGAGAAGGATTCTGTTTTGTCAAATACTGGGGAGGGGATTGTGAGTGGTGTGTGATTATGACTATTTAGGAAGCTGTAGATAAGAGTTAATGAAATATGAGTTGAACTATAATGCTAGGGATTTAGAGGTATTTAATGTGATAGGAGGGGGTGGTGGGTCTACCAGGATTGAGGAGGTAGTTGATTGTTTGCCAGAATTTCTGTGGGTTTAGAATTTGTTGTTTTGGGAATAGGGGAACCAAGTTCCATTTCTGAGTTGGCACACCCAAAATGTTTTTACAGAGGTTTGCTTTGCTATTGTTACTTCGAGTTTTGGATCAAACCTTGGTTTGTGTGAGACTGTGATATGTTACAACCACATAACCCTATTTTATATTTGAATAACTGAAAGTTTTTTGTTTCTCCAGAGGGTAATATTGAACAATGAATAGCATGTGTTATATTCAAGCAGGAGTCTTATTTATGTGATATTTATGTGCAGTATCCTTTTTTGTGTTTTATGTCACCTAGCACTATGGCACCCAAGCAATCCAATTCCCTCAAACCCCCTTTCAGTGACTCAGAAATCAATGTGATCTTAAAAGTATTTCAGCAACATGAAGCCTTTCTGCTTGAGAGAACACATGGTGATATATCTGGAAGAATGCAAATTTGGAACCAGATAGTGAACAATGTGAATGCTGTTGGGGGTCATGACAGGACATATGATCAGATGATTCACAGAGTCACTGACATGATTTCATCGGTCCAGTGTATAGCAGCTACAGTGTTTCATGTACAGCTGGCTACCGTGGGGGGATTCTGCTACAGAACCACCATTGACATTAAATGAAGAGTTCTTGTCCACTGTCAATGATCCAGAGAGCACAGTGGAAAGTACACAATAGCATGTAATTGATGTTGGTGCTTCTGTTTCAGGGAGGACAAGTATGTCCCAGGAGGAACTTCCAGGTAAGCTTACTTATGTCAATTTTAAAATATTTCTTGTATAGTAAAATATTGAAAGCAATAGTTAAGTTGGTTTAATATTTTTTTTTAGGCGGGTGACTAATTATAGATTGATACAGTTAACAGTACATTCTGGTTCATTACACATGGGCTTGGGGTGGACGTGTCATCCAAGTTTCAGTTAAATGTATTGTTGATGGACATATAAAAGCCAATTGTTATTGTGATGATGGTGTCCTTACATTTTGCTTAACTTCTTGCATGACCAAGTTGGCTAGCAAGTGTGGAGTCATCTGCACATGTAAGCCAAACATTTTTATTTCAATACTGATGAACATTTCACAGCAATATTCATTTATCCGTATGTGTTAGGTGGGAGTCAGGACTGTGTGTTGGTGTGTGTGTGTGTGTGTGTGTGTGTGTGTGTGTGTGTGTGTGTGTGTGTGTGTGTGTTGTTATACTATTTCTGATAGTGGCACCAGTTTTAGTTTGTTAGCATACATTCAACTGCAGGAGTGTAGATATTAATTTCTTTCCTGTGTTTGTTATTTATTATCACAGGTGATCCTGACAGTGGAAGTGTAGGACTCTTACAACCTGATGTCAGAGTATCAGAAGATTGTAATTCCACTGGACACAACCAGTAGGCCTATGCAAACCCATTCCAGTGAGCCCTCAAATATTGGACAGGTGGAGGGTGAGACACTTGATTAGGGCAGTGCAGTTAATGTGACTACAGTGCCTGTTAACTCTGGCCATATCCAAAGTGTGGGTGAGGTGCCACACAGGAGGGTTGTTAGGGGTACTTGGAGGAGGCCTGCTTTCCATCCTCCACCTGATCCAGGTGTGTCTTTTCATGCCACTCAATGTACATTTAGGGCCATCATGGCAGGGCAGGCACATTCCAATAGGGCCTCTGAGGAAATGCTTACAGTTGTAGATGTGGCACAGGCTGACATGCGACTGCCTCCACCATGTTGCCAATTCAGTGGATCAGATGAATGATTCTTTGGACCGGGCAGTATCTTTAATGGAATATCTGCTGGGAGGGGGACAGCATCCACATGGACGGAGGTCAGCCACATCCTCTGACGATAGCTGACATAACCATGCCCAGTCACACTCCTGCAGTTGCACTACTTCCATTGCTCCATCAGTAGTTGAGGTGTTCATACTCAGACATGGCAGGCCATGGGTGTCATAGTCCTGAGTGTACTCATGAGGAGAGCTCATCCAGCAGACATCAGTCACATTCAGGTAGCAGCAGTGCATCTGACCATGGTTGTGGACATGCAATTACAACTCCTGGCAGATCCAGTTCTCAAGAGTTGGGGATTATGACAATGAACTGTCACCTCTACCATGCATGGCTCACACCTGTCCAATATACCAGGACGTAGAACTAGCACAGTGCTTGGTTGTGTTCTTGCAGACACTCACACACCAATTTCACCTGGAGGGCCCTTAGAGACACACACTCAGAACAGCTAAATGGGTCACTTGTGACACTTAAAGCTTATTCAGTCTCAGTGGCCATTTGATACTTTATTTAAATGTTTGCCTGTTTCTCTTACTTACTCATATGCACTCCTACCTTTTTTGTAAGACTAGACCTCTTGCCTCCCCCACCCACACTCACACACAACACCCTGTGCAAATGATGATAACTGTGCCAGATCCTTGTTTTCTATCTTTTGAATTCAGGGATACATAAGCCTTTTGTCTGATGCTTGGGGTACATAGCTGATTTAGTGTTTAGTATATCTGTTTTTGTGAGGTTGTTTTGCAAACTGTACTGCCTTCTTACAGGTTTTGTAATGTGTACTGCCTCCCAAACTCTTAGGCCAACAAAGCTGGACCAAGCCATAAATAAAAGCATGACAAAAGGCCCAGATATGGGGAGATTTTTTTAACAATGTGGCACTACCAACTTAGACAGTTGATGAAATAAATTTTGCAGTACAATTTTTATGTTTGTTTTGAGGGATATGAAGTATGAAACTAAAATGTGTGTCATTTTTGTAACTTCACTCTTTAATGATTTGCCATTACAAACATATGAGGCCAAAATGTGGATATTCAGTGAAAATCTGTACATTTTAGATGTAATGCCTATTAGTTTATAGAGGACACAGCATTCATAAAAGTCATTGCTGTCAAATCTTGATGTAGTTGCTGTAAAGATCACCCGCCTTATACTTACTTACATTACCAAGTAACAGTATGTTAGTATATGCCATTCATTTTTATTCGCACACATTTAGTTTTCTCTTCCAGGTTCAACATTTACCTTGGAAATACAGAAGTTGCAACAGTTTTAGTTCAGGGCTGACTCTGTCTAATGCTAGCAGTACTCCTCCATCACGTGGATAAGTAAAGGTTGTGAGAGTTGTCTGGCATCAGTGTTGCTGTATGTGTGTACAGTATGTATGTAGGATGAAGGTTTTAGTCCCTTAGGTGGTTAGTGAGTGTGCTATCCGTTGCCTCTTTGCCATTGAAAGGCCATATTGTGCATGTCTACATCTACCTATACCCTGAGCAGCTGCTGGATTCCCCTCTAACTCCTCCCCTGTAGGTGGCTGTGGTGACATTGCCAGTGGTGGTGGGATGTGTGCCTCTACCCCTTGGTGTTCCTGCTAAGCTGCTTTCTCAGGATAATGTTGTGGATCATGGCACAGACAGTGAGTATTTCAGCACATGCATGGGACTTGTACTGCAGGGTTCCTGAGATGTATCTAGGCACCAGAACAGTGACTTCAGCAGCCCAAACACATACTCTGTGATATTTCATGTTTGAGAGTGTCTCATTATAGTGTTCTTCATTTGGCGTGTGTGCATTTCTAATGGGTGTTATCAGCCATGGTTTCAGTGTATAACCTGCATCCTCCAGTAAATGACCCTGTGAGATATTGCCCCTAGTAAACATCTCATACAGTTAACAGTTATGACAGATATGTAAGTCATGGTAACTGCCTGGGTTGCCATTACACATGACCTGGCAGTTGATGTAGTGGTAGCCCTTTCTGTTTATGTGCACCATTTCCTGTTCCTGAGGTGGTGCTTTGATTTCTACACGTATACAGTCTATGGCTCCCAGGACTTCAGGGTAGTGTGCTACAGGATAGAACTCCTGCATAGTTCTGGGTCTGTCATCAGGTGTAGAGTGAAAATATATTAGTATACATGAAGCTCACTGGTATGTTGCAGCATAGCATTCGGGAATTGATGGAGGATCCTGGATGCTGATGCCTGTGTCACCACCAGCATGTCCCCTGTTGGTCTCTGGAAGGTTCCTGTAGCTAAAATTCTAAGTGCTACACATACTTCAGTTTCCACCGGTAATAGATCACCTTGATCTGCCCTTGCTCTCAATTGAAGAAAAAAGAGGTTGCAGAGTTCCTATAATGTCTCTCTATCCACCACGTAGTGCTCTCTAATTTCCACCTCATGCAGATTATGAAAAGTAAAACAGGGTTTAAAAACTCTCCTCCTTCATGGTTGTGGTCTATTAGCAGCAGTAGCAGCAGCATAGACATGGGTCTGCTACATATACGCATGAATAAAAGCAACAGTATTCCCTAACATTCCCTTCGCGTAGCTTAGTTTCCATGGCTATATTCAGTAGGTTTTGGAATGCACAGGTAAATCCAGCACTGAGTCTGCACAGTTCTTTTATAGCTTGCTGAATAGCTCCTCCACCTTGAATTAGTTGATTAGTATACACTTCAGCTGCTTATGCTATTATTAGCATGCCACAATGTTTACCATATTTGTGTGACTCTACACAGCATGTAGATCTGCTTACTGACTACAAAACTGAATGCTATCATGTGTGCTTTGCGCCAGGATGTGCACATGGTTTTAGCGCCCTCTGTAGGGTTTATTGAATCTGTACCTATATTGCATTTATTCTTACTAAGATATAGTACAGGAGATTTGGTTACTGTATGAAGTAGTGAAATCTCAACTGAGTTTTGGTCCCTGAGGCTGATCCCAGTAATAACAAACATTTCTTTTTATCATCCTTAAAAATAAGAAGACTGATGAGAGATGGAGAGACATACCTCTTTGTAATGGTAAAGGGAAGGGAAAGACTGTTGTGCCAGGAGTGAATGCTGAGTAAGTGATGTTTATTCATTGGGAAGCAGTAAGTCGATCTTATAAGCATGGGATTAATTTATAATTTTAACATATTATTTACGATAATCTGCTACATAATGAATGATTCCAAATGGAAGATGACAAAACCTAACAGGATTGTCTTACAACTGCAAGTTAGCAGCTTATGATTCCAAGCATTTATCTGCAGTCAGTCCACTATGGAGACCCACCATTCACTGCAGAAATTAAAAAAAATATACAAACACCATTTTCTTCATACATACAAATTGGGATTTCTATGTCTAACTCCTGTCAGTATCAGGAAATGTTGGTATGAAAGCTATGCAGTACTGGAATTCTACAATTCTTTAGTTGAAACTATTTATATATGCATACATGCACACATATACACAGATATATGCATACATATATACAACTGTATGTGTATGTACATTTAATGTTTACTTCCTGTACCTACCCAGTATAATATCTAAACTGTAAGAACAAGGCATCAGTGCTCTCATAGTGCATTTTAGCATTCAATCTTCTGTAACTGTTGATGTCAATGTCATGTGCCTAGTGTAATGTAAGTTCAATTGTCCTATATAGTAACTATTGTCAAGGCTATTTTTAAAATAGCTTATGCTAGGTGTGTGGCAAAGTGATAGACTGTGCACTTTATTACCCCTTTGCAAGATGTTCTCCAGTCTGATTCTTGGCTAGGGAGCATTATTTGTGGAGTCTGCATGTCCTCCCTCAGTTCATCTGAGTTTTCTCTTAGTGTTCTGGTTACCTTCTGCATTCTAAAGACATGCAGTTGTTGGATTGGATACTCAAAATTGGCCATAGGTGTGAGTGCATGTGTATGTATGTGGTCTGGATGTACAATCACAGCAGGGTGTGAATATTGATGCTAGGTGATGGTCACTGCTGATGTAACATCCCAACCAATGTGAAAAATAGGAAAAAAGAAGTTAAGGATGATTGGTTGGATTATACACAAGTAATATGTGGTTAGTAACTCAAAGTAGTTGCGATTTGCTCTCTAATTATTACAATTCAGTGGGCATTTAGGTTCATAGGTTCATAGGTTCATACTAAGCTATCTGCCCTGGGGCAATTATAAGCCTAGCCCGATTCTGTATGGCTTACGCCACCCCTTGATTTGAGTATACTGTGCCCTTTTTAAGGTTTAGTTTACTGTGCCTCTGTCTAATAGTGACACGGGAGTAATCCCTGGGACAAACCTACGATCCCCCATCCACCTATCGAGATTCTTCTTGAAGAGATTCAGTGAGGTGCTCTGCCTCACATGAACTGGAATTCTATTCCAGAGCGAAGGGAGCCTCTGGGTTATGAACCTGTCCCTCCAGCAAGTTCTATTTATTTCTGTGCTGAGGTTTAAGTCCCTCAAGCTTGTGGCTCTAAGGGATTTAGATTTACTGAGGTGGAGCATGTCCATTAATTCTGGATTTGACATAGCTTTGTATGTCAGGCATAGATCGCCTCGAAGTAGGCGGTATGCAACTGAGTAGAGCTGGAGTTTTTTTTAACCGAGCAGCATATGGCATCTGTTTGAGACCCTTGATCCTCTTGGTGAGATACTTTTGGGGTCTTTCTAATTGCTGCAGGTGTCGGGTAAGGTACATCCCAAAAGGGGCATTGTATTCTATGATGGGCCTGATGAGGGATGAATAAAGGGGCATGATTACCTCTCTTGATCTAGATGTGAAACCCTTCGTGATGAGGTGGGCTATGTAGAAGGTCTTTCTAACCACTTTGGCAATGTGGTTTTCAAAGGAGAGATTGCTATCAACTTGGGTCCCCAGGTCCCTAATAACTTTCTCTGTACTTAATGGGTTTCCGCCTATGTTGTAATTTGTGGGCACATTGTTTTTGCCAAAGGGTATGACTATACATTTTTTGGCATTTAGCTTTAAACCATGGCACTGGCACCAGTTATCTGTCTCTGTGAGACCTTTTTGAAGGATGTTTGTGTCAGCTGGAGAGTTGATTATGGTGCCCGGTTTGCAGTCGCCTGAGAACTTGGTGAGCCATAGTCCTCCCACGTTTGCCTGTACCTCGGAAAAGTATATACCGAACAAGAGTGGTCCCAGGACAGAACCCTGTGGGACAACACTTGTGACTGGTTTCGAGTCGGACATGGCTCCAGCAACTCTCACTCTGTGGGTTCTGTCTCTGAGCCAGTTTGCGACCCATCTTGTGACATAGGGGTTTATATTTAAGCTGGATAGCTTATCTATGATGCCCGAGTGGGGTATTGTGTCAAATGCCTTTGAAAGACCAGATAGACTGTGTGGACTACCTTCCCTTCATCTATGGCTTTGGTGACTGTTTCGAAGAAGTCAACCAGGTTCAAAAGGCAGGATCTGCCCTTGACAAAGCCGAACTGGGTAGGATCTAGTGTCTGTAGGTCCCCAATGTCTTTGTTTATGAGCTCCATGATGATCCTCTCCATAGCCTTGCAGACTAAGCTAGTCAGGCTTATGGGGTGATAGTTTCCAGGGTCCATAGAGGCTCCACCTTTGTGGAGTGGGACCACTGTTGCTGTACGCCATTCTGTGGGCACATATCCTGTAGTGAGGCTGAGATTGTATAGCTGTTTTATTTGAGGGATTAGTTCCTCTTGGAGTTCATGTAGGACGCAACCTGGGACACCATCTGGTCCCATGGAAGCAGTGTTTTTTGCTTTGGAGAGGGCAGCCTTCACCTGAGCATCAGAGATGTTTGGGAGGCAGCCCTCTGCCGGGATAGATACTTGCTCTTTGGGGGGGAGGGGGTGGAGAAGTTTGCACTGAACCTGTCTGCCAGGATATTGGCGATGTCTGTGGGTTCAGTGTATTTTTTGTCATTTAGAATCAACTCAGAACAAGTCTGGGAGTTGCATCCCAGGTTTCTAACATAACTGAAAAAAGCCTTATGATTGTCTTTGGTGTCCTGTGCAATTTTTCTCTCGAAGCTGGCCTTGGAGGATTTTATGAGGGATCGTAATTTTTTTGCTAGTACTGATCAGAGATGCCTTCCCTATTAGGGATTTTGCTCTATCATGTAGTAGCTTCCTCCTTCTGTTGTACAGTTTATTTATGGCAGGGGTCCACCAGACTGGATGCCTGCCTTTGGATGATTGGGTCTTGGTTTTGTTTGGGATAGCATGATCCATGCATTCCTGGAGATGTCCGTAGAATGCGTTTATATAGGATTCTGCAGTTTGGGCCATAGTTTCCACTGGTCCTGGGGCCTTGAAGGATTCCACTTCGGTTTTGTGAAGTGAGAAGTTCGCTTTTGAGAAGTTTTTCACTGTGGTTTTCTGGGCTGGGGGTGGGGTCAGGATGTGGACATCCAGTGAAATTAATTTATGGTCTGATCTTACCAATGAGGGATATACTTCTGGTGTGGAGCATAGAGTCCCCATGTTGGTAATGATCAGGTCTAGTATGTTGTCCCCTCTTGTGGGAGTGGTGACTAGTTGTTCCATAGCATTTGAGTTTATAATTTCCAGGAACCTTTGGGCTAAGGTGCTGGGGCTTGAGTAGTGCTCCCAGTCAATGTTTGGGTAGTTGAAGTCGCCCAATATAATGGTGTTCGGAGAGATCTTCATGTTCTCCAATGTTTTCAGGAAAGCCGAGTGGGATTCCTGACTTTGAGAGGGTGGTCTGTAGGATGCTATAAACTGAAAAGCAGTCTTGCCCACTGTTAGTTGCACATGGATGGTCTCCGATACTTCGTGCAATGCCACTAACCTGGAGGTGTGGATATCCTTGATAAATATGGAAACTCCCCCTCCTTTTGTGGTTCGGTCTGGGTTTTGGGGCCAAAAAGCATGATATGAGGTATAGCCTGGTAGTGCTAGGGTGCTCTCTGGAGCCTTGAACCAGGTTTCTGTCACTGCACAGATATCGATGTTTTCCATACTGAGGAGAGCTTCGAGTGCATGCATCTTGAGGTTAAGACTTCTGGCGTTTAGCAGCATTACCCTTAGTTTCTTGTTCCTTGTGCTGTCTATGGGGGTGGGTTTGACTTTTGAGCATCACTGATGCATTCTTTCTATTAATTAAGAGACTTGTGGCAAGTGGTGGAGTAATTTATTTAATTTACTTATTTATGTTCTGAGGATGTCCAACTCAAATGTGTCCCATTTTTAGTGGAAGAATTCCGGCACAAATCACCATCAAAGACTTTCTGTGAGGAGCCTAGCAAAACTAGTTGTTTATTGTTTAGGTGTACCAGGCTGCTGGAATCAGACTGATA
Organism: Protopterus annectens; assembly: GCF_019279795.1. NCBI lineage: Eukaryota > Metazoa > Chordata > Ceratodontiformes > Protopteridae > Protopterus > Protopterus annectens. Next base: position 125,065,932 of record NC_056741.1, read on the forward strand.
CAAGAGAAAAATATATATATATATATATATATATATATATATATATATATATGTGTGTGTGTGTGTGTGTGTGTGTGTATTTTAACACACACACACACACACACACACACACACACACACACACACACACACACAGAAAAAAATAAATTGTGCAAGAGAGAGAGAGAGAAGATAGAGAAGAGTAAACCACAGTGGACTTGGTTTTAGTGGACATCTTTCTTGGTGATGTGGGAAACATCTGTTCTATGCTTGAAGTGAGTTGTAGACATGGAAAACTTAATGAGAGCACTGGACAAACAATTGCACTGGATTTCATCTCAAAAGAAAACAAGGAGTGGAAGTCCAGGATAAAAGAACATATGGGTATCTTGCTCAGTTTAGGGAAAGGATGGCTTACTGGAGGTGTGACAATGTGAGGTAGTTCCAGCTGTGTCAAAGAGAAAAGAGCAATGCATGTGTAACATATGTTAGCGTAGCTAGCTGGTGTTTTGTAAAGAATTTTATGTCATTGACTATCACACTGATTTGTATAGGTTTTTGTTTTGAAAATGTATTTGTAAAGTTGCTTCTGTTAACAAATGTACCAACAGTGGGTCCTGCTAGACAGAAAAGAAATATACATGTATGCTAGACTGTATTGTAACTGTTGAAATGAATATATTGCAACAGAGGATGCTGAAAGAGAAGAGGTTAAGCAGCCCATCTAACATTAAAAAAAGTGTTGAAATTAAATGGGTTGGTTTAGGCCATAAAGATTTTATCTTACAGGTCTGATTGCAGCCAGAGACAAAAATGTCTGGGAAAACCAGGACTAGGAATCCTATTGTATTGTTCTTAGGGGTGAACTAATTGCTACCCTGGAAGGGTGGACATTTTGAAATTGTTTTATAGCTTCCAGATGCGTGCAACACATCTTAGCAAAGCTCTGGGTGTGTATTGTGCCAGAGTCAGGTGACAAGATGTGATCTCATTCTATAAACAACACTGAAATAATTTTTAGATATTAGTGAGAGATGTGACAGAACTCTTGCGCCACTTTGTTTTTTGGAACCTGATAAGAAAAGTCCTCACTCTCAACACACATCTTCTAGCCTTGCTTTAGTAATGAACTTAACTAGGGAATAGTACTTCTTTAATCAGTCAGGAAAATATAGTGAGATTAGTTAACTATTCTTTTTTCTACATCTGTGTGACTCTATCCATCTGTGTTATTTTTTATATCTCCTGTGACTGAAACTTTGTTTTTTTATCATAAATAGATATTCAGTATTATTATGTTTTCTATTTTATTATTTATTATCAAATATTTATATACCTTTCATTGTGGTTGGTCTTTTAGAGAACATTTGAACTCTTAAGAGTACTTATTTTAGTGTCACTGTGGCTTCTCCTAAAAGACTTGCTGCATTGACCCAATCTACTATTTATATTAGTATTAATTTTACTCAGTATAATTAGGTACCCATATAAGAGCCTTAGAATAGCTTACTGGTGGTAGAGTAACTACCTTATAGTCTGGGCAGAGGGGGGCATAGCTGATAAATCTGTGCCAGCCTTTCCCAGGTGTGTATTTGTGTGTGAAAATCAAATATCAAAGTGTGTGTGTGTGTGTGTGTGTGTGTGTGTGTGTGTGTGTGTGTGTGTGTGTGTGTGTGTGTGTGTGTGTGTGTGTGTGTGTGTGTGTGTGTGTCTCAGTTACTGGGAACAGGGACACAGAGCTCCAAAGTGGTCAGTGTGAAGTCTTGTATGGGGCCTGTAAAGAGTCAATGAGAGAGAGAGAGAGAGAAAGACTCCAACCCCAGAATTGGAGCGTGCATTCCCTGTGTGTTCGTAAGGGAAATTGTGCTTGGTGCAGAGAGCTGCATCTGGAATTACTGGGTGTGTTTATGTTTGTTGCAAATGAACATCCCTCACCTCTGTCAGTGGTGAGGATTGAGGCTCCCTGATTACTGGCCCAGAAAGGGGACATCACATTATTTGGTTGCAGCAGTGGGATATTAATTGAACTGCTGTAGCCTATAGGCAGTTGTCGCTGAAGGTGTGTTTAGTCTTAGCAGCCACAAGGTAAACATAGAGTTTCATTTTCACAACAGTTTTATTTATTTATTTATTTTTGTTAGTTTATTTTAGTCAGGGAAAGCAGGCAAAATGCCAGCAGAAGATTATGGTAAGCTGACAAATAACCATTTGGCCAAGGTGTGCGAAGCTAAGAGACTGGTGCATGCCAACTTGACTAAAGAGGAAATTATTTTACCCTTAGTCATAGCTGTAGCACAGGCCAACAACCAGGAGGATAACCAGTCTGGTGATGGGGATTGGCAGCCCACAGAAACAGGACAGTTCACCTTTTCCTCAGAGGACTTAAAAATCCATGTAGAGTTAAAGAGACTTGAACTGGAGGCCAAACATATGACATCAGAATCAGCAGAGAGACTGCAGCATTTGGAGGTCAAAGAAAATGAAAACAGCACCATCATGAGGGAGAGATGCTGACTCTGTCAGGAACATTGAGATAATGGGGAAGGGACTAGTCAAACCACAGAAGCAATAAAGGTCAGCAAATTTCTTCCACGGTTTACAGAGTATGACAATTTTCATATTTTTATTGATATATTTGAAAGGGTATGTAAACAGTACAATTTTGACCAAGGGCTCTGGGTACAGTTCCTGACCCCCTTACTCCATGGTAAAGCTATAACTGCTGTTTCCAAACTGTCTGATACTGATTGCATAAACTATGATAAAGTTAAACAATGATTATTGGAATGTTTTAAGTTAACACCTGAAGCTTACAGAAAAAAAGTTTCATGGGCATAGACACAAGGCAGATGAAAGTGTATGTGATTATATTGTTGAGTTAAGCACTTATTTTCATAGGTGGGTGAATGGGTGTCAGGTCACCACTTTTGAAAGGCTGGTAGAACTTTTTGTGAGGGAACAGACCCTTAGGACTTTGTCTGAGGACAAGACAATCTGATTGGCAGGCTGGGAATGCAAATCTGCAGGTGAGCTGGGGAGAAAAGCGGAGCTCTGCTTAGCAAGCAGGGTACCACTGTATAATAGGGGGTACCCAGTGCTGCATATGGATATAAGGAACCCTTTGTAGACAGCCTAAACCACCCCAGCAGAGTCCACCTGTAACATGGGAAGCCACTAGTTTAGGTACACAGCCAGGATCAGGGTTTAGATGTTTTAAATTTAACCAGAGGGGCCATGTAGCATATGAATGTCCACTTAAGCAAGGTGGGGATCAAAAGGTGAGGGAGCCAGCAAGTAGGATTAACAGCATGCTAGTGGTAAGCTGTCTGCAGACAACAGGGATATCATACTATCACCAGAGTTTATATCGTATCTTAGTGGATGGATGACAGATCACTGCTAAGAGAGACACAGCCTCTGACATAGCTATTGTGAAGCCTGCAGTGGATAAACAGGAGTAGTACTTGTTTTGGTAGTTCACTACAGTCAGAGCTTTAGGAGGGACTCCATTCTAAATGCCTTTGTTCAGGGTTGACCTTGACTGGGAGGGAGGAAAAGGAAGCAAGCAAGTAGGTATGTTTGAGGATATCCCTGCAGATGTATTGATTTTTTTTTTATTTTACATTTGTTAACCGGGAAAGTCTGACTTGGAACAAGCCAATTTTCAGCGGAGGCCTGGTGAGAAATGCTCCAGATGCATGTCTTTATAACATGGGAGGAAACCGGAGCACCCAGAGGAAACTCACACGAATGCAGGGAGGACAAGCAGACTCCACACAGGAAGATACCCCAGCTGAAAATCGAACTGGAGAACCTCTTGCTGTGAGGCAACAACACTACCACTGCACCACTGCACCATACTTGTGCTGAGTATTTTCAGTGAGTGGCAGAAAGAATCTGAGAGGGATCACAATGCCTTAACATGGCTATATCAAGCCAGCCAGCAAAATCCCAGGTTATTAAGTTGGAGCCCAGGGTTGATAGGGACTGACTTTGATAAAGCAGTACCTTGTGTGCATGCAGTTACACACAGTCAGGCTTGGAGACAGGCATGTGGGTCTGGTAGCCTGGAGGAGACCCAGATAGATCCCATACCTGAAGGCAGGGCTGGTGATGTGGCTATTTCAGGGAGGGAGCTACCTTCTAGCAGTGAGCCTGAAAATGAGCCACAGCTGCTGGGAGGTGATGATGTTACCTTGGACAAGGTGACTGCAAGGGAAGAGGTGAGTGGTAGTACCCATGCTGACAGTAAGGCACCACTGTCAGAAGATACCAAATTTCCTATGGAAAAGGAGCTGGGAAGGATCACAAGTAGAGGTGAGACAGGCTGAGCTCTCGGACTCTACATTATGAGGTTTGAGGGAGGTAGCTAAGGAGCCACCTGATTCTCAAAGAAGGGAGTCTGTTCTGGCATATGTCCTAAACCTCATGACAAGGCTTAGGGAATTCATGGGTGTGGCCCAGGAGAACCTAGCAGGAGCCCAACAACAGAAAAAGGTCTGGTATGACAGGAATGCTGGAGCCAGACAGCCACATATGCTGTGGGACAGCAGGTTATGATGCTCATTCCTGTCAGACAAAATAAGTTACAGGCAGCTTGGAAAGGACCCTTCAAAGTAGAAAGGAAGGTCAGTGATGTTAACTACATGGTAAAACTACTAGGCAGGAGACAGGGGCACAAACTGTGCCATGTTAACATGATGAAGCCTTAATATGATAGGGAGATGTCGAGGTAGCCCGCAAAATGCCAAGTAATTAAGGTGGAGCCCAGGGTTGTAAACATATGATATGACAGTACAGCACCATAGTGGAGTCAGCAATGCCAATATAGATAGGAATTCAAGACGGTATGAGTTACTGTGTTCCCAGACAGGCTCATTTCTCTCAAGTGACATTTTTCCAGGTTCACTTGAAAAACTACCTTGAGTCTTCAAAGGATGGAAATATGTGACAATATGAGGTAGTGCTAGCTGTGCCAGAGAGAGTAGGGCAGTGCATGTGTAACATGATAGCATAGCTAGCTGGAGTTGTGTAAAGAATTTTACATCATTTGACTATCACACTGATTTGTACAGATGTTTGTGTAGAAAATGCATTTGTAAAGTTGCTTGTGTTAAAAAAATGCACCAACAGTGGGTTCTGCTGGACAGAAAATAATTATATGTGTATGTCTGACTGTGTTGTAACTGTTGAAATAAATATATTGCAACAGAGGATACTGTAAGAGAAGAGGTTAAGCAGCCCAGCTAACCTTAGGAAAAATATGTTGAAATTAAATTGCTGGTGTCGGCCATAAAGATTTTTATCTTACAGGTCTGATTTCTACTGTATTGTCCTAACGGGTGAACTAATTGCTAGCCTGGATGGGTGGAAGTTTTTGAAATTGTTTTATAGCTTCCAGATGCCGCAACAGCTTTTAGCAAAGCTCTGAGTGTGTATTGTACCAGAGTCAGGTGGCCAGATGTGATGTCATTCTATAACCAGCACTGAAATGATTTTTAGATATTAGTGAGACATGTGACAGAACCCTCTCATCACTTTGTGCTTTGGAACCTGACAAGAAAAGTCCATACACTCAACACACATCATTCTGCCTTGCTGTAGTAAGTAACTTAACTAGGGAAAAGTAATTCTTTAATCAGTCAGGAAAATATAGTGATTAGTTACGTATTGTTTATCTGCATCTGTGTCATTTTTTATTTCTCCTGTGATTGAAAGTCTGGTGTTTATTTTAAATAGATATTCAGTATTCTCATGTTTTCTATTTTATTATTTTTTATTAAATATTTCTTTTAAATTTCATTTTGGCTGGTCTTTTAGAGAATATTTTAACTCTTAAGAGTACTTATACTTATTTTAGTGACACTGCGGGTGCTCCTAAATGCCTTGCTGCATTGGTCAAACTTTACCATGTGTATTAGTATTAATTTTACTCAGTATATAACTGGATACACTTATAAGAGTGTTAGAGTAGTTGACTGATGAGAGCATAACTACCTTATAGTCTGGACAGAGGGAAGCACAGCTTGTAAATCAATGAAGCAGGGATAGAGACTATTTCTAGTCCTTATAGTTTCATAGTATAGTACTAGGCTATCTGCCCTGGGGCATTTGTAAGCCTAGCCATAGTGATGTGGCTTTTGCCATCCCATGAAATGGTACAAAAATGTACAGAATAAATCTAGAATACTGTGCCTCTGTCTAGTAGTGACACAGTGAAGGTCCCCTTATATAATAGAATTAGTTTACTGTGCCCCTGTCTAGCAGTGACACAGATGTGACCCCTGAGGTAAACTTACGATCTCCCATCCACTCATCAAGATTTCTCTTGAAGAGAGTCAGTGAGGGCTCTGCCTAATACGAACTGGGATCCTGTTCCAAAGCATGGGAAGCCTCTGGGTTATGAATCTATCCCTCCAGCATGTCCTATTCATACTTGTGCCGAGGTTTAAGTCTTTAGCTCTCGTGGTCCTGATGGATTTGGATTTTTTGAGGTGGAGCATGTCCATCAGATCCTTATTGGACATGGCCTTGTACGTCAGGCAGAGATCACCTCTGAGCAGGCGGTATGCTACTGAACAGAGCTGAAGTTCCTTTAGTCTGGCAGAATAAGACATATGTTGGAGACCCTTGACCCTTTTGGTGAGGTACTTTTGTGGTCTCTCCAGCTGTTGCAAGTGCCGGGTGAGGTACATACCAAATAGGGCATTGTACTCAATCATGGGCCTGATGAGGGAGGAATATAGGGGTACAATGACATCCTTGGATCTGGATGTGAAACCCTTCATGATGAGGTGTGCAAGTTAGAATGTTTTTCTAACCACTTTGGCAACGTGGGTGTCAAATGAGAGGTCGCTGTCTACTTGGGTCCCTAGGTCTCTGATTACTTTTTCCATTCTCAGTGGGTTGCTGTCTATGTGATCATTTGTGGGTACTTTGTTTTTTCCAAAAGGGATGACTATACATTTTTTGGCATTTAGTTTAAGGCTGTGACTACGGCACCAGTTGTCCGTTTCAGTGAGGCCTTTTTGTAGGATGTGTGTATCTGCTGGTGTATCGACTATGGCGCCTAGTTTGCAGTCATCTGCAAACTTTGTCAGCCACAGCCCTCCCATGTTTGCTTGTGCTCTTTATTCCTTATTCCTTCAGAACAAAAGAATGTGGACATTTTTCTTCTTGTTGCCATGTTATACAAGGCATTATTTCATTAGTTTCAAATATTTTCATGATGGAAATATTTACACTTGCAGTTGTATTCATGAATATCAATGAATATCAATAAGGAAAAATTAGTCGTCCCAAAGCAGTATAACTTTTTGACTGTTACCAGTCAAGCATTTCAGAAATAAAAGTGGCTGTTCTTACTAAGTGTATAATAACATGTGTGCAAGCTATAAGAAAATTAAGTTAGTATGCAAAGAAGGATTGATGATATTGAACTGTGATAACGTGCATCTCTCAGGGCTAAATTCTGAACTTGCCTGGAAGCATCTGATTGGCTGAAGAATAATCTGATAAATATTCCAAATGGCTTATGTTTTGAAATGTGATAGAGTTTGTCTGATTTTCAGTTTCTGGAAGTCTTCCAGCTGAGACTCTAGTGTTACTCTGATCAGTAAAATATGTAGTTTTTCATTCTGTCAAAATTCAGCATTTTCCCTATACCTTCATGGTTACTTTACTGAAAGATACTGGGGGGATTCAGTAATCCTCCGTGTAGGACGAATGAAGTCCTACTCGGAGACTGCCATCTAAGAGTTAGATGTCAGCGCATCATGCATATGCATGAGGGTGCACTGACTCAACTCCCAGGCTAACACGGAGCATGTAGGAGTGCAGGGGGCATGTCAGACTGCCGAGCAGTCCAAATATCCACTCCCCTGCAAGTGCCTAACTCTGCAAATGTCAGCAGATATGAGCAAGTCCGCTCAAATGTGTATACCCCCAACACTACACTCCCCCACATTAAAAAGCCCTGTACAAATGAAATAAAATGTAAAACAATTTTTTTTTATTATTCACCATATAGCTGCCCATATTTGCAAGTGTGTGCACGGGTGTGCCCATTGCTTAGCTACAGTTAGCAGTTTAGACATCGAAGAGGATAATAAACCACTTATATGCAAATTAAGCCAAATAGCAATAGTGTAGTGGTAGAGCCTTCGCACAAAGAGGAGGCATTCCTGGTTCGAGTCCCACCACTCCCCTTTCCATTTTCTGTAGGAAATCCGTGCATAAAAATAATTCCTGACATTTACCTTTTAAATCACATTAAAATGCATCGAAATGGCCTATGTAGTAGTGAACGATATTTAAATATATATAAGAAAGTGAAACGGTCATGCATAATAATGAATGCATAAGTAACTTATCTTAAGCAATGTGAAGCACAGCTAAGCAATGTTTACCAGTATTAAGCACATTTAAGAATAATTGCCCATAGCTAAGCACTGCTTTAACTAATGCAATAGCTTTGCGCGGAGCTGCGCATCGTGCCAACCAGCGAAAACTAAACATGTTTGCGTAGAGGTGCGCACCGCGCTAACTAGCGCAATGTCGGGCAACGTCGGGCAACGTCGAGCAACGTTGGGCAAAGTTGAGCAAAGTCAGCTAAACCCAGCCACACCCCCTACTGGTCAGGCCAGTAGCAAAATAAAAATGCAATGGCAGGTCTCGAACCCGGGATAGTGTGCACCATAATCACACTACTAATCCACTAAGCCATGACAGCATTTGATGTTCATGGACTGTCAACACACATATACATATGAATCAAAGTTTACCCAGTGCAAAGCAGGTGTGCACTCAGTTGAGAACTTTCAAATCCGGCCAATCACAAATAAGTTCAGGAAATGAGGCATATTTAAGCTCCATAGGTGGGAATACTCGCCATAACTGGTTGCAGCTCCCATCTGCAGGCAGCAATGGCAGGTGTCGGAGAGGGCTCTCACTTCCAAGCGCAACAGTGGGGCATTGAGGAGTCAAAACTGATGGTTTGGCTCCTCATTTATCGTCATGATGCTAGACTCCTGCAGGGCCAGTTCCAGGGCACAGAATACAAAGCAGAGGCCTGGAACCATCTTGCACATGAACTCACCAGTGCCACAGGCATCCCTCGGACTGGTGAGCAGGTTAGACATCACCATGCAGACCTGAAGAGACGCAAGCAGGACCTACTGAACCAATGGATACAGGAGGCCCATGGGATGCAAAATGCCCCACTACTGAGTAGGTAGCCATGGAGTGAAGTATGTAAAGATTGCTAGTGTAGTCAATAGTATGGATAGGTATATGTCTCAATATCACTTCATTTACTTCACAGCTGCAGGTGTCCGTGTTGCGAATCAGCAAGCCTATGCAGATAGGCTGCTAAGGTTGTGCCACCAGGCAGGTCAGTAATTTTTCTGCATGTACTGTTATATAAAATAAGTGAGAGAGCCTGGCTAAAAGTGTCTCAGCCCAATAATAAAGGTATAATAAGGCTTGAATAACTTGTCTGCATGAACTGTTATGTAAAATATGTGAGAGAGCCTGAAAAAGAGTGTTGTCACCCATTAATAAAGGTATAATAAGTCCTGAATTATCTTTCTGCATGTATTGTTATATAGAATAAGTGAGAGAGCCAGAAAAAGAGTGTTGTAAACCATAAATGAAGGTATAATACATCCTGAATAAGATGTCTGCATGCACTGTAATAACAAATAAATGAGAGAGCCACTAGAAAAGTGTGTAATGCAATTAATAAAGGTATAACACCTGTAGTGTGTATGTGTCACTTTCTTTGAAATGTTGATGTACTCTTGCAGTATAGAAATAGCAGTGTTGTATTAAGCGCTGTCAACCCACACTTGGGTAGGCCCACAGAAAGAGTATGAAGGGAGTGCCAGTATCTCGTAAGCATATATACAGTCCTCAACTGTAGTTTCAAGCCTGGCATGTGTAGGTAAATCTGCCACATGAGTAGCTTGTAGTTGTGTGCACTGGAAATGTCAGTGTGCTGCTACAAATGTAGGGGGCAGTTAAAATATAACTGATAATGTCACCTGAACACATCCAGATATGTAGACATATGAATATAAATAAAATATATAAATATGTAGCAGTAACATCTGCATGCTGGACAGTTTGTATAACAGATCCAGGTCAGGTACATAAGGAACTAGAAAAACATTACACAATGTAATGGACATTGCCTAGTGTAATAATACATGTAGGGGATATATACCTGCAGTCAGTAGGAATGTAGTGTAAAATATAAGTTCATATAAGTTGTTAATGGAGGTATCTTTTTACACCCCACTGTATGTGCATAAACAATGCAATTCCACACCTCAATTGGTATGTATAATCTCAAAACATTTGTTGGGACATATGTCCTATTGGTTTATAAATATCTGCATAACGTTGATGCATGTGCCCTGTTCAAACACCACAGTCTTGGTGGCCTGTTGCCACCATTCATTCCTGCATGCTGTTGGAATGTCCACTGTCGTTCAATATATGCATGTGTAATGCTTGCTGTTCAACTGTTGGAACTCTAGTGTGTTGGGTTAATGGGAATATTACTGCATGCTGTTACAACTAATTTGGAATGCTGTTGGCTATAATGTCATTAAATTCATCTAAACACAGAATATATGGGAAGGCCGGTCCCAGCGGACCCACCTGTCCCACCTCAGCTGGCGATGGCACCTGGCACCAGCAGGTCAGGTGCCCAGCCCGGGACCTCCTCCTCCATTGGCCCTGTGCCACCTTCGGATGGAAGTGCTGCAGGGGATGGGGATTGTCTGTTTACCTCCCAAACCTACCTCCCAAAACATACCTACTTCCCCTACCCCACATTCCACTCTCACCTGAAAAAACAATGGGCAATCTGCTCCCACAAAAAAATTACGCCCCATACATAGCTGCCCATTTTGCACAGATGTCCGCTGGACACAGAAACTGAAATTCAATTGGCAGTACAACATACTTTGTTGTCCTCACCCCTCTCTCAGGGGTGGAAGGTTTCAAAATTCCCTCCAAATTACTAGTATATGCACAGCTGTTGCTGTTAAGGAAATGGGCAGCTATGGACCTTCCCTACACCCGTCCTGCACATCCCGAGCTGTTTTCCCTATTGTCTTTCCCTCTTTGTGCCCCTTTTTCACCATGTTCCTATCTCCCATTTTCTTTTCTTTCAAAGAAATGAGCGCGGGGGTTAGCGGGAGTAAGCACTTTTAAGCAGCAGTAAGTGGGTTTGAGCGAGTGTGTGCATGTGTGCGCTTAGCTAAGTATTGCTAAGCGTCGTGCAAACTCGCACAATCCCGCTTACAACTGCTTAAAAGTGCCTTAGTCACCCTGCATATGAGGAGCCTTGTTCTGCTCAGCAGCAAAATAAATACCACTGTCAGTCTCGAACTCCTGACCTTGGACACACTAGACTGCATTAAGTACCACTACACCACAGTAGATACACAGCAGGATGTTGCTGAAATATATATATCATGCATCAGAATGTGTGAATGTAAAGGAAAGATAGGAATGCCATAACGTAAAACCTGTTCTGTGGAACTTTACCAGCAGTTGCTGTGGAATTGCATTACATGACTGTGATAACAGAATCAGACATTCTAGCAGTAAATACTGTTACAGCAACACTTCACAACCCCCACACATTATCATAGCAGGACAATCCCTACCCAAATGTACAAAATACCGGTGTGTTCAAGGTACAGCAAGGATGTAGGTAGGCATACTCAGTACTGGAATTGTCCAGTTTCATGAGCATCCTGTGATAATGTCAACAAAATAACAAGCACAAACAGTGCAGAAGTGAGTACATTAATATCCACAGTATAGCTGTTCCCAAACAGTTCATGTACCAAATGAGAATATCTCAATAACTACATATGTATGGCAGCTAATTGTGGATGTTGTAAAGAAACTCCATACTCCCATGTATCTTGTGTTAGCATTTCTAGGGGTGAGTACAATTCTACACTGTCAACTGTGTACTGGAAGAGGCAACATTCAGGTCTGAGTACAACATACAAATAACTGGCTACACCCTTAGCAACAGTTAGAAGAAGTATACCAACCTTCTGAGTTACACAATGGTGTCCACAGCAAACAAGCATGGTCCCCACTCTGGAATTCTGAAAGGGCTATGCCTACCTGACCTAGAAATTTATAGCACTGGGTTGCTATGACAGTGAGTACTGCAAATACCACACAGCAGGCTGCATGCAATTGCAAAATGGTGGCCACCCATTGGTACAGAGGCCATCACATGCACATGTGCAGATACCTATAAAAGCAGTATGCACTTGCTGTAAACACATGCAATCATTCCATTGCAGGTACGGAGGGAGAGAGAGAGAGAGAGAAAAAGAAAAGAAAAAGTGATGTAAAGTTAAGAAATATAACAAAAAGAATATATTGAAAAAAACAGTATACTGACAACAGAAATAATATTGAAAAAATATATTGAAAAGAAACTATATTGAAAAAAATCATTGAAATAAAACATATTGGAAAAAAAATTGAAAGAAAATATATAGAAAAAAACTGAAAAAAAAGTATTGAAAAAAGAAAATATTGAAAACAATATATTCTGAAATATACATCTATTTAACAAAAATCATGAACAGTAAAAGAGATACTGAAAGCTAAATGTATATTGATAAAAAAAGTATACCAGGTTATACGGCAACATATACGAACACATACAAAGGCAAGGTATGTAACAGCTATGTATTTACTGGAATGTAGTAGATGTTAATGAAGAGTACTCTATATAGTTTGAATCATCCATATGTGGCAGCAGTACGTATCGATGCACAGATGCCCTGCATAACCACTGGCATGGGGAAATGAGTGTGTTGCTGTGTGCAGTGGGATGTGACGGTGACATATGTAGTTCAGCATTAAATGTCAAACATCTGATCCATGTTATCTGTGTTCTGTACAGTAGTGTGTACAATGTCTGTTTGGGGTAGTAGCCCATAAGGTTATGCAAACATGGATGTGACAGAGTAACAAATGGATGATAGTCATATTAATGTGTAGCTTAGCATTGGCAACAGCTGTACCAGGCTAGTATGCTAATTCAGCATTAGCAGCTATGTATACACCCTCTAATATTACTGTGTGCTCACATGTGACACCTGTTCATGTTGCAGCAAGGCCCAACAGGTCAGCCGTGAGGTACATGTACTTACAACAGTGTGGTCCTTGTGTGTGTATGGCACACACATACGGAGAGATCTGTCTGTGTCAGATATATTAGCATCTGTATAAAGCTCCTAATTAGTAGTCATCATACATAATCATGGAGATTGCATGGGAGATAATGAATACACCCAGGCAATCACCTCAGTGTCTCTGCTTGACTGGGCCACGTGTAATTTAAATTGCTGTGTGTCAGAGGCCAGGGTAGCATATGGCTAGAGTTCTATAGGCCCTAGGGCCAATAGCCTCTTACCTACCTATGAAGAGCTACACACCCACATGTACATGTTGCAATAATCGATATGTGAGATTGACTGAGTGTGATGGTGAATGTGTTGGTGAATGTGTCAGAGTTCAGTATATGTGTGATAGCTTAGTGGGAAACTGTCTCAGTCATGGTATTATGTGTCCTAGCTGTGATCCCAGCAAAAGATGTGTATGCAATTGTTAGGCAAAAAAATCACTATGCCATACGGTCTGACGTAGTCCCTTGTTGTCGACTGGGGTGTCCCATCGTGGGCTAAAGCAGTACATGTATGCATATTGGGTGTTACTGCTGGTGAATCCAGCTCCTGTATGAACTGTAGTACTACCTGAAGCTGTATGACTAAACAGCACAGTATGGTGTAAGTGCACATTTATTGGAACCACTGTTATGTGTGTTCCCTTTAGTCCTCACAGATTATATACCTCAGGCATAAGGTCTGGTAACTACTGACACACAGTACTGTAAGGCACACAGGTAAAGATCACCTGGGTTGCCAAACCTTTGTGTCTGTTATGTATGTCTGCTGTGTGTGTGGGTATGCCTGTACCATGGCCTCAGTTATATGTGTGTTACAGGTTGTAACTGCATATCTAGCAACATGTATAGTCTAGTACAGCAGTATGCCACCTATATTAACGAATGTGCACATATGTTAGGCAGGGGTCCGCCATCAACGACTAGTGTGGTATACTGGTAATAGTGTCAGTGGACTTTACATTCATTGCAATGGATTATATATTTCATGATGCATTAGCATGATATATACCTCCTGTGGCTAGGTGGTGCATTGCGTCACATACAGTGTGCCATGTACTGTTGTATAGTCTTACATACTGTTATAACTTTGTTGCTGTGCAAAACATGGTTTGATATATAGAGTGTGCCAGGCACTGTCAGGTATCTGTGTGTTGAGAACTGATATGTGGTATTGAAAGTGTGTATCTTCTGACAGCCAATAGGTTGCTATATATGACAGTTAATTTATATCTGTACTTTAGAATGTTATGTGTGCCACATGACTTGCTCACACATATTGTTTAATTGTCTTCCAGTGTAATGTCCCACCAGCGTAATCCGGCATATAGCACGGCCGAGGAGGAAGCCATCACAGCAAGCCTGGTGCAGCACTATGCACTGCTGTTTTCCAGAACCAGCCAGGACCAGCATGAGCGGGCTGCTCTGTGGCAATAACTTGTCTGTAGGGTAAATGACATAGGCATGCATAACCGGACATATGAGCAGGTACGCCATCACTGCAGTGATTTAATTAGACATGTCTGGCAGCATGTGTCTGATATCCACAGACAACAGCTTGCCATAGGTGGGGGGGGTAGCCATCCATCCCCCCCCCCTCACCAGAGTGGAGAAGCTGCTCCGGAGCTAGATGGCTCCTGGCCAAACACAACCACAGCAATTAACATGTATCGTCATGGAGGCCGGAGCCACCCAGCAAGTTGACATGGAGCGTGCAGGTAACATGGCATAGCTGTAGAATACTGTTACCTCTATTGGTAGAGCATGCTTATGTGAGATGTGTACTGTGTAGTTAGATGATGTGGTGCCTAGTGTAGTGCAATACTAATAATTAGGAATATAATCTGTAGGCCTGTGACTGTCCACCATTGTACTACTGTAAGATTGCAAACACACAGTAGCAATGCCACAGTTGTTGCCACTGACAAAGTGTCTGATATCCTTGTAGGACCCTCTGGTGTGACAGAAAGACAGCAGAGCCATGCTGATGAGTGTGTTATACCTTTCATATTGCTAATTAAATGTGCATGTCATAGGTGAGGTGTAGGCTATGTACACGTAACACACCTACGCATAATGCATGCTGTGCATGTTTGCTGTGAGACTATGCACATCCTAGTAATGTGGGTAGCTGCCTAAAACACATACAATACACAGAGCATCCCACACAATTGTGGCAATACAGTAGTGGACATCGGATAGGCAGATTCGATACAGATGCACACAACATACACACCTTTGTCATACGCAGTACACGTTAACGTGCTACACATGGCTTATTCAGACACCCGCTGTAAGGTCACACTACAGTATCCCAAACCTCATCCACACAGCACACTTAATATACCTGAGGGGTAGATGCCTCACATGTGGCTGTGCAACACTCTTCAACACATAACACATTCATGTTAGGCAATGCCCCCTATTGGGCACCTCACAGACCCATGTAACAACTGGCCGTGAAATGGTGAATGTAGCCATGGTACTGCAGTTCAGGTACAGCATGCTATGTGCCGGTCTGGCACACATTAGTAGCCTTGAGTGACCACATGATGCTGCATGATGATGGCTCATGGTACTACACCCCATCCAGTTACAGTGGCCACAGTAATACACATATCATGAATTGCTATGCACCTCAATGTTGTGTGTGTGCAGACATATGCACCTATATGCAATATGCATAGCAATCCCCATTTGTAGAAAGTGACACACATATGTCTTGTAATGCTATGGGGTGTATAGGTCACATGACACACATTGTGTATGTGTGACGTTTCATGTTGCAGTTGTGTGGTAGCATGCCATGTCATGGCTGGCACTGGCATGTCCACAATATGTCCTACACTCACCATAATCACTGTACAATGGCTAGGTTGAGCAATGGTATTCCATCAGGTATACATGCACCACTCATCCTGTGTGTATACATAGCATGCATGTGCTACACCTTTGTCCACAATCATCTGCTAAAGACACAGATGCTCTAATCAGAAATGGATATCTATGTGACACACTGATACACATCCAGACATGGTATGTATACCTGTGACTGATGGTGCACAGGACATTGCAGGGCTTTTAATACCTGCACAGCAATGTTGTGTCCATGTACACATTGTGTTCCAGGGTGAAGCCATTCACTGAACAAAACACACATGCATTAAGGCCATGTATACAGTTATTAGCAATGGCTGTCTACACTCACACTGCATGCTGCTGAGCAACGTACGTCATGCATGCTGTCACGTTTGATATAGATGTTTGGCTTGTGATACCGTACCCCACCATCACACGTTATTGATTATGTTCGGGATTGCTGGTGGTGGCGGTGTGTGTGTGTGTGTGTGTGTGTGTGTGTGTGTGTGTGTGTGTGTGCGTCTGTACTAGTGAGGAGTCTATTTGTGTGCATGTGTTCATGTGTTCATGTGTACATGTGTGCATGTTTGCATGTGTGCATGTCTGCATGTGTTCATGTGTGCATGTGTGCATGTGTGCATGTGTTCATGTGTTCATGTGTGCATGTGTTCATGTGTGCATGTGTGCATGTGTGCATGTGTGCTGACATCATGTACAGGTCGTAAAGTGTGTTTCCTGTCTCCCTCTCACAGGTGCTGATACTGGGCTGGTTCAATGCAGCAGGGAAACTGATGTCACTGAGCATGATAGTGACAATGATGATAGGTGTGTTGAGGCAAAGGCATGTTTGCCAGGGTCTATCGTTGGGCCACCAATTGACACTACACAGGTGTCCACCCCATCCATGCACACAGTCATACTGCCAATACATCCGTCACCAATGCCCTTAGCAGAGGGACAGCGTACAGCCAGCATTGGCCAGGACAATGTGGTATCTATGGCACATGCATCCCGACACAGCAGCCATACCCAGATGTCTGGAAGGGTACCGCATAGGCAGATGTCCAGGGGTTCTTATCGGAGCACTGCTGCACATCATGCCACTGGCAGACGTGCCACAGGTCTGAGTACCTCACACATGTTCCAGGCTATCATGGAGGCACAGGCACATATGGAACGGTACACTAGACAGGGACTGAGGGCACAGAGGGCACATAACACCGCCGTAATAGACAGTATCCGTGACCTAGCTGGTGCCATCCACAATTACACTGAGGTCACTGATAGACGTTGGGGAGCGACACTAGATGTCCTCCGCAATGTCATGTCCATGTGTCAGGACAGTGCGGGATGGCTGAGTCGTCGACGTGGACATATGTCAGCAACATCAGCAGCTGGCAGTCGCCGAGGATGTCCCTCAAGCAACAGCCACTCCTGTAGTGCCAGTACCAGCCCCAGCAATGTTGGTAGTGGGCTGTCCATAGAATGTCCTAGAAGACCACGTGCACATGGCTCTGGACAGTCCCAGCAGGGACCTGGGTCCAGTGTGCATCCATCTACCTCTGGGGATAGTACCCAGTCTGGCTTGGTACCTGATAGTGTCAGTAGCACCCCTGCCAGGCACAGGTACCGTATCCATGGCCAGAGATGGTGATCTGTAAAGCCTCGCAGGTACAGTCTGTGGCTGTCCCACAAGTACCCGTATGTGGCAGCCACATGCTGGAACTGTGTGCATGCAGACACACACAAACATAATCCAGACACCTAGGGCTAACACATACACACACACATTACATCATCATGGCCCATACCATTATTCTTGCCCCTCACACACACACACACACACACACACACACACACACACACACACACACACACACACACACACACACACACACACACATACATGTTGATTGGATGGCTCACTGTAGGCCTCTGGCAGACCAGCAACACACCCTGTGCATATGATGAAACCTGTGCCATCTCCTGTCATCTGTAACATCGATGCAGGAACAGGCTACCATGGTGCTGATGCACAGGGTGTCTTTATAGCAGTATAGCAATGTCAGCATGTTGTCAGCAGTAGAGTATAATGATATGCTTGAAGGTGTAGCTGAGCACGCATGATGCATTAAAGCTATGATTGTCATTGTAATGTTGTTTACACCAGTGTTAGTTCCAATTGTATATTGTCCGCCCATGTGCCACTTGGCTGATGTGTGCAATATTGGCAGCATGTGTTAGAGAGTGGACAGTATGTGTGGGATGTGTGTAGCACATATATGCAGGTGTACAGTTGTGGAAATGGTGGAGGTGCACTGTCTGCATGTATGTGCATAGTGGACACATGGGCAGGGTGACATGCTCTGTATTACACAGTAACACTCCATAGTTTCTATTGGTGGCCAGTATGTATTGTACTACACACATTTTGGAACCTGACTACACAAGTGTGTATCACATGGCTTGACACTGTGCTGTGGGTGATACTGTTACTATCTGTCATTGTTTCACATTCTGGTAGTATACATGACTGCAACAGCCTGATCATAACTGATAGCTGATGTCCTGATGACTGACACACAGATGTAGGACACACAGCAACATTTGGATCCTTCAGGTACTATACTATGCCAGTAACCATTGGTATTCAGCTGCACCCATTACTGAGACCACTCCTGTTCGGCATATGGCTCTCTTAGGTACAAGCAATCACAGTAGGGATATGTCTGTCCATGTGTGCTAATGCATACTGTGGCCTATACTGCATTCTCCAGGTGACACACACATCCTCCACAAGGGTATCATACAGACAGATACCTGTTGTCAAACCCATGCTGTAAAGCTATAGATGAAACTAAGCGTAGTCATCCACCTTTACGGAACATAGTATCCCCACAGTACCACATAGGTAGTAGCCACCAACATCATGAACAGGTACTAATGTGTACATGCAACCTAGTGTTACGTCATCTCTCCTTTGATAATCACATTCCCTAAGGTATTTTGGAATCCCTCGGTGGATCACATAAGCAATCAGGGGTCTGCATGCATGTCCACAAAGGTTGTTGTACACCTATAATGCATAGTCATCATTGACAGACTCTGCTGTGTTTGAACAGGTCTTATATATACCTCGGCCATAAACCCTCACACACACAATTCAATAGAAACCGTAATGACTGTGTGTGACACGGATGACCTAGGCCAGGCATCACTGCAGTGGCTGGCCTTGTCACAAGCATACAGATGTGACCTAAGGTCTGTGAAGCAGCAGCCCAGTTTGGCAAAGATGCCAAATGTGTACTTGGATAAAGCAGGGTTCCCACACATGCAATACTTGAGGTGACGTACGTATATGTATTTGCCTCATAGCTACCTCACATGTGCAATGTCTACTGATATGTCATACGGTAGTAAAAGCAAAACCCCCAACACTGTCACAGACATGGAGCACACGCACTCACCAAGTGCAGGATTCAACCCCCTTCCTAACTACATCATGATACTAGAGAGGTACGCATTAACATGATGCGCTATACACATTACTGGGGGGTTTGCTTTTTCGACAGGTATATTTGCTGGATGGTGACATCATCAGATATGACAAAGATGTGTATACCACTTTTAAGGTGTTTTACTACTCTCCAAAATGGTTGCTCCTCTCCAAGGAGAACACACACAGTTGCAGGATTCAAACCACTATCTAGCAACTTCATGATACTAGAAGAGCATGCATTAGCATGACGCACTGTACACATTACTGGGGTTGTTGTTTTCCACAGGTATATTTGTAGGATGGTGACATCATCGGACATGACAAAGATGTGTATACCACTTTTAAGGTGTTTTACTACTCTCCAAAAAGGTTGATCCTCTCCAAGAAGATCACACACTTGTCAGTTGCAGGATTCAAACCCCTACCTAATTACTTCATAATACTAGAGGAGTATGTATTAGCATGATGCACTATACACATTACTGGGGCTTTTTTTTTCCACAGGTATATTTGTAGGATGGTGACATCATCAGACATGACAAAGATGTGTATACCACTTTTAAGGTGTTTTACTACTCTCCAAAAAGGTTGCTCCTCTCCAAGGAGATCACACACAGTTGTAGGATTTAAACCCATACCTAACTACTTCATGATATTAGAAGAGGACGCATTAGCACAATGTGCTATACACATTACTGGGGCTTTGTTTTTCCACAGGTATATTTGTAGGATGGTGACATCATCAGACATGACAAAGATGTGTATAGCACTTTTAAGGTGTTTTACTACTCTCCAGTAAGGTTGCTCCTCTCCAAGGAGATCACACACACTTCTCAGTTGCAGGATTCAAACCCCTACTTAATGATACTAGAGGAGTATGCATTAGCACAGCACACTCTACACATTACTGGGGTTTCTTGTTTCCACAGGCATATTTGTAGGATGGTGACATCATCAGACATGACAAAGATGTGTATACCACTTTTGAGGTGTTTTACTACTCTCCAAAAAGGTTGCTCCTCTCCAAGGAGATCACACACAAACACACTTGTCAAGTGCAGGATTCAAACTCCTACCTAACTACTTCATGATACTAGTGGAGTATGCATTAGCACAATACGCTATACACATTACTGGAGGCTCTTTTTTCCACAGGTATAGTTGTAGGATGGTGACATCATCAGACTTGACAAAGATTGGTTTACCACTTTTAAGGTGTTTTACGACCCTCCTAAAAGGTTGCTCTTTCCCAAGGAGACCACACACACACACTTGTCAAATGCAGGATTCAAACCCCTACTTAATTACTTCATGATACCAGAGGAGTATGCATTTACACACCATGCTACACACATTACTTTTCACAGGTTTAGTTGTAGGATGGTGACATCATCAGACTATACAAAGTGGGTTACATTAGGTGACATTAGGTGGGCTACATTGAAGGAATGTCTACACACGTTGGCCATGTCATCATCAAAGGGGTGTGTACTATCTACCTGTGTCCCCAGGGCCATAATGACTTTCTCCGTACATACTGGATCACCACCTATGTGGTAATTTGTGTGCACTTTGTTGTACCCAAAGGGGATAACTATGCATTCTTTGGCATTCAGCTTGAGCCCATTGTTTTGACACTAGGTATCTGTCTCTGTAAGACACTTCTAGAGGATGTCTGTGTTAGCCATGCAGTCGGTTATGGACCACAGTTACCATTCATCTGCAGACCTGTTCAGCCATACACCTCCCATGCTTGCCTCTACCTCTGAGCAGTATCTACTGAACAGGTGGGGTCCCAGGACCAAGACCTGTGGGATGCCATTTGTGACTGGCTTAGAGTTGGACATGGCACCAGCAACTCTGAACATGTGTGTTTGATCTGTGAGCCACCTGGCCACCCATCCTGTGATGTAGCTGTTAATGTTTCAGCTGGTATGCTTGTCCATGATGACAGAGTGGGGAATGGTGTGGAAAGTCCTTCGTGAGGTCCGGGTGGGCTGTGTGGACTACTTTCACCTCTGTATCCTTGGTAACTGTTTGAAATAAGTCAACTAGGTTTGGGAGCCAGGATCTGACTTTAACAAAGCGAAGGTTTGGAGAGTACAGTGTCTGGAGGTCTCCAATGCCTCTGTTAATGGGTTCCATGACAATTTGCTCAATAGCTCTGTAGACCAGGCTGAGTAGACATATTGGGCAATGGTGTCCATGTTCTGTTATGGCACCCCCTTTCTGGAGCTGGATGACTGTGTATGCCATTCTTTGGGTACATAGCCTGTGGTATGCTTGTGTCTGGGCAGTGAATGTGAGTGAGGGTCCAGTTCTTCATGGGTCTAGTGTATGACACAGCCTGGGACACCATCCAGACACATTCATGCTGTGTTCTCAGCTTTGGTGAGGGCTGTCTTTACCTGCATGTCCATGACGTCTGGGGCTCTGCATCCTTCTGTGCTGGACACAGGCCTTTTTGGGGGTGATGGGGGGTGTTTACACTGAACGTGTCCCCCTGGATGTGGGCAATGATAGTTGGTTTGGTGTATTTATTTTGTTTTTTCAGTAGCTGACAGCATATTTGGAGGTTGACACCTACATGTCTGGTATAGCTACCATAGATTTTGTGGTTGTCATTCTTACATTCCTTGGCTATTTGTCTTTAGAAACTGTCCTTGGATTATTTTATGAAAGAGCATTGTTTCATCCTGATAATGATCAGTGATGCGTTTCCTTTAGTGAAGTTGGCTTTATCATGTGTTCGTTTCCTCCTTCTGTTGTCTAGCTTATTTATGGGCAACAACCACCTGATTGTTGCCTTATTTTTGGAGGTGTGCATCTTGGTTTTATTTGTGATGTCTCAATCCATGCATCCCTGTAGATACTCATAGGATGCACTTGTAAATGATTCTGCGGTTTATATACCATTATCCTATAGCAAGAGGGCTTTGGAACACTCCACTTTGGTCTTGGGAAGTGTGCAGTTTGCTTTTGCAAATGTCTTCACAGTGGTTTCATTGACTGGGTAGGGGGGTCGGATGTGGATGTCCAGTGTGATTACTTCATGATCTGATATTACCAGCAAGGGGTTTATCTCTGTAGTTGAACACTGGTACCCCATGTTGGTGATGATCATGTCCAGTATGTTGTCACCTCTAGTGGGTGTGGTGACCAGCTGTTCCAGGGTGTTAGGGTTTTTAAACTCTAGGAAACATTGGGCAAAGGACGTTGTACATGAGTAATTCCACCACTCACTGTTTGGGTAGTTGTAATCTCCTCATATAATGGTGTTGGATAGGACCTTTATACTTTCCACTTTTCTCCAGAATACTGAGTGAGGTTCCTGAGACAAGGTACATGATCTGTAGCAGGCTACAATCTGATGGGCAGCTTTGGCCAATGTTACTTGCACTTGCATGGTCTACAAGGCCTCATGCTGTGCCACTAATCTGAAGGTGTGGGTATCCATAGGGTAAATGGGTACACCCCTTCCTTTTGTATTTCACTCGTGGTTTTGGGTCCAAAGGTCAAAGGGATAGTGAGTGTTTTACGTGGACCATATCCAACAGCTCTGTGTTTGACATTGCTTTGTATGTTAGGCAGTGAACACCTCTGAGTGGGCGATATGCAAGGGAGTACATATGGAGCATTTTGAGATGGTCTGTGTATGGCATGTATTTCAGGCCACTAATGCTGTTTGTGTGGTATTGCTGCTGGCTTTCTAGTTGTTGCAGTTGTCTTGTGAGGTACATAGCAACAGTGGTGTTGTACTCTATTATAGTTCTAGTGAGTGATGAGTGGAGGGGGACATTGTCATCTTCCATTCTGCATGAGATGCATTTTGTGATGAGGTGTGCCATATGGGAGGGTTTCCTGTCTACTGTGGGAATGTGATTAGCACAGTTGTATACACTGTCCACCTGTGACCCAAGGTCCCTTGTCACACTTTCAGTGTGAAGTATACTACCACCTCTGTTGTAGTTCTTGGCTACAGAGTTTTTAACATAGGGGATGACAATGCACCTTTTGGTATTGAGCTAGAGCCCATGGCTTTGACAACAGCCATCTGTCCCAGTGAGGCCCTTTTGTAGGATGTCCACATCTTTTGTGTTTACCATTATGGCTCCTGGTTTGCAGTCCTCTGGTAAATTCAGCTGCCACAGACCTGCCATGTTAATGTTTACTTCAGGGAAGTAGATACTACACAGCCTGGGAAGTTATCTGGTCCCATGGCTGCTGTGATACTGGCTTTGGAGAGTGTTTATTACCTGTGCAGCCATGATGACAGCAACTTTGCAGTCTTCCATTATGGAGATGTGCTCTTTCATGGGTGTGAGGGGGGTACAGTTAACAGTGATCCTATCTGCCTGGAAGTTGGCAATATCAGTTGGCTCTGTACATTTACTTCCATTGAGCTGTAACTCGGAACAGATCTGACTGTAACCATGACATGAACCTGTCTGTTGGGCAGAGATCTCCTGAGTAGACAGTATGCCACAGAGTACAGATTGGGTTACATTCAGTCTTGTTACATGGGGTGGCTATTTGAGGCCAGTAATCCACTTGTTAAGGTACTTCATTGTTTTTTCTAACTGCTGAATGTGCCTAGTCGGATTCATCGCAAGTGTGTTGTGGTACTCTCTGACAGGTCTGATGACTGCTGAGTAGTGGGAACCTCCTTTGACCTACGTGCACAGACCTTGGTAGTTTGTGTGAACACATAGCATGATTTTCAAACCACTTTGTGAATGTGTTTCTGGAAGTAGAGATGACTATCCACATTTGTCCATAGATACCTAATTATCACATCCATATTTAGCCTAAGTGTGTGAGCATCCCCAGTATGAGCTTTCAGTATGTTGCTGCCTGACATTTGGTTCATTTCTTTAAGTGTGTAAGCATGCCCAGTATGATCTTTCAGTGTGATAGTCAGGTTCATAGTCATATATATATACTAGGCTAGCTGCCCTTGTGGGCCATTTTAAGCCTAGACAATTATCCCTTGTGAGAGTCAAACCCTGCACCTTGTGTTTGTAAGGCAAACACCTTAACCATTAGGCCACCCTCCTAACCCTCCCATGATGCTGAATGGAATCCACTACATTTGTTGGAGTGTGTGAGCACGCCCAGTATATACATTTATACTATATGTGTATGGAAAATCAAGTTGTATTTTTACAGCAGGGCTCACCTTTGTGTCATAGATCAACAGGGATCATGCTGTGCCTGCAGGGCTTCCATGCAACACTTTGCATAGACTTACTAACATTTCTACATACAGGGGGAACAGCTATTCTTTGTACATTTCTACCCGGGGGCACACCTGATTGTTACTGTGGGTGTACATAGGATGTGGGTTTCACCTGACACTTATACACATTTGCTATGCTTGCACTGCTATGTACAGGACACCATTTCAGTCTGTACTGTTGCCTATCATAGTGGCTTGAGGCATACTTCTGTACTACAGATGTTGGCATCCAATGTCACGTATATTACACTGCGACTTCATAGCCTACATAACCCACATCACACCGCCTAGCCTGATGTTCTCGGTTGGCATAGGCGTGTGGGGGAGGTTACCCATTTGTCTCTTTAGGGGCATGATACTGCATTTCTTTGTGTTTGCATTACTGTACAATTGTCCTGCTGTGTCTATGCCATCGAAATGCTATTATGGCTTAGTGGTTCAGTACTGTGACTACAGTGGAAAGTATTCTGGGTTTGAGCCCTGTCAGTGCTTTTTATTGCCATGCTGGGCAGACCAGACTGCTTAAGGAACAGTACAGCAGATATGAGCATGTTTAACTGACTTTGCTCAACTTTGGCCAACCTTGCCCAATGTTGCCCGACGTTGCCCTAGTTGGCACGAGCAATTTTGTTTACATATACTAGATATTGGTAAAAGGTGCTTAGCACTGCTTTATATTGCTTAAAACATGGCAATCATGCCTCAGGTGGTGCTGCAGGGCTGCCTATGTCAGATGCACATACTACACTCCCTATACATGTTTGGAAACAGGTAGTGTCATGTTAGACATCCCTATTATTTTATGTGTGAGTCAGAGGGAGGTATCATTTCCAGGGTTCCTACTGAGCCAGTGTATGTGCTATGCGTTGCCTCTTTGCCAAGGCTAAGGCATACTGGGCACACCTCCTTCTGCCTACTGGGGCAGGCTTAGGTTGTTCCTCCTCTGAGTCACGCTGTGCCTGTGCAGGCCTTGGCAATGGTCGGGGGCTGTTTGGCCCTGCACCATGCTGTTCCTGCTGCAGCTGTTTTTGCAGGATCATATTGTGTAGCATGGCACATACCATGACAATTTGGGTACATGTAGTTGGTGAGTACTGCAAGGCTCCACCAGATGTGTCCAGGCACCAGAACTGTGACTTGAGCATCCCAAACACACGCTCGATTATATTTCATGTTTGTGCATATGCCTCATTATGGAGTTCTTGTTCAGGTGTGTGCATTTCTGATGGGTGTCATCAGCCACGGCTCCAGTGCGTATCCAGCATCCCCCACTAGGTGACCATCAGGGATGTCCCCATTGGCAAATGTCTGTTACAGCTGTGTCAGATGCCAGATATGGGAGTCGTGGTAGCTTCCAGGGCAGGCAGCACACACATTCTGTATTATGCCCTGGGCATCGCACACAACCTGGCAGTTGATGGAGTGGAAGCCCTTGCGGTTGATGTAGGCCCTACCCCGCTCACCGGCTGGTGCTTTGATGTGTATGTGCGTGCAGTCAATTGCACCCACTACTTCAGGGTGTTCCGCTATTTGCTGGAAGAGACGCATATTGCTGGCCAATACCTCACGGGAATTGGGGAAATATACATGATCACCGACATGTGCTGACATGGCATTCAGGAACTGGTGCAGTACCCTGGATGCTGATGCCTGTGAAATCCCCATCATATCACCAGTTGGTCTCTGGAAGGTACCTGTTGCTAGTATTCTTAGGCCAACACATACCTTGGTTGCCACTGGGATGGGTTCCCCTCTGTTGGTTCTGTGTGTGAGGCATGGCCTGCACAGCTCAACAATTTGCTGCAGGAGCTCTCTGTCCACTCTATAGCGCTCCACTATTTTCAGCTCATGTAGCTCCTGGTAGGTTACCCTGGGTCTGTACACTCTTCTCCGTCTCCTCACTCTGGGTTGCTCAGCAGCATTCGCAATTGCACCACCCTCAGCATCTTGCACATGTCGCCTTATAATAGCAATGGCAGCCCCTAACATTCTTTTGTCTCAGTTAAGCTTTTTAAGTTTTCACTTCTCTTTGTAGACTGCAGTGTTGCAGTGTTTCTGAGAAATACATGGGGGAATGTTGTTTGCAGAGTTTTAAGTGCTGGGCTGGGCTAGGCTAGTGTACTGCCTGTGTAATTGGCTGATTCTGATTGATTTCACCTGTCCGCTCTGCTAGTTCTCCTTGGTTAACTTCCGACTTCTTCCTTTCCTTCCTTTTCCCATTTCTGTTTCCACAGGGGGCAGCAGCGTGCAAATAAGTGCAAACACGCGTACACGAGCACACACAGGCTTACACAGGCTTACACGGGCTTAGGCGGGTGCACAATCGTGCATATACACTTAGACAGCCTTACACAGGCTTACATGGGCGCACACATGTGCACACAGGCTTAGAACAGTTTACAGGCGCGCACACGCACGCTTTCAGCAGCAAATGAGGTAATTTGCGTAAACTAACCCTGTCCGTGCAAGAGTCATTTTAGGAGCTCTCTTGCACGCCCCTGCCGGCTTTTCCTGGATCGCTTGGCAGACATGTTGGCTTGCTGGAGTCTTACTCTACTCTTAGACTCCGTGCAAGCCTTCACGAATCCGGCCCACTAT
Source organism: Protopterus annectens (assembly GCF_019279795.1). Taxonomy (NCBI): domain Eukaryota; kingdom Metazoa; phylum Chordata; order Ceratodontiformes; family Protopteridae; genus Protopterus; species Protopterus annectens. Next base: position 125,093,340 of record NC_056741.1, read on the forward strand.
CTTTTGGTGTGCTGTTATAGACATTTTAAGAGGAAATCAGTTTATGGTATAGTAATAGCCAGCACTGCTTCCTGTAAAACACTGTCACAACAAACCTTCAGTAGACAAGAAAAGTCCTGTCTATAGTAATTACATTTTGTCTGCATTGCTCCATTACAGGTACCATCAATTAATTAAGACACTGTGTAAAAAAATCTCTCTCTCTCTCCCACTCACTTTCTCTTGGGCAAGGTATGTCAGCCATCAAAAACTTTGGGAAGTACTTACGAATTTGCATTGTTTCTGCAGTCACAAAGTGTCCCATCTACCCATTTCCATCTCCCCTCTACTTCAGTGTCGGTCAACCCAATCCAGTACCACAGCTGTTGATTCAGTTTTCTATTCAAGTCTTCTACGTTCTGCCTTAAGAAATCCTAGAATAAGAAAAATATGTCATAAAATTATTCCACATGCTGAGAGATTCTTTCAATTGCATTAATTAAGGATATTTAGGCATATACATCCATTTTAGACATAATTTTTAATTTATTTACTCCTCCAACATTTATTTTTGTTGTGACATGAAATATAAAAAGAAAAGATAATAATTACAGCAATTTAAGCATGCATTCCACATGTGCAATTAGATTTTTCTCTACTTATAAACTAAATATAAATGTCATAACTATGAACATATAACACCCCTGTTACATCAACAGCTGAGTCATAACAAGGTAGGTAGTAGAAATTAACTTGCTGGAAAGAAGGGGAGCTTGGGTTATCCATTGCATTTCATGAACACTCCAAAAATACATTTAGTTGTTTTATTCGTACTGGAAACTGACTCAGGATATTATTTTTACCTATTGTTTTCATTAATAATGAATAAGCAACAAAGCCATGGTGATAGTCTTATAAAAGCAACAGACAATTGCATATAATATAAACCTCTCACTCTCTAGCTTTCATTACTCCATCATGTGACCTGCTTATAATGCTACACTGGTGGACAGTGTTCATATCAGCTTCATCTGAATTTCAGAAACTATATGGTTGATATGACATCAAATCTCTTAATCATGAGCTGAGCAACTTCGAACCACAAAACATGCAGATACTCCTTTGAATCTAATATGGCAGCCTAGAAATTCCTTGAAGTAATTTTTTTATCTACCTTATAATTATAGGCATCAGGAGAAATCCAAGCACTTAAGACACCACACCCTTACAGATCTTGTCTTCATCTCACTTTTACACCTATGTGCTGTGTTTTTTATTAAACCACATTCCATTGCCTTTACCTTCACATCCATTTCTAATTTCCTTCTCTACTACCTGGACTTTAATCTATTCCACTTCTTCTTTCAAAATAAATCCACAGTTCATGGCCTTATTTTCCTTTCTTTTTTTCAGCTCCATTTATGTATGTGACACATATCTCACTATTTCTATTGCCCTAGCTTTCAGTCCATTTCAGGAAAAATCTTTATTACTCATACATTTTTCAACTTCAAAACACTAAGCTGTGAATTATGGAACTTGAGATGTCAGTTAATGAAACTCAATTATTTTAAGGACATATTTAGACACTGTGAAATATAGAAATAAATCCATGGGCATACAGGTCTTAGGTTCATAGGTATGTACTAGGCTAATGACTACAAAGGCCTTTTTATGCCTAGCCATGCTTCCCAAATATCTGACAAGTTCTGGTACTCTTGCTAAGTGTAAACAAGGGCTTGGGAGATGAAACATTTATGAGCATTTACTGGTTGCCTGTGTTCATTAGAGACATAGGTGACAAACCAGGGATGATTTCCTGTCCCCATCCAATTGTACTAGAAATATTTGAACTGAATTATGGAGAAACTCTGCTTCTCACATATGGAGAACCTATTACAGAGAAGGGGTAGTATCTAGGATACATATTTGTCAATCCAGCAGGTCTTATGTATATCACAGGCAAGGTTTAAGTCTTTAGAATGGGTAATTCTGGTGCTGTTTGTTTTGTGGATATGCAGGAGGTCCATCAGGGTGGGGTCTGACAATGCCTTGTAAGCCTGACATAGATCTTCCTTCAACAGCCTGTAGGATACAGAATACAGGGATAGGGCCTTGAAGCAGTATGCATAGCACATGTTACTTACATTCTGTATTCTTTTAGTGAGGTAACTCTGTGGATGTTCCAGTTGTTGGATGTGTCTGGTTAGTGACATACCAAGGGGGCATTGTACTCAATGATATGTCTGATGAATGCTGGATACAGTGGAACAATGACCTCCTTGGTATGGTGATATCATACCTTTGTTTATAATCTGCACAACATAGAATGATTTCCTCACTACTACAGACATGTGATGATCAAAGGCAAGATTACTGTCTATGCGTGTCCCCAAGTTTTTGACTACTGGATCATCTGTTATTGGTGTATCAATATCATAGTTACCAGACTGGATGACTTCCCGAAGGATACTATTATATACTTCTTGGCAATTTGTTTTAGTCCATGGCTTTGACACCAGTTATTTATCTGTGTCAGCCCTTCTTAGAGAACATTTGTGTCAGTGGGGATTCTATCACTGTACCTAATTTGCAATCACCTATAAATGTAGTCAGCCAGTGGCCATTGCCATTAGCCTTGACTTCAGAAAAGTAAATGACAAAAAGGAGTGGTCCCAGGACTGATCCCTGGGGGACGCCACTTGTAAATGGCTTCTTTGTAGAGGTGGACTCCCTAATTCTAACTTCATGGATCTTGTCTGTGAGCCAGCTGGCTATCCAGTGGGTAACATAAAGGTTTATACCTAACCTCCTGAGTTTGTCAACAATGCTCGAGTGGGGTATTGTGCCAAATGCCTTGGCCAGTTCAAGGTAGGCAGTATGAACCATTTTGTCCTCATCCATTGCTTTGGTGATTTTGGTGACTTTATCAAAGAAGTCCACCAGGTTGAGTAGGCAATACCTGTCCTTAATGGAACCAAAGTGGGTTGGGTGTAGTGTCTGGAGACATCATATGTCTTCACTGGTCATTTCCATAATAATTCTATCCATGGCTTTGCATATGAGACAAGCAAGACTTATGGGTCTGTAGTTTGCAGGATCTGTATATGGCCCACCTTTGTACAGAGGAATGACTGCTGCTGTTCTCCATTCATAAAGCACAAAGCTTGTTTGGAGGATATAGATAAACAGCAATTCCAGAGGCCCTGATAGCTCATGTTTCATGCCATTTAGTAGGCACCCTGGGATGCTGTCTGGGCCCACTGATACAGTGTTCTTGGCCTTAGAAAGAGCATTAAGGATAGGTTCCCTGATGACAGCAGGGGAGTTATATTTGAAGGTATTTCCTGAGAGAAGTTAAGGGGAGAGAGAGGTACATTTGCAGCTAAATTTGTCAGCCAGTAGGTTTGCTATATGGTCTGCCTCAGTATAGGTGGCTCCATTAATGAAGAGTTCTGCAAACAACTGTGTCTTGTCTTTGAGGTTGTGGAAATAGCTAAAGAATACCTTGTGGTTGTCCTTGGACTGGGAGGCCAAATTTACTTCAAATTTGGCATGGGTAGACTTTATTTGTCCTCTGAGTGGTTTGTTTAGTTTGATATCACTGCTTTTATCCTGCTGGGTGCTACACATCCTAATTTTTTGCCATTATTTTCTTACTTCTGTTATACAGGCTATTGATGTTGTGATTCTACCAGTGTGGCTTATTTTTTGAGTTAGTTCTATACTTCTTCCTAGTGAGCACACCTGCCTGCATGGAGCTACTAATATTTTTGTATGGGGTTTCTTTGAAAAGTTCCACATAGGCAACAGTGTTCTCAGGGTTTATGAGGGCTTGAAATTTTGCAATCGCTTAATTTATTTTATTTTTATTTTTATTTTATTTTACATTTGTTAACTGGGATAGTCTGACTGGATTTTGGTCCATTTTCAACAGAGTCCAGGGAAGAAAAGCTCCGTAGATAACATGCATACAGACAGAGTAGCTTTGACAATTGTATACTTTTGTACAAGACAGTTACATACTATGACAATTATATACTTTGTGCAAGAACACTTACAAAAAACTATTCCAGATATGCCAGTATATATGGCAGAATTAAGAATTATAGGCTTTCATGCGCAAACACAGTAATTATGGCAGTAGATAGCTGTATAAATTCTCCTACAAGACAGCAGTACAATCACTAGACTGTCAACTGAAATGCCTGAAGTATCACAGTTATGGTAACGATAGTTTCAAACATGAAGCCAGGTTTTTTAGAGATCCATAGTAAATGGAGAAAGGGCTAGTCAGGGTTTGTACAGGGGCATAGCCAGTGTATTTTTAAGTGTTCTTTAAGAGCTGTTTTAAATTGAGTTAAAGAGGGGACTGCAGAGAGTTCAGCAGGAAGTAAGTTCCAGATTTTGCCTACAGAGTTGGTAAATGGAGAATCACCAGCTAAGTTGTTGGATTTAATAGTTTGCATTAGCATTCTATAGAAGGATCGGAGAGTTTTTAGGTTAATGTACGGGATGGTGACATTTTTGAATGTGTGTGTGTCATTTCTGGTTGATAGAGAACTTTGTGTGCCACAATTACTTGATTACACTGAATATGACAGGGTAGTTCTAGCCAGCCTAGAGGTGAAGGCTAAGACAATGGTGTTGCCGAAATGGGGAACATGTGGCAAATTGGGCAATATTATTATAGCAGCTAGTGAGTTTATTTAAGTCAGATTTACTTAGATTTGTAAAAATCGGAGAGACATATAGCAGGGTTGAAAGTAAATGTGTTTGGACAATCATGGTCTTAGCAGTTGGGTAAGGAATTGTTTAATCTTATATAAAGAGCCGAGTTTCTTATTTACTGTCTTAATCGAACGGTCGATGTGAGCATTGAACTTGAGATTGTTGTTGATTAGTACACCGAGTAGCTTGGTAGTAGGTTCCGGTGAAATTATGGTTCCATTGTTGGATTTTATGGTAAGTAATGGCAAAGGAACCTTATTAGTGGGGTGAATAGTAACAGCTTTGTTTTATTTGGGTTTAATAGAAGACGCCGGTGAGTGATCCAGTTTTCTACTTTATTAAAGGTGCTTTGGGATAAATTCTGTAGATCTTTTGGGGAGGAAGCAGAGCAAATTAGGGTCGAGTCATCCACATATACTGAATACAAGTTGCTTTTGGGATGACTGCATTCAAATCATTAATGAAGATGGAGAATAGAAGCGGACCTAATATAGACCCCTGAGGGACTCCAAGGGTAATTGGTAATAGGGTGGATAGATTCCCCTTCCATAATACAGCTTGTTGTCTGCCACCTAGATAAGACTGGAACCAGAGACTTGCATGGTTATCTAGTGAGAGTGTTTGTAGTGTACTTATTGTCGAATGCCTTGGATAGGTCTAAGAAAAGGGCAGAGGAGAGTTTGTTGTTGCTACAGTTTTGATTTATTGTATTAGAGAATGATAGGAGGGCTGAGGCTGTACTATGGTTTGGTCTAAAACCATGCTGGGAGGAGGCTAGAAGATTGTTCAGATTGAGACAGGGTAGGAATTGTTTATGGATACATTTTTCCATGATTTTTGCCAAAGGTGACAGGATGGCTATAGGTCTATAGTTTGATAATTCAGTGGATTTACCCCCTTTATGAAGAGTAATAATGTGGGAGAGCTTCCATATGGAAGGGATATAGGCTTTGTGGGTAGTTCTATTATTCAGTGTTGAAATGGAGTATGCTGATTCATCTGCGGCATTTTGAAGATACTCTGCCAGGAGGAGGTTTGCTGATAGTGTGGTGGGTTTTAGTTTCTTGATCAGTGACCTGATAAGTGATGTTGGTACTGGTTGAAAGCTGAAGGACAGATGTGTTTTGGGTGCGGGGTCAATAGTACTTGGGCTATCGGTGGCTAGGTTGTTGGCGAGGGATTGTATTGTTTCTGTAAATAAGGTGTTAAAGGTGTTAGCCACATTTTCTGGAGTTTTTTGGAGGGTAGTCAAGGGGGTAGGGGTAGTGGAATGTCCTGGGTGGAGGAGGTTATTTAAAGTAGTCCAAAATTTCTGTGGGTGATTTTGGTGTTTCTGTTGTAGGTGACAATAATATTTTTTTTTGTCTAGCGTAATGGACTTCTTTGTATCGTTCCTTAGCTGTTTGTATACTAGTTGGTGTTTTGGGGATTTGGTGTTTCTCCACAAGGCCCAGGCTTTATTCCTTTTTATGACTTTTTGTCTGGTATCTTTTGACACCCATGGTGCTACTTTCTTATTGGTTCTGATTATTCAGTTAGGAGTATAATTGTCAAGGATAGCAAGAAACTTAGAGTTAAAGTAAACAACTGCTTCATCTAGTGGGAGCCATTTTAGGTGAGACCAGTCACATGACTTGAGCTTACTTTGGAATATAGTTTGGTTAAAGTTCTTTTTGCTCCTTATAGTTTTGATGGTAGGTTGCTGAGTGATGTCAATTTTTTGCCTGATTATATAGGTGAGGTAGTGATCACTAATATCCTCAGGTTGGGTGCCTGTTTTATACATGTAGGAGTGGTTGTTTATGAGAATCCATTCTAGAATACTTTCTTTGTTGTGGGGCTTACTGATTCTAGTGGGGGAAGATATGATCTGAGTAAAGTTGTATATATTTATGTAGGTGGTAGGGAGGTCTGAGGAGCAGGTCGATATTAAAGTCCCCAAAACAATGGTTTCTTGTGGGCAGTTTATGGATAGCCACTGGAGGATATCTTCTAGGGTATCTGTGTTATTACCTGGAGGAATATACATGCAGATAATATTTATAGATTTATGTTTGTTAATTTGCATTTTAGTAATAAGTATTTCTGCATTATTTGTTTAGGGAGCTTGTGGCAGACTAGATATGGTTACATCTAATGTGGCTTTATACAATACTGCTACTCCTCCTCCCTTTCTAGAGGTGCGGTCTAGTCTTAGTATATTATATCCTGGGGGTATGACCTCATTGTCAGTAGTAGTAGGTTTGAGCCAGGTTTCAGTAAGGCAAAGTATATCAGAGAAGTGTATGGCCAAGAGGGCATGCATGTAATGGATTTTATTATTTAAGCTTCTTATATTGACAAATATATATATATATATATATATATATATATATATATATATATATATATATATATATATATATATATTCTACTTATATAGTAGGAAGTTAGCCGTAGGGTAGTTCCTGAATATTCCAGGGTTAGCTGGATTTCCAGGTTTTATTTTTACTACAAAAGAGACAATTTTGTAGTCTGACCTTACCAGAGAAGACATTTCACTAGGGAGTGTGCAGAACTCTGTTTTATTAGAGAGGACTAGATCCAGTATGCTTGCACCCTTGGTCAGAGTATTGACAATATGATGCTTGGAGGTTCTGTTTACAATCTCTAGGCCTGTACATTTGGTGTTGAATATGATTCTATGATTTATTATTAATGCTGTTTGGTTGAATAAAGATCACTGAAAATCACTGTCAGTAATCACTGAGGCTTCACTTTTCCATGCTATTGTGTGACTGTGAAGATGGAATATATTAGATAGGTTGTAGGAGGTGGTCTTCTCTCACATAAGTCGTAAAGGGTCACTTGTCCCTCCTGCAAAAAAATATTTCTTTTTCAGTTATAGTGTGTTTCCAGTGATTTGTATTCATCCAAATGGTATTCAGGGTAAATGTGCTTATTGGCATATCAACATGGTTCTCTGTTTTTGTATGACAAGTATCACAATTGGATGTATTTATTTATTTATTTATTTATTTATTTATTCATAGACTAGTGATCCCAAATGATCAGTTGCAGGCTCAGCTCAGGTTGCATGAATAGCAACAGAAAACTGTGCTTCATCCTGCCATTAATATATAAAATGCATCAGTGTAGGAAACTCTGGATGTACATAGAGGTAAACATCTATAATATGTGGAGACAGGAAACTGTGCATTTACACATAGGTTAGCATGTTGTCAAACAAACATTTCAAAATCAAAATGAGTGCACATATTTACCTAAGAAGAGCAAGAAAAGGAAAAAAAAGAAAAACAAAAGGAACTGAGGAGAAAAAAATACCTAGCCCCTGACTCTAGGCAGAAACTAGCTCAGGTCTTCTGCCTTCCACGTCTACTTTATGCCTCATCTTTTCACATCTAACTGGGAAAAGCCGAAAGACAAACAAACAAACATAGTGTTGCAAGATTTGATAGTAACCAACCGTAAAAATCTCATCACTGCCATACACTAAAACAACTCCAGTAGCTTGACTTCCCCAGCACCTGCTTCACTCCCAGCTGCAAATGACTCATACTCTGCTCTTAAAACCCATTTCCTGTCCTGCTGTATCCTCACTAATATCACATTATACCCCTCCCATACCTCTCTGCAGCTCTGACCTGCTCCTTCTGGACACTTATAAACCAAACAAAAACATTGGTAAACTTCTTTACAAATATAGCATTTCCCATACATGGAACAAACCCCCCTTAACATCCAAATCATTTCTAACATAAATTTCTTTAAATCCGAACTTAAAACTTTTCTTCTAAATGCCAGCACCTGTCACTGCAATGATCCTACATAAATCCCACCTTACTACCTCTCACACTTTTAACACTGACTTATTGCAAGTGCCCTGTCTTGTTTGTATCTCTTTTTCTTTTTGTTGATTAAGAAAAAAATTCTAACTTTTGCACTGCATGTTATGCACATTATTGGAATGTTTATATAAACTTAATTCTCAGCCTTTTTTTAAATGTCTATTGTTCTCATGTAAAGCACATCATTGCAATGTCTGCATAAAACGTCATTGTCAGATGTCTATCTTTTTTTGTAACGTAATAACTGTCTGTAGATTTTCTCCTTGGGTCTCCACTGAAAATGGAAATGAAGTTGGACTAACCTGGTTAACACATGACAAATAAATAATAAATAAATAAGTAAAAAATATGAAGGCGAGAATAAGGAAGACGGGCAGTTGTAGAGTAAGATTAAGTATAGATTATGCAACTGTATATAAGGGTAAACATCTGAAATGCCAGGTTCTACTAGATGTGGTCACAAAATATGGACAAGGACTAATATATATGTATATCTATCTATCTATCTATCTATATATATATATATATATATATATATATATATATATATATAAAATCTGAAATGGCCATTTCCTGGACCATTCCTTTTTCTCCAATGTATGGTGATCTCAGAGCTAGTATATATAGGTTCAGGAGGTGTGGTGGGCTTGCCCCCACATGTAAGAGTGAAGGGGGAACAAGCACCCTGTAAAAAAGAAATTCAAAAGAGTAGACTAATGTTCTATATACGTTCTTCTCCTGGATTTTCAATCTATTTTTTGGTCTGTTGACATTCCGCATTATGTATGATGACACTTTAATAGGGAGCCATATATAGTTAGGATATCATTAGCTAATTAGTAAGGCTCACAGTTGAGAGCCTGAGGGATTGAATTCTGTAGAATTATATTAGAATGTTAGGTATTATCTATCAGGTAGGTCAGCGAATAGACATGTAAATAGAAAGAAGGTGAGTGAGGTGGAGGGGTCTGTTGTTAGCACATAGACTGGAGGAGATACAGATTTATTTGACATGCCTTGTATTCAGACAATTGCATTCATATTGCTTTTTTAGAAAGTGCTTGAACCAACATCTGAAAGCTGTGTAGCCCTTGTGTTCATCTAGACCATGAGAAAGTGGCTGCTGTAGTTTTGGGACAAAGACTGAGAAATTATGATTCATAAAAATTAGCCTGAAATAGGGTGCTTTTACCATTGGGCCACTTATGTCTCCACTTCTGAGTTTATAGGCCACAGATGAAGCAAACAGCTTTGAGTTGAGATTAATGTGTTTTGCTTTTAATATTTTAATCATTACTATTGTTTTGTTGTTGCATGTGGCCAAGTTCATGCAGTATTAGTAATGACATAGATTCAGTACAAGCATTAACTTTGTAAACATTATGTATCAGCAAATCAGAGAATTTTCATTCATTTTGTGAACTGGTACAGACTGGAGTACAGAGACTAGTCTAGTAAAATAGATAGCACTACTTTACCAGTATTGTACTATTTGTTTAATATAATTTGGGATTAAAAGTACATTCACTGTTTAATTGTGTCAATATTATGTAGAAGATCCCTTGGCATCAAACTACTTAAAATATTTAGAATAGATGTCTCTATCCTTTGGTGCTGTTACAGTTTTTGCCTAGTGGATTAAAGCTGGATTTTTTTACCATTTACTGCCTGATTCTCCTTCAGCTTCCTTCCTTTTGGTTAATTGTTACACAGTAAGATAAGATGCCTTAGGTAATTCACATAGATATAAGATGTCACTGTACAGTTTTGTCTAGGTATTAGGTCATGAGGTTTTGTGACGAGTTTATGCTGAAAACAGAATAGCTTTTTCTGTGAAAATGTGCTACTAGTTTTCTACAAATTCTAATATGGGTGCAGAGTTTCAAGTAATAAGCTGCATGTTGCCTCAGAGTATAGGGACTTGGAATGAAAACAGAAGATGTGACATAGCTTGGGTATTGTTTGCTCTGTGTGACACAGAAGGGTATTCTAGAATGGATCTAGAGGTCGTAAGTAGTTTGCTTGATTGCACGTTTTGAGTAGAAATGAGCAGATGTAAGTTTATTATGTAAGCTTACAGTGAGAAGTAAGAGGGCACTGTGGTCACACACGGGAAACCGCTTGGCACATGAAAGTGAAGTACATGGATACTCAGAGGGAGGGAACAGAAGAATAATTCTGCAGGTTCTCTTAGAAAGGCTTTGAATGTTATATAGACTTTTTTTACCAGTGTAAGTGGGTAAAAGGGGATTGCATTCAATATGAATTTGTTGGACTCCTTAAATAATGACTGCTGTGCCTTAAGACATCTTTAATGAATATAATTTATGCCCTCTCTTTATAGCATCTATACAGTAGTTTGTTAATTTCATCTTTCAGTAGGTCAGTATGCAAGGACATTGAGAAAGAAGATTCCAGGATGAGTCCTGGGTATTTAAAGGGGGGCATGGTCGGTGGTTCTGCTGTTATTCAATAGAGCAATGGCTGGTTTGAGAAGTATTTTGGTGTGTGTAATATTCCAAAGATAATACATTTCATTTTGTAGCCTATGCACATCACTCTTTAGTCTGCAGATATTTATCATGATTGCTGTGGTCCATGTGGTGTAGTCAGTGTGGATATATTGCTGTTGATAGTGAATGAAGGGGAGTATCTATAATGCACTAAATCATGAGCATAAACAATAATAGGACACATTTTATGTCTGAATGAAGGTGTTTTATGAACCATGTGAATAACAGGCTGCCAAAACCTGAGAATTAAGAAGCTTCAAAGATTTATTAAGTACTGGAAGGTAATTAATTTCCTACTTTGACCTTGAAAATATTGGTTGGACAGATGGATCTGAAACCTTGTTTCAGTGAATGCATTCTATCTACAATAATATGTCCTCTATTTTCAGTATTCATCTGGTACATTAGGAAGCATTTACAAAAAGACGTAAATGCTCTGTATAACCTCTTCCAAAATGAATAAGCCCTCCAGAATGGTGATGAGGTAGCCATAATTTGATAACTAGAAAATTAAGATTGCCTTGTTATTTGGATCTGTAGTTATCTTGTTTGATAATTCATAGGAATTCCTTTGTGCCTTTCGTTAATTTTATTATTTGACTGGAATAGACCGGCTTGAAATGGGTAGTCATTTTGGTAATATCATCAGCTTTTAAATCAGATTCATTCTTATTACAATTGAACAAATACAGAATAGCATCCCCAGCGTAAGAGTTATACATGGGTTAATCAAGTAATTTATCATGTCATATCTCACTATGGAATAAATACAATTCAAGATAAAAAAGGTGAAATAACTAAACAAAAAGTAAAATGCATTCCAATATTAAAGAGTATCAGCATTTGATAAGCTAAACTTAGAAAAAAACAATGTATAATAAGACATAATCTTTAGAAAAAAGGTTTTGTGAAATCTTCAATTACTTAAATAGAATAGAAAAAGCATTAATGAAACTTAGCTAAGACAAATAGCATTTTCTAAGTTTAGTGGTTGGTCTATGTGTTAATACCTAATATCCAGAATTTAAGTTTTTCAAATGAAGAAATGCAGTTCTTTTAACAAAGGTAGAATGGTTATGCCATTTAAAATAATGTATTTACATGTGGACAATGCTGGGATATATTATATCATTGTCTTGATTATATCACCTGGGAGTACATTATATTGCATTTTCAGGGAAGTGAAGAATGCTGTATTTCCTTACTATCTTAAAAAGTAAAAACCAACAGTGTGCATTTTTTTATAGAAATCCAATTCATTAAAAATGTTTTCCACTAATTTTATGAAATATCAGTAATGATAGTATTTTCCTAGTGTTCCTTAACTCATTACACGCTAGTGACACTTCCAGATGTTTCTGCAGTTACATCCTACTGTCGTCTGTAGGCATCAAATATTGTTTGTTCATATTTGCATTGATAATTCCAAAACCATGCTACATGCAATGTATTAAAATATTTTATCTTAAGGCTTACACCATGGCAAACACAACTGCATTGATATTTGACATCTGTTTAGTGCAGGTAAAGAAATATTAATTGCTGGTCATATAGTATTTATTTCTATTGTCACAAACTTCATGTTTCTCTACATATCTAGACAAAAAGCACATACACGACTGTTAAGCCTCATATGACAGCTCTCAGCTGAATGAATAAAATGCTGTTGACAGTATGTGTGTAACTTGAGTAGTTGCTAAGCTATTGTAAGTTGTTAACAACATATTACGAATGTAATAGTTATTGTGTTTACTGTGCCTTATAAAATCCATAAAAAACTGGTAGGCAGAAGTCTGTAAAACCACTTTAATTAGCAAGTACAAAAACACAAACAAAGTAAAAACAAGATGAGTGCTTTCATACCAGAACTGGGTACTTCATCAGATCTAATGCAAAATACAAAGCAGCTGTCTTTAAGTACACTAATGTTTTAAGCCACATGACTTTAGTAAGGGTTTAATAGGAATGCAATCATTTAACCCTTTACCTTTCGTGGCTTGAAGGATAGCAATCCATTTTATTTCAACACACTCTGTGCGAGTTTTAATGTCACCCCCTCACAGACTAAGTTCACATATTTCTAGGACCGTAAATTTAAACCAATGATTATTTCCAGCATGATTAACATGTTTGAAAAGAGCATTCTTCTCATCACACAGAGTGGGTGACAATCACTAATAGTAGCAGAAGTGTCATGGACTCCAAAAAATGGTCTAGTTCGAGCTTCTCTAAAGGAGATTGTATCATTCTGTGCCATAGTGATCTCAGTGTCACTATAGCCTCTATCACCCACCCTGTTCAGAACAGATGAACCTCACTTACTTCAATGACACTAGCTTTATCTTTGATATAGTTAAAAGACATTGGAGAGTACTTGTAACAGATGAAAGATGCAGAGAGCTGTTAGGTAACACCCGTTCTTTTTGCTTTAAAATCATCCATCTTTAAAGAAGATGCTATGTTACAAACCTCTACTACAAAAGACTAATAGTAATGTAATATGAAAGATAGGTACTTTTCCTTGTCACCATTGCAGTGTGCATCGCTATGTTAGGACAGATGATCAATTTGTACATCCAGATACCAATCATGTCTTTAATATCAATGTTTATGCAAATTGTGGTACATGTAACTTAGTATACTGTGCTTCCTGCGAGATCTGTAAAGCTTTTTACATTGGTAAGATGAATCGTTGTCTTAGGGACCGTATCAGGGAACATCTTTATAGCATAAACAAATGTGATGAGAAGAATGTTCTTTTCAAACATGTTAATCATGCTGGAAATAATAATTGGTTTAAATTTATGATCCTAGAAATATGTGAACTTAGTCTGCGAGGGGGTGACATTAAAACTCGCACAGAGTGTGTTGAAATAAAATGGATTACTATTCTTCAAGTCACGAAAGGTAAAGGGTTAAATGATTGTATTCCTATTAAACCCTTACTAAAGTCACGTGACTTGAAACATCAGTATACTTAAAGACAGCTGCTTTGTATTTTGCATTAGATCTGATGAAGTACCCAGTTCTGATATGAAAGCGCTCATCTTGTTTTTACTTTGTTTGTGTTTTTGTACTTGCTAATTAAAGTGGTTTTATGGTCTTCTGCCTACCAGTTTTTTATACATTTTTGCTGCTTCATATACTGGTTGCTCTACTTGCTTTCTTTGTTCGTACTTATAAAATCCAGTTTAACACCCAGACCTTAAAGAATACTGCTACTATAAAAATAGTTTGTGCTGAAGTGTTTGGCATTTACCCTTCTATACTAACCCCTATGGTTCTAGAGATATGAACATTTGTATGAAATGTGAGGACATAATTTGATTCTATCACAAAGCTTAGGCTCCGCCTATTGGAAATTATAGTGCAAACTTCCAGAGCTCTGTTGGAGGGAATGAGTTAACAGAAGCATGCCTTCTTTTTCACAAAGTAGTCAGATTTTTATATTTTGGTAAAAAACAGTGTTTGTAGTTAATAAATGTATGAAGCCATATAATAACACGTTGATGTTCTATAATCCTTGGGGGTATATGGCAAATCTTAGAGAATGGAAAATAATTCTTAATTGTAAATATTGACAGATGGAGGTATTACAGTATCAAGATGAATGCTGTAACAAGAAAGATGAAGACACACCCAGGACATAACACAATAAAAACTGGTTCATAAATAGTTACTAATCTCATGATTCAGAAGACCATTGAGGAACCTAACCCATGTACCCAAAAGAACTGCATAGTTGTGACATGCTCAATATCATACAGTAGGCAAATGGAGGCAAATGGTGTCAAAACCTGGACCACAGAAAACAGCTGGTTAATAGCCATAAACTTAAAATTCTGTGCTAACTGCAAGACTAGGACATTCTCTTCTGTCCAGTCATCCTAGAATAGACTGCTATCATTAAATACACATGGCATATTCAGAGCTTCCTAATGAAACCCCATCTGCTTAATGAAAAATTGCTTTTCTTGGCATGTTTTTTTCTACTTAATCTAGGACAAACAAATGCAATGTACATATTCAATTCTGATTAATATGTACTAACATGGCTTCTGGTAAAACTGATAGAAAGGGTTGCTGAAGGACTGTAAAAGAACTGAGAGAAGAAAGATGCCCATGCATATGCCATCAGGATAGCAAGAGTGTGCATTGCCAAAAAAAAGAGGTAGTAAAAGCTTGTCCGTACTCATTCGACAATAAAGGGGAGATATAGTCCTATACAAAGACACCCATTGTTTTCTGCACTTCAGTAGATGAGTCAGATAATCTGTTTACTTGCAAGAGCAGAAACAATACTATTATTTTAGGTAGAATTGTCCACTTCAAGGTGCATGGGGCAGGATTCAATAAACTCTACATGGCTTGCTAAAACTGTATGTGCATCATCCCATAACACACACATGATAATATGTTGGTTTCTACTCAATAAGTGCTCTAGATGATGTGTAGATCTGTGCAAAAATGGCAAAGATGGAATGCAAATTACTTCATAAGAAGCTGAACTCCATGGTAATCACAAATCTGAGATGGTGGAGCTATTCAACAAGCTTTAAAGCAATCATGTTCACTTAGTGTATCCATCTGCCGTGTATTCCAAAATCTATTGGAATACAGCCACGGAAACTATACTGGAGGGAAAGAATGTTAGGGGCTTCTGCTGCTGTTCTGCATGTGTATGTCCAACAGACTTAAGTCTATGCTGCTGCTGCATAGACCTCAAGCAAGGACAAGAAGGGTATTTAGACCCTGTTTAACTTTTCATGGTCTGCATGAGGTGGAAATAGTAGAGTGCTACTTGGTTGATAGTGACACACTGCAGGAACTCTGCAGTCTCTGTCATCTCACCTAAGAGCAAGGGGAAACTGAGGGGAACCAATACCTATGGAGACCAATGTATGTGTAGCACTTAGAATATTAGCTACAGAAACCTTTCAGAGACTCACAGGGAACATGCTGGGGTTGTCATAGGCATCAGCATCCAGCAGCCTACACCAGTTCCCGAAAGCTATGCTGCAGCATGCTAGTGACTATATCTATATCTGTATATCTATATCTATCAATCTATCTATCTATCTATCTATCTATCTATCTATCTATCTATCTATCTATCTATTCTTTCCCCCTACCCCTGGACAGAACTATGAAGGATTTCTACTTAGTAGCACAGTTTTCCACTTTCCTGAAGTCCTGGACGCCAGAGATAGCACTCATATTAAGACCAATGCACCACTCAGGGAACAGGGAAGTGTCTCCATCAAAAGAAAGGGGTTCCACTCCCTTAACTGCCAGGCCATGTGTAATGCTACAGGAATCATCCTGAATGCGTATGCTGGCAAAACTGGCAGTTAACACGACTCACATATCTGGCACACCTCACAGCTCTACCAGAGGTTTTCAAGGGGTGATATCCCACAAGGCCATTTACTGGAGGATGCACTCAAATTATGGCCGATGATACCCACCAGAAATGCACACACATCTACAGAGGAACACTATAATGATGCACATGCTCCAACGAGAAATATGTGTTTGGACTGTTGAAGTAATGGTTTCATTGCCTAGATACATGGGGGGGCTCTCTAGTATGATCTCAATACCTGTGCCAAAATTATCATAATCTTTGCTATCCTACACAATATCATCCTGTGAAAACAGCTGCAGCAGAAACACCAAGGGCTAGGATCAAATGTTCCACCACTGATGGCAAGGTCACCACATTCACACATAATGAAGAGTCAAAGGTGGAAACCCCAGATGCTGTTGCTGTAGTTAGACATAGACATGCAAAATATGTCATCGCTCTGGCCAAAAGGCAAAGGATAGCGCACATGCTTACCACCTAATGGGTAAATTGTTCATCATATGCACATACACACAGTACAATTTATTCCAGACAACACTCACAACCTTTACTTCACCATGTAATATCTGTGTACTGCTAGCATCAGACACAGTCAACTCTGAATGTCAACAGTTGTAACTGCAGGACTATCAAGATAAGCACTGAAACTGTATTAGAAAAATAAATGTGCAAGAACATGAATGAATGTCAGATATGTGCCTAACTGGTACATTTAAATACAGCTAAGCAGAATGTGTGTAAGTTGCCAGCAGTGCCATCAATATCTGATATGACTGACATCTGTGATATATACTTATGCAGTCTACCAATTAAACTGGCCCATGCACCCCAAATACCCACTACAGAAAAAGCATTCTAAAAAGTGTACATAACCTAACACTCCCACAAGTGGAGCTATCAGCATGATTGAAAATAATCTCTTCCTCTTTCAGTTCCCTAGTTACACAGTTACCTGTCAGTGTAGAGTCTGCCCTCTGAGCACCCTGAAGATGCAAAGGAGGTATGAACTCCTTAGAATTTCTGCATACCAAAATTTTGACTTTGTGTATCAGATGTAAACATAGTGTAGCCTCTGCACCATTATTAGGTGCTAATGGGTTGTAACTGTGAATGATTACTCTGACTGAAGCAAAACACAGTAATGATGTACAGCATACTTTCTATTTCTAAGCACGAGTCCTTGTTGTATTTTTATTAAAATCTTTTCTGTTAATGTCTACTTTTAATTCTTTAAATTTTAATTTTTAATTTTTAATGTTGTAATTCTATAATTGCCGGAGCTTTTCTCCCCGGGCCTCTACTGAAAATGGAAATATATCCAGTTAGACTAGCCCGGTTAACAAATGTAAAATAAATAAAAATAAATAAAATAAATGATAGACACCCTTCAATGAAATTGGTGTGTCAGTAATGATACACTTACAAAGTGTGGAACTAACCACAGTGACCTTTTAAACCACACCAGACACCCCACACATGCATTTCATTGGCAGAACAACATAGTTTCCTCCCTTTGCTGAAAACTGTTTTCTGCCATGTATTTGTATCATAACTTGAAAGAAATATGAGAAAATATGCACTAGAGTTTGCATGTGTGATAGTAAAGCAGAAATAAGGGAATGATTTCCAGAATACAAAGAGAAGGCATATCTGCAGTTTTGAAAACATATTCATGTGTGATCACTCATTCCACTAAATATGTCATGTACACATTTTAAATCAACTGAGAATGTCCAACTGTATGAACTATTTATTACTGATTATGAAATGTTAATTGCTTGTATGTGCATTATTTGATTGCTATTGCAAAGCAGTGCCTGTGGCAAAAAGAGATAACCCACTGTAACTCTGTTATGTAAGTGCAGTAGTTTGATGGCTGAAATCCAGAGTTGTGTAATTGTTTAACCTTTGATTTTATCCTTTCTCTCTTTTTTTTTTCATGTGTGTGGTGCGTGGCATCGAGCAAACATGGTTAGATGCTTAAAAAGCAGAAATTTAATTTCAGTCACCTTATAGAGCACAAACATGCTTAATGGCATTGCATTGTGGTCAGCAACATAGATGATAATGACTGCAGAAATTCCACCTATCTCTGTGGCACAAGGTCTAACTACATTGAGAGAAAATAGAGAGAACAAAAGTAAAGCAGGTTTGGAGTCCTACAGTAGTTATTTTCACTGATGCAGGGTCAGAATGAGTATTCACACATGTAATATATGTTCACTATTGCCTTTTATATTTGTACGTTGCCTACCTGTGTGCAAAACACAGTTCACTACTTAAAGAAAAAAATAACAATTTAATGTGGTTCACCTTTCTCTGTGCAAACAGGCTCAGTTGTTAGACATGGCCATCAGCACTCTGGACAGTACTGAGTGTGGAAAGTAGAGTGGTGTGCTAACTTTCCCGTGTGGCACCAGAAGGAAGTGCAATGAGCTCATGATCAGAACACTGGTAAGGCAAGGTTCAAATACAGCATCCACCACTTTTTAAGTTAGGATGTTCCACTGCAATTTTACAGAAAACTTTGATTATAAAGGTAATAATACATAGCAATAGCTATGTAGAACAGGTTGAGTGACATAAAGGTATCAATGCTTGCATACACATGCATTTGTAGGTATCATATGTATTATGCGTGCAACTAGTTTCGCATGATGATGTGATAAAAATACAGCTGCATATTTGAGTTGGGCACAATAGCTTACTGACAATCATCTAAAATCATCTAAAAATAGAAGATATGAAATAAGACTTGGAGTGCCTTAATGTAAGAAAGTACGGATCTCTTTTTATTCATGTTGGTAGAAATGATCCCATCTGCAAGGATTCTCTGACTCTTATTTGGGAACTTACACTCCTCCTTGATAGTATAGCTTGTGCTGGTGTTAGGACATATTTTTTCACAAATCATATATAGAAAAGATAGTCTGGTCACCATGAATGAAAAGATTTTTGGGGTAAATACCTACATGGAAAAAAAGTGTCTCATTTTAAAAAATGGAAGTGTGTAGAACATCCAAGCCTAGTTTTGGGCACATGTGTTCAGACAAGATGGCATGCATTTGTCATGATTTGTCAAGATCAGGGAAGAGAATTTTTGCAGCAGATATTTTGCAACATTTGACAAACACTAGGCAGGATTTTTGCCAGATCGAAAATATAACAGTTCACAGATAGCAGGGTTTGATGCATCTCTGATGGCTCTTAATGCTAAGAGCATTACTGGAAAATTTGCTACATTCCCACAAGACCGATGTTGTTATTGTTTGTGAAACATGGTTAAAGAACAATGGCTGGAAACCAGTTCTGTCAGGGTATGAATGTTTTTACTGCAACAGTTATTCTAACAAAAAATCAGGTGGAAGTGTTATGATAGGCATTAAAGATAGCTATGAGACTTGTGATTATTACATGTTCAATGATAATACCAATACTATAGACTGTGTAACTGTGACATTAAAAACAACCCTGGAACATATAACAATTGTTGGAGTGTATAGACTACCGAAGTCAAGTGCTGATGACCTAGAGAAATGTATACAATTTTTGCATGAAACCCAGAAGGGAAGAATAATATTAGCTGGGGACTTATATTTAACTGAAACAGACTGGACTAATATTGATTCAATGACAATAGTAAGGAAATTATTTACAGCGTATGTTCAGGGACAACAGTTGCTTCAGATTGTAAAAAAAAAAAATACCAGGGAACGAAACATATTAGACATTGTCTGTGTTCCTAAAGAAATTACTCTTACTTCAAGTCAAGTTTAATCACCATTGATGTGCAGTGATCATAGGGTTATATAGGTTAAGTTGTTGCTAGTTAATTCTGCCAAACTGAAAATAAGCCAATGCACAGAAGATTAATTACAGATCATATGGAAGCAAAACAGTCACTATGTAAAACTAAATGGAGTTATGTGTTCAGTGGAAAAACTGCAGATGGAATGTGGAAAGTTTTGAAATGTAACTTAATTGAGTGCAAAAAAATGTTTATTATCAGGATCTAGGCATATGATGTCGGGGGTATATTTCTAAAAGAACAAGATACCTGATTAAGGCAAGAGACAAAAAATGTAAGAAATGAAAGAGAGAGCTAACTACAAATTTAAAAACTGAAATAAACAAGCTGGACAAACAAGATAAGCATAGTGTGAGACAAGATCAATAACATTTTGAAGAAAATGTATTGAGCATAATAGGAAACCTTTTTATAGATACATAAGATGTGGAAGCAGTAAAGACAAACTGCTAAACTGTGTGCATAAAGGTTTATTCTCAGACAGAACAGGTTATAACTATATTTACAAAATCTTATGCAAGACGGTTTGGCTCCACAAAGAGGGTGATAATTTGTCCTAGTGACATCCAGGTACCCCCATATACAGGAATAGGAACTAAAACCACAGTGAATCCATGCAGCAAAAAGAGTAAGACTAAGAAAACCAGAAGTGCACATAGTGAGCAAACACATGCTAAGGTATACTAAAGAAAAACGTTATGTAAGCACAAACGACAAAAAGAGATTTAATAAAATATAAAACAAATGGCCATGTGCTTTTATCCCTTCCAACATGGGACTTCATCAGAACCATTTGAAGCAAATAAAAAGAGTGTTTTATACAAAACAATTAAAACCATGTGACACACCACTCAATTAAAACATGCTCCTTAAAGCTATAAACCATCGTAGAAAAAATACACTTACAACAGCTAAGCATCAGTTAGAGCTACAAATTAAGCCTATGTAAGCAAAATTTATGAAGAAAATTGGCTAACACTGAAAGAAATAAAAATAAATTAAAAAAGAATTTGTATTGTATAATTCTGCAACTTTGATTTTTAAAATGGGTGCAATTGAAACATTTTCATTAATACCAGGAAGTATTATGGCTTTCAATCAAAGCTGACAAATGAGTTCCCTTGTCTCAATTTCATTCTCCCAATGACCACCCTTGTGTCTTTTTTAATAATGTCCACTATACAAAACATAAACTTAGTGCATAGGTTGCAAGTCAGTGTATGGTTATATAATGCATTGTTAATATTTTTGTTTTGAATTTCATAAACATGTTCATATATTCTTTTATGTAGCTGTCTTTCAGTCTTGCCAATGTAGAAAAAACTGCATCCCTGGCAAACTGGTATGTATACTAATCCACTGCTGTTCCAGTTTCTTACCTTCAAAATTATGCATTGTGGTGGACTACCTATTGTGATCAAACTATCTTGCAGGATAAACCTACAATATTTACAAGTCCCACAATGTGTGATCCCTTTACAGGTGCTACTATTAATTATTTTGGGATGGTCAACCAAATATTTTAGGTTGTGACCAGTTTTATAAATAATGGTGGGTTTCTCTCCCAAAATATGAATGATGTCCAAAAACCTCTGAACAACACCCAGTTTTTCAACACGGTCTCTTTAATATCACTGCCTCTTTCCCCAAAGTGAACTATCATTGAGTTTGTAAAAGACTTAGTAGCCCATTCCATTGTCATTGCTGCAAAACCTACTTCATCTCCCAGAAAGGGTGTATACTTTGTACCCCACCCATCCAAAACTTCCTTCCCTATTATAAAAAGAAAATTTTGGGGGTAGCCTCTATCCTGAAACATTTGTATAAGTTTACCAACTTTTAATTTAAAGACCAAAACATCTGAACTCATCCTGGCTGCACGTACAATTTGGTCCTTAAAATATTTTTCTTAGTATGTCTTGGATGGCAGGTGTTAAATTCCAAATAACTATTTGGAAATGTTGGTTTTCTAAACACTCTCAAACTAAAGCACCCACTGATAACATCCTTTAAAATAGTAATGTCCAGATAGTTAATAGAATCATAGGAATGTTTATTTGTAAACTTAAAATAAGGGCAAATACCATTAATAAATGTAACAAAACTTTCCTTCACTTGTCCCCTATCTTTCCACAGGATGAAAATATCATCCAGATATCAGAAATAATGGGTAAAAAATCTATTGGCAACAAGGTACCAATAGTGCTACCTCTGTGAAAAGCCAAGTTGTCCCTACACAAAAGTTGCTGTAGTCAAAATCCATTAGAATAAAACATTTTTTCTGTTCAAATTTGCAGTCTTAATTGCACATAGGTAAAAACACGTAAATAATGAAATAAAGGTGAAAACTTCAATCTGTAGATTAATAACAAGTATAACTCCGAGGTTCTCCCATCAATAAATATGTTTATTCCTCTGTCTGGTAGGTAAGCGCATACAAGTAAAATATAAAAAAACTAAATAAAAAGCTTAAAGCAACAGTGAATTGTTTATGTGTTTTTATATAAAACGAAGATGTCCCTTTAGTCAATTTGCATTAACTTTTGGATGTTTCCATTTGTTTAACAGTCTTTCATATGGGAAACAATTTCATATTATGGGAGAACCAGTTTGGTGTTTTAAATACATCAAGAAGTTAGAACCAATCTTTAATAGTTATGGGTAAATTAAAAAATATAGAAATTAACCTTATCATCCAGTCATTTAATTCAGTCCTTAACAATCAATTGTAAATATACATTCTTATTAAGAATTCATTAAATAAAATAAAATAAAATAAAAAGAACTTGGGGTTTGGGACTGCTGTCATGCAGGTTAGTGTGTGGGAGGGGAATACAAATGTGGGAGTAAGGTGATTGGGTAAAATGCGGAGATTTGAAAAACTCTGACCAGTAATGAAGAGGAGGGGAGTGTTTGGTGGTGTGGGTGGTGCCAAGGTATTGAAGGGTCATGGCAACCTATCAATACACCAATAGTGGACTTGGGAATGTCTGTGTAGGAGTGACTGGCCAATGAGAGAAGATGGGAGGTGTGGCTATGGCATTGTTTGGGAGAGGGCGTGTGTAAATGTATGTCAGTACTGAGTGATGATTGGTGGGTTGTGCATGGGTGGGGAGGGGCTATTTGGGCATGAATGTAGTTGATAGGAATAACTAGGTAGTGGCTGGGATAGGTAATTAGTTGAGTAGTGCTGGCCAATAGGGAGAGAGCATAGGATGTACGGGCATGGAGGGGGCGTGTGTGGTTGAATGATGTGCAAGTGGTGACAAAGTGGTATCAGGACAGGGTTAAATGGGCACGAAAGGCAGTCATTGGGTGGGGGGCCGAGGGTGGCTATTAAGGGAGTGTGGGTGGAGATAAAGTAGTATCAGTGGTGGGGTAACTTGCGTGTGAATTGTCCCCATTGGTTAGGAAGGATGGAAGTGGGTGGAGGGGCAATAGTGGAAGTTTCTGCGAGTTGTGTGCCGTAGACTTGTAGTTCATTTTGTAAGCATCGCTTGGTGCTAGTAATACTGTGTGATGGAAAAGCACCTATTAATAAAAGTATAACACACGAGTGGCTACAATAATAAATACTATATCATAAATCAAATAAATAGATCGATCATAGTAGAGCTGAAACAGTTAAATGGTAGTGGGGGTTCTTTTTACTTATATAAGAAGTAAAATAAGAATAAAAAGAAAACCACTACAATGCAATAAACTAAATCTTAATAAAACATAAAATGCATAGGCTACGAAAACATAGGACAACAGGACGAAGATGTAGAAATGGCTAGAATGTCCGTTGGCCTTTGTATTGGATAAGAATATGAAAGAAAAACAGTCTAATTCTTACATCAGCATATGGCCATGTAAATGTAAAGGGACCTTTTAATGAAACAAGGCTTGAATTTAGGCTAAATAAGATAATCATTTAAGGTTAGTTTTAAAAGGAAAGCGTATGGTGTATAAATCAACAAACAGACCCTATAACATAATTATATCCCTGGGCTATGGTCTGCCATGAGGATGCATTTTCTCTTTAGCTGTTCCAACTTACCTATCCAAGGAATTAGGCATGTAAACTGACGCTAATAAAGTAGAAATACCAGTCATAAAATACCAGTAACTGTAAATCATGGAATTTGTAAAAATAAATCTCTAAAAGAGATATCTGTTGACGGTAGTTCTGAAGTGGAGGATGAGAAAACTAACTTGGTTAGGAGGTCTGTGTGTGTGTGTGTTAGACTATCTATTAAACTAGGCATCAACTTGTAAACACATTGCTGAACTCAGTTAAACAAGCCACTTTGTCATAAGAAAAAGTTACTGCCATGCAATATTGTGACATTTTAAGCAAGTATGGGTATAAATGTAGCAGTTGCACAGAAACATTACATAGTGTCCACAATGGGCCTTGTTAGCAAAAGTCCTGCTGTTTGCCATTTGTAATGGAATATCCAAGAGTTGGCAAAAGCATTTTAGCAGGCAGACAATAAAATGAACCAAACTGCCATGTGACTCGGGGTCGTATTTGCTCCCGGGAATGCGCTTTCGCCTGGTTGGCTTCTTCAGACCTACCTGATCATGACAAAAACCTTCGTTGTCAAAGGATAGTTAGATAAAACTTGTTGGGAAAAGCATAAATGATATTTAAACAGTATAGAATAAAATAATCAATGAGAGTGAGTAATGCAACATAAAAATAAACACTAAAAAATGAAATGGAAATCATTAAAAGATAACCCAAACAAAACAAACGATGAAAAATAACCCCCAAAAAATTCCACATTGAGCCTTGTTTGAAATTGTCCTGAGGTCCGCTCAGAGAAATAAATATATTTATTGACGGAAGAACCTCATAGTTATACTTGTTATTAATCTATGGATTGAAGTTTTCATCTTTATTTCATTATTTACGTGTTTTTACCTATTTAAAATAAGGACTGTGAATTTGAACAGAAAAAAGGTTTTATTTTAACGGATTTTGGCTACAGCAACTTTTGTGTAGGGACAACTTGGCTTTTCACAGAGGTAGCACTATTGGTACCTTGTTGCCAATAGATGTTTTACCCTAGTTGAATACAAGCACCACGGTGCTCGCTGGTTTTGTGCATTAAGGCTTTAGGCCTGATTCACTGCCAAGAGGATCAAGTCCCTTTCATCTGCTTGCCTGCCTTCCAGGTATCACAAATAAAGGGTCCAATGTTCTTTATAACTTGAGTTAAAAATGCCTCTCTTCCCATGCCCAGCCAAGCAGGTTGGCATACACAGTGGCACATCTTGCACCCAAAGCCACTCCCTTCATCTGTCGAAAATATTCTTCTTCAAATGTAATAAAATTGTTGCATAAAATTACCTAAATAACTTCTGTTACGAAGTTAACTAATGTACTGCTCAAGGTTGTAAGCTGAAATATGGCTTCGTGAAACAGACTAAGCCTTCTCTATGTGAAATTGATGTAAACAAATCCATCACATCTATGGTGGAAAAACTACAAGTGGGGCTATAAAATTGCTGCTTGATCTTAGTTAAAAAAATCCTAGGAATCTTTTAATAAATAATCAATCAGTGGCAAAACATTCTTAAGTAATCTATCAAAAAAGACTCCCAGGGGTAAGTAGAACTGTTTTGAGTGGCCACAATAAGACAATATAGTGGATTGTAAATATTCTTATGTACTTTGGGAACACCAAAGATAATTGGAATAAGGGTGTTTGTTTACCAAAAATCTATACATTCCTTCATTAACAGCACCTTGGAAAAGTGAATCTTGTAGAAACAGTTGTATTTTCCTATGAACAACTGAAATCTCATTTCTAGATACCACTTCACATTTACTAGTGTCATTCAAAAGAGTGGAGATCTGATTACCATAGGTAGTCCTTTGTGCTATCTCTATCCCACCCCTTTATATAATCTGTAAAGACTCATTAGTCCTCATATACAGTAATCAAATTAGATTATAGTGAAAAACAACTGTACAAACTCAAGTCACACCATTCTGATGTCATACCTTTCTGATAACAAACCGAATGCTTTTCAACACAGGGAAGTAAGCCAACCACCGTGGCTTGGCCTGTCACCTGTGTATGTCATTATTTGTCCCGGTCCCCTTCAATAACACACATCAAACCAAATTTGACGACCTTTATTAGATTTCCATAACATAGCTTTGATCACCAACTTTATTAATTACAACTATTCATGATATAATTGATTCTAAATACAGCACAACATCCTTGCAATGTTAATCAGGGCAGCGTACCTACTCACCCTGCCCCAGTAAGCAGTGTCCATACCTCTACTCACTTACTTTACTTATGAAGCAGCATCCCATCTCACTTCAATGTTAATCAGGGCAGCATACCTACTCACCCTGCCCAACAAGCAGGGTCCATACCTCTGCTCCGTTACTTTACTTATGAAGCAGTGTCCCATCTCACTTCATACACCATTCATTGTAATGTTAATCAGAATCAGGGCAGTGTACCTACTCACCCTGCCCAACAAGAAAGGTATCAAGTCTCACACCCAAGACCCTGCTAACTGTAGCATATCACCTTAGCCCCCCACTACCCAGTTCTATATGTGCAACTCCATTACCATAGGGAATAGTCTAACTCCAAAACTTTAATGTCCTAACCTTAGATGGCAGAAATCCAGCACCCTTTGACCTAGTGCTTGAAAACTCACCTATGCTCAGCAATGAAATACTCTACATGCCAAGCCATAAACACCCCCAACTCACTCATTACCAAACCATTCTTAACCCCTGTTTGTCCCTAGCCTTTCCCCTAAAAAGCTCTTTCCATGTTACCTATACCACTTGTATCCTACAGCTGCCTTATCCTGAAACCAGGCTTCCTTATACATTCTAACTCCCCTATAACAATGCACCCAGTTTCTAAAACTACCCCAACGCAGCCACCTACCATGCTTCCTAAAACCTTATCTACAAAATTCACCCAAACCCCAAATGAAATTATCCTTGTGCTATTCTGTAAAACCTTAATCTGGTATGTAACATTAACACTACCTACTCAAGAGACAAATTTTTCACCCAAAGATGCCACCCATTAGGAACAAATGCCAGCATCATGTCAAACACCTCCTTGGCCCTTCCCCCACATACGCTTCAAACAACTGGATGAGTGAATACGACCAACCAAGGTTCCAATAAAGCAAGGATTGAACTTCACTGGCTTGCAGGAGCCGTAGAGCTGTAGCCTAATAAGTTCCTGTGCTCCTATGAACATTGTGACCCTACACATCCCGTGGGATCCCCACATTCCCCATAAACCATCCCTGACAGTTTTACCCTTTGGCCCCCTTACCCAACTCTTCCTTACTTGCCCCCTATACCAATGCAATAATCAGCTCCCACTAATTACACACAGAGCTCAAACATGCCTTACTAGGATGATTACTCAGACCCTCCTTGTGCCCCATTCAAGTAGCAAGAATGTCCATCCTATCAAAACATCACCTTTCAAATCCCCTTTTTAAGCCACTGCATGATGCCGTCTGCACCCCAGCAATCTGCAAAGAAAGAAACAATGATAAATTCTATGTGCACACATACCATGATTACTTAACATGGAGGCACTGACCAGGAACCGTGCCACCCCATCAAACCCTTACCTATGGCCAGTGGCCATGCTCCCTTTTACTATTGAACGTAAGTGCCCAAAAGCAGGAACAATGTTAATCTAACATACTAATAATTAATAGAACAAATTGTACAATCCATTAACCCTGATATAAAAATTCAAAATGCCTGTCCTTCTCTGACTAGTTGTATAAAATCCTCTACCAAAACTCAACAACTTTGAAATCCACTTACTCCCATCAGTAATTGTTGCCCACTTGTGTTCCCCTTGTGTAACCTCCTCCCTCGCCAGTGCTTCCATCATCTGCGAATTTACTGTATCGCCACAACTGGTACTCGGCACACCACTATCTACATAGAAAAGGACAAAATTAAACCCTCTAATAGTAACGAGCAGGATCCACCTTATACCCACCTATTCCAAATTACAGCCGCAGCGTTCCAAGACCTCATCTGCAAAAAAGAAAAAGACATGTAAAACATCCAAAATACATCACACATTCTAAGGTATCTTCAAGGACAACCTATCCTGCCACCCCGGGGAGAAATGTACCACCACCACTCCCATCTATGACAAAGCAACCATAACTAAAGCTATGCGTCCAATGACCCTATCAAATAGCCCAGGTAAATTTAATTACCAGTCGAGTATGTTAAAACTAAACTCCACACATGAAAGGACCTATCAATATCCACAACCCGGGTAACCTTGCGATTCCAGACCACATCAGTTAGAGCCCTGTATAAGCCAAGCTAACTTATATTGTAAAGCCCTCTGCCTAGCTCTTAACCTTCCATCCCAAAATGAGGCACACTAACCAACATAATATAGAAGCAGAAGTAAGAAAAGTTCCAATATTTTACATACAAGATACATTGGTTCCTGCCTTTATGTTGTGTATTTCCTACAACAAAGATCTAACAAAACAGCAGCTGTACGTCAAAATCAGGATAGTATGGTATCCAGCACACAACAAATAACAGCTCTACACAGACAGAAGGCAAAACTTTTCTATGTTTGTGATTCTCTAGTTTCCTGTTAAACATTCATGGCATGGCCTCCACATTTGTCATAAATACAGACTAGGATGTTTGCAATAATCTGCGAATGACCACTGCTGTTTAATTTAAATATGCAGTTACTGCAAAATGAATGCAAGTGGAAACCTCTACAAGCAAAATAAATGTTATACTGCATTTCTGTTCATTGATACATGCCCATCCATCATCAGTACTTCCCAGCCTTCCCCCTCAACAGTTAATGTTACCTGCAGATGCGTGAGACCAACCACTACCTGTGGGTGCCTCACAGCCTGCAAAAATAACCTATACCGAGACATATCCCTCGGACACTGCAAAGACTCAACAGAAGCACAAGGACTAGGCACCATACATCCCTGCGGCCATCTGCACCCTCAACTCCCAAAAGTCTCCTACATCCCAACGATTTCACAAATGGAGACAAGCAGCATACATGATGCACTGACAGCACCCAAAATACTCCAAAAGGAACATCTCTGACACTACCCAGCCTTGCTCCTATAGGCCTAGAAAGGAGCAAACAAATGCACTTTTTTTTTTGCGACCTACAATGGATCGCACAGCTCAACTACCATCATAGTGCCCAAACTCTCGGAGAAAGCATAAGGACAAGGCCATGCATCCCAGTGGGAAAAAAAACCCTAACAAATAATTTATTTTATTTATTTATTTTTTAATATAAAATATTGCTCTTCGAAACTCAGAAGGTAGATAAACAATAAGCTCTGCACAACCTGAATCCCTCAAAGGGTACGAAGCCAAAACTGAAATGCCTTTCACACTCTAAAGGGACAAGCATGTGAGCCAGCAATAGAGACAGCTGAGAGGCACAACATACCACAAAGTTGTTCTTAGGCCATTCCACCCCAACCGTGCATGGCCAGCAATGATCACTCACTGGAGCCTCATGGTGCGAAAACCCCCCACAACGAGACACACTGCTCAGATGAATGCTGGAAGGACATCAGCCCCCGCGCCACAGGAAAGCATCCATCAGAACACAGACTCAGACAAACCCTGCATATCCACCAACTCTGGTCAAACTGCCTTTCACTTAGTCTTTGCACATTGGAACGAAATGCACCCGCACAGACTGCACCTCCATCACCAGGGACCCGCCGCTACATACACTACTGCCACCTCTCAGATTGTGTTTCGTGCACATTCATCCACTATTCTGCTTCCCTGTAATCATTCCCAGCACCACAATCAAGACATCATGGGAGGCATACAAATTGTCCCTGAAGATGTAAGAGACTTAAAGCTCCTTAGCAGTTACAGCAATGTGCAAGTTTTACCAATGCACTCTGGCTGGTTAGCCAGACTCTAGTAGCTGTAGAGATAGTTTATCCCTGTTTCAGACTCATTACTGTAGTATAACTGGAGAATTTAGCATCAGTTTAAATCATCAGCTGACAAACAGACTAAAGAAGCTATGCCGATCTGATAAAAGGACCTATGTACTGTCGAGAGGCACACCACGAAGAAACTGACACATAAAGGATAAACCTGAAAAACAGATTTAAGCCTAACTCACCAACACAAAAAGGAATCCCTAACCTTTCCCACTAATATTCTGGCTAAATATCTGTGATCACCATTTTTTTTTTTTTTATTTTTACCTATAAACCTTACTGTGCATGCGCAGTAGCAACTCCCTCCCCCAGTGAAACTCAGCCTGCGAAATGACAATCGTGACTCCCTCCATCCTCCAGCAAAGCAGAAACAGCCCACAAACAACTCCCAATCCTTACCTTTATTTATTTATTTATTTCCACTTCAACCACTGCCATCCCGATGCCTCCTCACATCAGGGAAGCCGCAGCCACCACAAGGCAGACGAGAAAGCACCTCAAATATCAACGGGAATTTATTTATTTTTTAATATTACAACACTGCAGTCCACCAACTATGTGAAAAAGTAACAAGCAACCCAAGAGGCACAAAACAAACTGGCCATCACAACACAACCAAGACACCAGTCTCTGTACTCCATTCTACAAACTGTGTGTGCATAAAACCTTTGAAATGGCCACTGAACATGTCCTCCACTGTGCAGGATCCCCATCACTGCTGCAAGACAGCAATCCAAACCCCCCTGAACAACTGATCCTGCTACAAGCCTCCACTCTTCCTTTCCTTTAATGCAACCAAAGCCAAGTCATCTTGCCCTACCCCAACGTACCTTCCCTCATCATTTTAATATATAAATACTACTCACATTCTCCAAGCACACTTCTCTTATCCCAGGCCTACCTGTCCACCAAGATACCTATCGGTCGTCTGGGAGACAAACTTGCAGATAGCAAGTTCACGCCAAAATGTGATTGCTTAACCCAACTACACTAGACTAAACCTCTTACGTCCCTCCCCATCATTATCTCATTTCCTCCCAACCATCCCTGCCTCCACTTAACCCTTTCACTTCCACAACCCACTTAAGTCCCCCTAATATTAACCTAACCCCCAACATGAAGATGTCCCGGGACAACTTAGTTTGTTGTCAAACTTCATTTAGTGACTTTGATCCTCAGATCATCCCAGTGATTTCCCAGAAAATCACACATTTTATGAGGAACACACCAAAAATATGAGGCAAAAATCTATGTGGACAGTTGAGAGGTATACATGGAACTGCACTACAGGGCATACCTCTCAACCTCTTATACCAAGAAATCTGGAGAAAGCCATCAGTAATTGGATGAGGAAAGGGGCCAAAGCAAGAGACACTTTTTAAATATTACACCTACAAACTTAGAAAATTGAGAGGACACTGACTTTGCAGAAAGCAACTTAGTTGCCACCCCCCCCAAAGGCATAGTACGCATTATAAGTCTAGCATATCTCTCAACCTCTTAGAGGAGTAAATCTGAACAAAGCCATCAATAATGGGGTGGGAAAGGGGCCTGAACTAGGAACCCTTTATAAATATTGCTCTTATACGCTTACAATATTGAGAGGATACCAGCTTTGCAGAAAGCAGCTTTGCTGCCATGCTCCCAAGGAACAGTACACATCAAAAGTCTAACAGACCTCTCAACCTCTTAGGGCAGGAAATCTGGACAAAGCTATCAATAATGGGGTGGAGAACGGGGCCAAAACTAGGGACACTTTTTTTAAATATTGAACCTACAATACTTCTCCAGCTCTGGTTGTGCACTTTGTGGTTCTGTTTTGTACTTACACATTTTGTTGATGTGTGTGTCTTTTTGCTTTGTTGAGTGTGTGTATTGTCCTGTTGTCTGCAGATGTGGTGTCCATGGAGTTCCCTGATGTCCCTGATGTGAGTTTTGTGCTTTGATCTTGTAACTTGAAGTAGGCCTTCAGTGGCGAGTACACCATAAGTGTAGCAGACCTCTCAACCTCTTAGAGCAAGACATCTGGACAAAGGCATAAATAATGAGGGGAAAAGATCCAGAATGTGTAACTGTTGAAATCTTTGCTCTGACAAACTTAAAAAATTGATAGAACCAGAAATTCACAGCAAAGTAATATCCATTCTGTGTTCAACATTCAGCTCCCCTTCAGTTTATCTAGCTACACTGTTGCCTTTTCATGTAGAAGGTTGTGTAGTTTCCAGGCTTTCAACATGGTGAAGATGCAAATAAGGTTAGAACTCATTAGAACTGCTGAATCCCAGAAAGGTGGCTCCCTGTATGGAAAGTCACATCATGTAAGCACTCCCTCAGTGTTTGTGTCATTTTGTGTTCTTGGGATGGCAACTGTGCTTGTTTACATCATGTGAGTGCTACAGGTTAGAGGGATGGCAACTGTAATTGCTTACATCAGGTGGGTGTGTCAGGTCAGAGGGATGGCAACTGTGATTGCTTATTTCAGGTGGGTGTGTCAGGTTAGACTTACAAAGTCTTACATTTAGGTCTGTCAGGTTTGGAAATGCAAGGAAGCAGTGCACAATAGGATTCTGTTTCATTAACATCCAACCTTGTCTTCATTTGTCGCAAATCGTATTTTCTCTGACAGGTTTGTAATATTATTTATTGTAAAAGAAAACAAAAGAAATAAAAAAGGAGAAATATTTTAAATGAGAAAAAACAATCTATGACATATACACAGTAGAAAATGTTAGTACACATAAGATATGTCTACATAGATCTGCATTTTAACAATCACTCCAATGCACCTTCCAAAGAACAGGACGGGTGCCTTATGCTCTTTGCCACACAAACAGCTTTGCATCAAAAAACTGTTGTCATTCTTCACACAGCCAGCTACAACAGAATGTACACTGATATCAAACCATAGAACTGTTATTTTCACACATGTGTTATTGTATTTTGATGTAAGTGCACTTAGTGAGCACACAACCTGTTATGCTTATCGCTGGCATATTTACAGCTCTGTCTTACCTGTTCATTCTTCCTGGTCATCCATCATTTATCTGCCCAGTACCCTAAGATATGCAGTTTGTAAGCCATGCTATATCATTGGCCTTAAAATGTGTGAGGTTATTAACTGGCAATAATATGATATGCATTTGCCAACAAATGAAGACCAGGTTGGATGGTACAAACAAGTACAGACTGCTCTTTGGGGGGTAACAAAGGTGAGTTACTCTTATACCACATGCAATGGTACAACTGTTCCTCTGAGGGGGAAAATAAATCTGAGTTACTGTTATGTCACATACAAGAACAGGCTGTTGTTTAGCTGCAAGCAAAGGGGATTTGCTGTTATGCCACAAAGAAGGATAGTCTGCTGTTGTTACTCTTCTTGTTCTGCATCCTGCCTGTTGTTTGATCATGTGAGGGTTGTGAAGTCAGAAACTGCAATGTGTGTCATTACTGTCTAACTTCACTCTTCAATGATTGTCCAGTACAAATGTATGGTGCTAAACTGAGAGCATTCAGTGATCATTAGTAATTTTAAGAGGTATGACTGTGTGAATCTTTGATGGCCAAGAGCTACTATTTACTAATGGACACATATAAGTCCAATAAGTCTTTGCTGTCATGTTACAGTAATGTTTATACAAATCTCCCACCTTTTACCTGCTTACTGTAACAGCTGATGAAATCCAAGGACATGCCATAATATTATTAAACATTACACTCAGGTTCAGGACTTATTGTAAATGCAGCAGTTGCCACAGTGTTAGTCCAGGCCTGACTCTGTCTGATGCAAGCGGTACACACACAATACATGGGGAGGTAAAGGTTGTGTGAGTTGCCTGGCATTAATGTTGCTATATGTATGTACATAGGAGGAAGGTTTTATGCCCCTAGGTGGTGAGTGAGTGTGCTATGTGTTGTCTCTTAGCCAATGCAATAGCACACTGAGCATGCCTATGTCTGCCTACATCCACAGCAGCTGGGGGTCCCCCTCTGATTCCTCATCTCATCCAACTATAGCTGTGGTGACCTTGGCATTGGTGGTGGGATGTGTGCCTCTCCCCCTTGCTGAACCTGCTGCAGCTCTTCCCTCAGGATTATGTTGTGTAGCATGGCACATACTGTGAAGATTTCTGTACGTCTGTAGATTGTACTGCAGGGCTCCCACAGATGTATTTAGATTCTGGAACTGTCACTTCAGCAGGCAAAATACGTTCTGTATGACATTTCTGGTATGAGCATATGCATAATTATGACAGTCTTCCATGAGTGTCATCAGCCACGGTTCCAGTGCATAGCCTGCATCCCCCAGTAGATGGCCCTGTGGGATATTCCTCCTAGCAAACATCTGGTACAGTTGGGAGGTGTGCCAGATATGTGAGTCATGGTAACTGCCAGGGTTGCCAGCACACATGTTCAACATGATTGCCTTGGCACTACACATGGCTTGCCAACTGATAGAGTAGTAGCCCTTTCTGTTAATGTACAGCCTACCCTGCTCCCCATGTGGTGCCTTCATTTCTACAAGAGTGCAATCTATGGCACCCAGTACTGCAAGGTAGTGTGCTACCTGCTACAACTGTTGCATTTTTCTGTCCCTTTCCTCAGAACTATGGGGAAATATATGTGCTCACTGGCATGTTGGAGCATAGCATCCAAGAATAGGTGGAAGATGCTGGATGTTGATGCCTATGACACCCCCAGCATGTCCCCTGTTGGTCTTTGGAAGGTATCTGTAGCTAATATTTTAAGGGCTACACACCCCTTAATCTCCACTGGGATGATGAGTTCCCCACAGTTGGCTCTCTCTCTGAGTTGAGGACATCAGGTATCACAGAGTTCCTGTATTATGTCTCTGTCCAGCCTGTAGCATGCTACAATTTCCACATCATGTAGGTTATGATAAGTTAAACATGGCATGACAACTCTTCTCCTTATTGACCTAGACCTATTGGTATCTGGAATATCATTGGCTTTAGCCTCTTGCACATACAAATGGATTAAAGCAGCCATGTCTGAACTCCACAAGTTTTAAAAATTGCAGGAGACAACAGCATAAAATCTACATGGATGCTTTATAGCTTGTTGAATAGCTCCACTGTGTTGGATTGGTTGATCAGCATGCAATTCAGCTGTCTATGCTATCATTCACATGTTTGAAACACAGACAAAGACAGGTGCAATCCATTAATAATATACACCATTATAAAAACAAATGTGTAGCTAGCCAAAATGATGGTGAGGAGAGTTGTATATGTTTGGAAGACTGCAAAAATCATTTTTCTTCAGGATATTTCTGTACAGAGGTGTACTGAACTTCATCAGGTATTCTCCCCTTTTGTCACCTACATACTGCATATGCTGGAATGCATTTAAGAATGGTGTGACGCAAAGGCTTTTACACTTTTATCTGTATGCATTAGTTAGAAGTCTACTGATGTCATGGGCCTGTCTGTCAAACAATTTCAGAGGTACAAATGATTGACAATACATGAAAATGGAATTCTGTTTGATAAAAATGTACAAATGTATCAGGGACAGGTTCTTTGATAGCACTTTGAGCATTTGGAAGACATTTTGTTAGCAAAATGGGTAATTTGCCTGTTCTTGTTTGGGAATAGTATGAGTTACTGTTATGGCACAAACAAGAATGGACTGTTCCTTTTGGGGGTCAATGGTGACTTTACTGTTCTAGCACAAACAAGAATATGTTGCTCTTGTTACTCTGTTTTGCATCCTGGCTGCTGTGACTATTTCACATCTCCATACTGCTTCATGTTTCTCCAGTGGGTAACACTGACTGGCTACCTTTTCTGCTTGATCTGGAAACCGTTCTTTTGTAGTTATGTGATACTTAAGTGTATTATACTTCTGTTGTCTTTCAGGACACCTACAAGTATATCACTCATGTGTGTCAGTCTTACGAGACACCCTCCATTAAGGATACTGAAAATCAAGTCATAGTCGATGGGTTTTGGCAACATGTTGCATTTTTCCTGGAAAGGCGACAGTGAGATATGGCCTGTAGGATATGAATATGACAACAGATTCTTCCTGATGTCAATGCCATGGGTAGCCACGGCAGAACATATGAACTGGTCCACCACAGGAGCACTGACATGATAACATCTGGAAGGAGGCGCGCAGATGCAATGGTCTGTGACCAAATGGTTTCAGGTGTAGGGCCCGCTAGGAAACATCACTAACCTCCAATGAAGAGTTCTGGGCCATCTGACAGATTCAGACAGATTCCAGGACAGTGTAGTACAGGATTTCCTGGATGTGGGCACAACCCCTTCTGAGATAGCAAGCACATTCCAGGAGGAGCTTCCAGGTAAGCTTTGACATCTCAGCAACTGAATACTGTTGTTTAGTAAAACAACTGAAATGACTGAAATGAATAAGTGAATTCTTATTCAGCATGTCTTGTTTTGGGTGGGGAATTGAAGATTGCACAGTTATAACCTTACTTTGAAGTTGTCAGCCACGTTCTTGTTCAAAGTACTATCAGTGCACATATACAGGGGTAAATGTATTACCCTCTATGTTACTGTTAATTGTAATGATGCTACTCTTACCTCTTCCTTAATCTCTTCCCAGACTTTTTGCAGTTCAGTGCAGTATGTCTTCTGCAGATGGAAAGCCAAATTTTTTATGTCAGTAGTGTTGAGCAATTGAAAGAAAT
Organism: Protopterus annectens; assembly: GCF_019279795.1. Lineage (NCBI taxonomy): Eukaryota > Metazoa > Chordata > Ceratodontiformes > Protopteridae > Protopterus > Protopterus annectens. Next base: position 125,130,256 of record NC_056741.1, read on the forward strand.
ATTGTAGTTTGTGATTTTGATCTGAGGCCTGTTGTGTGTATTGCTGTACTTTCTGTAATAGTAGCAGCACTGTTAGTTTGTTGGGTTTGTTGGCATATAGTACACTATAGTAGTGCAGGTGTTAATGTATCCCTGTGTTTCATGCTTTTTACCACAGATGTTCATGAGAGTGGGATTGCGGGCTCTGTGCCACCCAATGACTGTGGATCCGCAAACTCTGTTGATGATGGTGGACAAACTGAGGCACATTTGGGGGATGCAGAGGTTGAATCTGACACAGAGGTTGACATATAGCCATAACGTGCATTTCCATCGGACACAGCCAGTAGGCCTACACCAACCCAGTCCACTGAGGCCACAGATGTTGGTCAGGTGGAGGGCAAGGACAATAGAAGTGAGGTTTCTGTGCCTGTTGAGTCAGCCCATGGCGAAAGTGTGGGCAAGATGCCATACAGGAGGATTGATAGGGCTGCTTTGAGAAGGCCTGCTGTCCCTCCTCCACTTCGTGCAGGTGTCAACTTCTGTGACACTCAGTGTATGTTTAGGGGCAGCATGGAGGCACAGGCACTGATCCCATAGCTGCTCCAGGCACTGATCCCATAGCTGCTCCAGGCAAATGCTCAAGGTTCTGGATGTGGCACAGTCTGACATATGTGACTGGCTCCACTGTGTTGCTGAATCATTACATTGTGTAAATGGCACATTGGAACAAGGGTGTCTGTGATGGACAGAGGGATGACTCTCATGGAATGAGCAGTGTTGGTGATGGAACATCTGCTTGAAGGGCAATGGCATCCTCATGGCCATAGGTCAGCCATATCATCTGCTGTCAGCCAATGTGGCAGTGACTGATCAAGCTTCCATAGTGGCAGTAGTTCCACTGCTCTGTCAGTAGGACTTCTGTTCACACCCAGACATGGCAGGACATGGGGTAGTGGTCCTGTGTATCCCCTTGTAGGGAGATCATCCAGCAGACATCATTCAAGTTCTTGTAGTAGCAATGCATCTGACTGTGGGCACGGATATGCAAGTGCAACTCCTGGCAGAGCCAGTTCTCGTCATCAGGGATGAGAACAATGAACTACTACCTCTACAATGCATGGCTCACACCCGTCTGACAGACCAAGATGTAGAGCTAGCACAGAGCTTGGCTATGCTCATGCAAACACTCGCACACCAGTTTCACCTGTTGGAACCCTACCGACACACACACACAACAGTTACTCAATTTGTTTCACTGGCCATGTGTTGTTTTATTGCAATGTCTGCCTTCCTTTCCTTCCTATTCACACACACTCACTGACCTTCTGTGTAAGCCTAGACTTCCTGACCCCCCCCACTCACAACACCCTATATAAGTGAAGATAACTGCCATATCCCTGTTTTCTATATTTGGAGTCAGGGATGCAAAAGCTAAGTCTGATGCTCAGGGTGAATAGCTAGCTTAGTGCTTAGTATATCTACATCTGTGTTGTTGAACCAGTCATTCTACCTTTGACTTATATTGGCCTTTGAAAGTTAAACAGTTGATAGCATCAGACTTTCACAATGTTATAGTGAATGCTCTTGTAAGGGTGTTGATGTCAGAAATTGCAATGTGTATCACTACTTTCTAACTTCTGTCTTTAATGCTCTTCCAGGACAAATGTATGGTGCACATAAGTCACGCCATCTTATTCAGATCTTAGGACTGTATGACAGCTCTGGAGTCAAACCTCATCAGAACAGTAATACAGTATTGTGCTCTCTTTTGCATGTAGTTCTACAGACTCATGCAGCAGCTGGAGACCACAGGGTGTTTCTCAGGAAGATAACACAGGGCCTACAAATCATGCCATGATGTATGTGGATAGAGTAAAAGCCATGTCACTGTCATCCTTCTTGTATAGGATAAGGTGACGTTTGACAAGCCTTCATGCCAGTGTCTGCTCATGCCTTGGTGGATGACTCCATATTCAGGCATCTGATATAGCTGATGACATCAGCAGTGTCTGGTTAGAATATGGTAATAACAGTGTTCCACATGCTGCAGTTAAAGGCTGTCTGTAATGTCAAGCATGAGCACACAGACACACACACACACACACACACACACACACACACACACACACACACACACACACACACAGTTGACTGCAGTGAGAATAGAACCCCCTACCTATCTAAGTACACAAACTACAGAACACAGTACTTAATGCAAGTGCCATGGCACAAGTTTGATTTTTGCAAGACTGCAGCTGAACTTATAGATCATTACATCAGGAGCCCATGTGTGTGACAAGATGTTGGCAAGCATGCATAGGTTCATACCTTCACAGGTTCATGCAAGGCTACTATCATAATGGCCCTAGGTTCATAGGTTCATAGGAAGTTACTACACTAATTGCCTAAGGCCTTGTTGAGCCTATCCAGGTTATAACATTGTTCCCTTATAGACCAAGATATGTAGTCCATATTTGTGAAACCATGATCAGCACTGGTTGACAATGTCTTAGAGTGACATAGGTGAAACACCTGGGGTAAACCTAAGATTTCCCATGCAATTGTCCCAGTTACCCTTAAGTAGGGTCATTAAGGAGCTCAGTTTCATGCCAAATGGGAGCTTGCACCATAGCAGTGGCAATCTCTGGGAGACATATCTGTCTCTCCAGCATGTTCTGCTGATGTTGCAGGCTAGGTTAAGGTCCCTAGAGTGAGTGACCCTTGTCCCATGTGATTTGGGAAGGTGCAGTATTTCCTTAAAGGCAGGGTTTGAGACTGCTCTGTAGGTGAGCCACAAGTCACCTCTCAGCAGCCTGTAGGATACAGAATACAGTGACAGGACTTTCAGTCTTTCCATGTAGGTCATGTTTTGGATGCCCTGGATTTTCTTAGTGAGAAACCTCTGAGGTCTCTCCAGCTGCTGCAGGTGTCTGGTGATATACATGAAAAAGGGAGCATTGTACTCTGACTGGTCTGATAAGGGACAAATACAGTGGAGTGATAACATCCTTAGTCTTGGATGCTATGCCCTCACTTATGAGATGTGCAACGTAAAGGGCATTCATTATCACTGTGAACACTTGATGATCAAAGGTGAGGTTGCCTATAACCTGCATTCCCAAAACTCTCACCTTTGAGTTAGAACATGGGGGATGGTATTATTAGTAGTGTAACTAGCATGGACTTGTCCTTTGCTGAAGGGGATAACAGTGCATTAATTTGGATGAACTTTAAAGTCTGTAGCTTTGGCAACAATCATTTATGTATGTAAGCACATTTTGTAGTATGTTGACATTGTTTGGGAATTTATTGACTATGCCAGTTTGCAGTCATCAGCAAACCTGTTGAGCCACAGGCCATGTTTATTTCCCTGATTTTCTGATGAATACATTCCAAACAGTAATGAGTCCAGCACAGACCTTCGTGGGACATCACTGGTAACAGGTTTGCTGGTAGAGGTAGAATCCCCACCTCTGACTACATTCATTCTGTTGGTGATCCATCTGGCTAGCCATCTAATGATGTATGTGTTAATCCCCAGATGGGTGAGATCTGCAATGCCTCAGTGGAGGATTGTGTCAAAGCCCTTTGGCAGGTTGAGATAGGAAATATGTATTGATTTGCCTTAATCCAGGGCTTTGGTGACACTATCAAAGAATTCCACTAGGTTTAACAGGCATGCTCTTCCCTTGATAAACCCAAAGTGGGTCGGGAAAATAGTTTGAGGGTCACCGATGTCCTTGTTGATAACGCCCAAGATGATTCTCTCCATAGCCTTACAGACAAGTCTGTTCTTTCTTATGGGTGTATAGTATCCTGGGGTAGTTGAGAGACCCTTCTGTGCAAGGATGTTACGGTTTATGTTATCCCCTCTGCTTTGTTACGGTTTATGTTATCCCCTCTGCTTAGTACTTAGACTGTGGTTGAAGAGAGTACCCAGTGGTTCTGCTAACTCTTGCTTTACACTGTTTAGTAAGCAGACTGGGATGTTATCCAGTCCCATAGAGGCTGTGCTTTTGGCATTGAAAAGTGCAGTTAGGACCAGTTATTTGGAGATAATAGGTAGAGAACTGTTGGCAGGTATGCTGTATGATCAGTGGAGACAGGGGTGTGAAATTGTTGCCAAACCTGTGTGATAACAGGTTGGCTATGTCCTCCAGTTCAGTATGAATGCTACTGTCCACTCTTTAACAAAGATTGCTTTCATACCAAATAAATACTTCATCAGGTTTGTGAGTAAAAAACATATCATAATATTAATGAACATGTGTAACAATCTACAAGTGAACACCTAAGTGGGCTGAAAAGCATAGCTATAATTGCTAAGGTGGAAATACAGTGAAAAATGTTAGAAATAAATATTGAACAATGTTTAAAAATGTTAGAAATAAAGCATTAAGGCCCTTGGGATCTGTTTAAGTTTGGCTTCTAACTAAGAAAGCACTTAGTTTTAATGACTAAAAGTATCAGACAACAGTAAAGTTTTTTTCATTGTAAAATATTTACAGTGTTTGATATTTGTTTATAACAATATTATTATGTATAATATTAGCATTTAATGTCAGCATTAATCAGTCCCATATCAGACTTTTAATAGTCTTTTAAACAGTGAGGCAGTTTTATGACTTCTCGTATGGTTTATATTTTATTTTATTTTTTATTTTTATTTTATTTTACATTTGTTAACCAGGAAAGTCCGACTGGACGCATGTCCATTTTCAGTGGAGGCCCGGGGAGAAAAGCTCCAAGCAAACAATACAATTCAATAGTGAAAACACAGCAGCATCTAAAGATACATAATAGTAATATACATATAGGATATGTATATGCAGTACATACAGTATATAGTACAGTATAACAGAACATTCCAACACAAGTGAACAGTGAATATATAAAAATAAAAATGTTTTCTCTCTCTCTCTCTCTCTCTCTCTCTCTCTCAAGTTGGGTAGCAAGCATTAGATACTAAGCAGATTTCTGGTAACAGGACATAAGGAGGAGTCATTTATCCCTAACAGGGTCCTAGCACCAGCACAGTGATATGGTCTAGCCTGGGGAGTAACATGTGCAGTGCCAATTAGTTATGTAGTGGGTTTTGAGAAGTTTTTTTAAATTGGGAAGTAGAGGTGGTAGAGGTAAGGTGGCTTGGGAGTGAGTTCCAGGTTCTAGCAATAGAGCAGGCAAAGAGAGATTTACCTGCATCATTTTTGTGTTTGATGACATTTATGTGGTTCTGATGACTTGATCTAAGGATTCTGGTGGTGGTGTAGGGGTGAATTAAGTTTTGAAGTGCTGGGGTCTTATCACAGTGGTAGTAGATTTTATGTGCTATTGAGAGTTGGTTGAGTAGGAGTAGTTGAGGTAATTCGAGCCAATTTAGTTGTTTAAGGGCAAGACAGTGATGGGATCTATGAGAGGAATCAGTAGCAAATATGGCAATCTTGTTGTAGCAGGATTCCAGCTTGTTTAGTTCACTGTGGCAAAGATTAGTTAAGATAGGGGGCATAAAGAAGAATGGATAAAAGGTGGGTTCTTGCTAAGGTGGCCTTGGTAGGTTTAGTGATGAACTGTCTATTCCTGTAGAGGAGACCAAGCTTTTTGTTGACTTTCTTAATGTCAAATCTTAGATTATTGTTGATTTCAACAGCTAATAGTTTGTGTGTGTAGTTGGGGTAATTTGTAAGTTGTCTCTAGAAGTTATGCTAAAATCATTATTTATAGCAGGGGATCTACCAGGGCTAAAGAGAATAAGCTTGTTTTTTTTGGGATTAAGAATACATTTTATGTTAGTGAACCATTCCTCAGCTAAGGAGAAGTTTGTTTGGGTTATGGCTTTTAGTTCATGTAGGGTGGGGGAGGCACATATAATGGTGGTATTGTCTGTATATTGCACAACTGAGGCAGAGGGTGTGGATGAGGCTATTTGGTTAGTAAATAGTGAGAATAACAGAGGTCTTAGGATGGACCCTTGGGGAACACCTATGCCTACTGGTAAAAGAGGGGACAGTTTCTCTTGCCATAGAACTGCATGCTGACTGTCTGTTAGGTAGTTATTGAACCATGATATGGTGGAGGAGCTTATGTTAAGTGTTGCTAGACTTTCCAAGAGCATACCATGGTTCACCATATCAAAGGCTTTTGATAAGTCTAGGAATATTGAGGATATGAATAGACTATTGTTTCTATGGTGGTTGACAGTGTTGGTGAAGGAGAGTAGTGCTGTAGTAGTGCTATGGCAAGGTCTGAAGCCATGCTGGGATATGGATAGCAGGTTATGTTTAGGCGGTACTGCATTAGTTGGGAATGAACTACCCTTTCTAGTATTTTTGATAAAGGTGATAGGATAGCAATAGGGCAATAGTTAGTAATTTCAAGGGACTTACCCCCTTTGTGCAGACGTATAATATGTGATATTTTCCAGGTATGAGGTACTTTATGTTCTGATATTGACCTGTTTATGAGAATGGACACTGAGTAGGCTATAGTTTCAGCAGTTATTTGAAAGAAGTCTGCAGGTAGATTGTTAGCAGCCAATGTGGTTGGTTTCAGCTTCTTGAGAAATTTAGCAATAGTTTTGGTAGGGACTGGTTCCAGGGAGAAACTGGGGGAGTTGTTTGTTATACTGGTGTGGGTTGGGGTCTTTGTAGGTAAGGGACTATTAGTTGAATTTTGGGTGTTGGCTAGGGCTTGGACTGTTTCAGTAAAATATTTGTTGAATTGGTGGGGATATTTTCATGTTTATTTGGTAGAAAAGGGTTAGAAGTGGTAGATATTCCCGGGTGCAGTAAAGTATTTGTGTTGGCCCAGAATTACTGAGGGTTGTTGGAGTATTTTTCCTGCATGGTTGTATGGTAGTTAGTTTTGTCATGTTTTAATAGTCTTTTAGCTTTGTTGCGTAATTCCAGATAAGTTTGTCTTGTAATGCTGTTTTTTTTTGTTTCTGGAATTGTGTCCAGGCTTTGTCCCTTTCTTTCATTATGGCTTTAGTATCTTTAGTTAGCCATGGGGCATAGTTAGTTCTGATTCTAGTGGTTCTGGGGAGGTGCATGACAGTTTAGGACGTTTAAGAAGGGTGAGTTGAAGTACTGCACAGCATCATCAAGCCGTAGTAGTTTTAAGGAGTCCAGTTGCAACATGTTAGTGAATTGCTTAAGTCTATAGCTCTGAAGGTCTTTTTGTTACGTATTACTCTGAGGATAGGTTGTTTAATGTGGTGGCATCGATTCCTTATTAAGTAGGTTGCTTGATGATCATTCAAACTGTCAGGGAGACGGCCTGAATGTTGAGCTAGAGTGGGGTCTGATAGCAGTGTCCAGTCTAAGATAGATTGGCATTTGGAGGTTTTGTCAGTTCTAGCGGGGTCAATAATAATCTGGTTAAACCCATGGAAGTTTATATGGGTGGAGGGATTATTGCTGGAACAGTCAGACCAGTTAATGGTAAAGTCGCCTAATATTATAGTTTCATGAGGAAGGGAGGATGACATCCAGTTTAGTAGGTTTCCAAGTATGATACTATTATTGCCTGGTGAGATATAACCACCTGCAATTATAATGTGTTTGTTGGAGTTGAGTTTTAATTTACCTAGAATTACTTCTATGTCTTTTACTTCTTGGGAGTTACACTCAAGTTGTTTAAAGGTGAGCTGGTTTTGGAAATGTATTGCCACACCACCTCCTTTTTTACTTGCTCTGTCTCTACGTATGATGTTGTACCCAGGGGCACTAATTTCATTATCATGGTGTTCAGATTTAAGCCATGTTTCTGTTAGCACCATGACATTTGGCTTGTATAGAGCTAGTAGGGCATGAAGGTCCTGGGTTTTGTTACGAATGCTTCTTACATTGATGTTTAAAAGGAGTAGAGATGAGGATGGCCTTAGATATAGTGGATTTTGTTGCTGAATGGTACTGTGGGAAGTACTGCTGGGTCCTGGGTTAGGATGAATGTAAGGTTTTGGAGGAGGTATAGCTAGAGCTTGTTAAGTTTGTGAAATATCCTAGTCTGTTTCTGGGAGGCTGGGGTACTGGTCTTGTACTTTAGGGTATTGTAAAGCAGGTTGAAAGTTTGGGTGGAGGAAAGGTTGTAGTGTGATATAGGGAAATGTTCTTCCTGTCTAGGACTAGTTGTGGAATCTGTTTGCCATGGTGGAGTACAGGTGGTATTAAGGTAAATGTGGTAGGAGGAGAGGAGTGACAGAAGCAATGGAGCATTATGGAGCAATAATAATTAAGCCCCGCTTTTTTTTAAAGAGTTCAGTTTCAGCTGCTACAGTAGTTGACATTTTTCTAAAAGATTAGGAATCTGTATTTCCATTTCCAAAAGGTCCACATGATCAATAATTTGAAATTTAAACCCAGTTTGCCTTTTGTGAAGCTACAGGTGCAGAGCCAATGCATTATTCTTGCACTTAGCTCTAATTTCTGAAAGATGGCCAGAAATACTTTTAAGTCTGAGCATTTTCCCCACACACAATGCTTCATAGTCATTGCAGCTTGCCCTGTAAACCACCTGCATTGAGTTACAGTCAGCTCCTGTGTTGGTTTTAATCAGTTCCTTTAAATAAGGACAGAAAACATATCTCCCTCCTGTATGTGCTGCCAAAAACAGTTTGTTCCACACTTATTGGTACATGAATCCGATAGTCTGGCCTACCTTCAACCCACCTCCTGATGCTTCTTGCTTTCCTATACACAAAGGAAGAATCTTCTCCAAGGATGTCCATTAGATACGAGCTTTAAGTACTTATGGCCCACTTTTCTCTAATAATATAAATGATGCTGTAATAGTCAACAGTAAAAGTAAAGATACAACTGTCTTTAGATTTGTTGTCCATAGGTTTCTTTATAACTCTCTTAAAAGGACTGTTATGTGCTGGTTAATTTGTACTTTTTGCTCAATTATAGATTCCAGAATGCTTCTTAACATATTGCTTTCATCCCCTCACCAAAAAAGTCATTTTCAAGATTATTTTGTTTCTTAAGGAAGGGTTCCATTTTCATGGTGATCCTGGCCACCCTATAATCGTGGGATGTAACAACATTGTATTTTGTCCTGGTGGGATGGATACTCTTACTATATAGCAGGAGATTTACTCTGGTAGGTTTTCTGTAAAGACCTGTGTTCATTTTTCCTTGGCCCAAGTCTTTAGTAAACTGCATATCTAAGAAGACTGCTGAGGTGAGGTTGTGGAAAGTCCTGAAATGCAGGAAGCTGGCAGTTTTATTTAGATAGTTGACAAAATATTCTAATTTAGCACTGTCTCCTTTCCACACAAAAAAGATGCCATCAATAAAGCACATATAAACTGTGATATGTTGCATGTATTCTCCTTTGTAAAAAACATCATCCTCCTCCCACTTACCTAGGGCTATATTCACAAGGCTAATGGCCATAGCTGCCCCCATGGCAATACCAATCTTTTGTTTATAGTAATTTCCATTAAACATAAAAAACCTGAAGCTAAGCACAATATCTAAAAGTTTACTTGTTTTTTTCATGTTGTGCTGGAGTGTCATTGTAGTTTTTCCTGTACGAATCAATCATTGTTTCAATACAATAATTATGTAGAAGTACAGTATAAAATGATTCAATATCTATTGTTAATAAAATGTTATCAGCATCAATTGTAATATTTTTTATTTTCCTTAAAAAATCATTAGTCTTTCATGTGTGAAATGTTCTTTTCAGCCAGAGGTTGTAACATAAAGTCCAGGTAGATGGCAGCAGGTTCAGTCAGTTTGTAACCCCTGGCCTGTAAGGAGGATTTTCTCTATTTTTATGTGGCTTAGGTATTCCAAAGAATTTAGGCAAGCAGGGGAAATGTCTGTAGATAGTCAAACAAGTCAACAAACCATCATCATAAAGTGCAGTCAAGACTGTGAACTAGTTGTTGTGTGATGCCTTAATCTCTTCTAAATTTAAAGATTCATAATAGTTAGAGTCACTCAACATTTCTTCTCTCCTTTGGTTATAGCTGCTGGTATCAGTAACAAAGATACTTTCTCCTTGTCAGCCTTCATAACCCATTGAGATTTATCTCTGCCTAGCTCTAACAATCCTTTTTTTCACCTTTGTTAAGATTGTAGAACTTTCTCCATGCTGGTTTTTCCAGTACTTTCCTGATGTCCATTTTGCATTTGATCTCAAAGGCTGCTAAACTCTGGTGTAAGGGAGGGCAGTAACTATTGGGTCATGTTATTGTTTTTTCAATATTTTTTTCTCAGTGGTATAAGATTTGCCATGGTACAGAACTTTCAGATTCAATTTTCTGACATTGGATTTTAAATCAACCAGTATCTGTGTTGTGTCAAACCTGCAGGGGGGAACAAAAGTTAATCCCTTTGAAAGCACACTAATCTGAATGACAGTCAGTGGCGGCTCATGCTATAGGACTGCAGGACTGCAGCCCCCCAGCTATAAAAAGAAGAAAAAAAAAAACAAAAACGGAACTGTAGAAGTAGAAAAAAAAACAAAAATAATCGCGAGTCCTGGAACTCTGTACATGCGTGCTTGGAGTTCCTGGAACTCAGCAGAACTCTAGACTGCTGTGTCAGCAGTCCAGATAGGGGGGAAGGCATCTCTGCCCTGCAGATGCCCAGAAGTCTATGTGATGATGTCCGGATGGAACAGAAGAACTCCGGACTACATCATCTGTAGGCTGGAGCCTACTCTCATGAGGAAACCAGCCTGCAGGACATTTGCACCTACACTCGTGGGGAAATGAGAAACCAGCCATTAGCTTTCACAGGACTTGGACTCAGGGAACTTATACTGCAGAAGACACGGACTCAGGGAACTGATACTGCAGAAGACTGAAGTCAGGTACTGTGGTGTGTGTGTGTGTGTGTGTGTGTGTGTGTGTGTGTGTGTGTGTGTGTGTGTGTGTGTGTGTGTGTGTGTGTGTGTGTGTAATGCCCCAGTTGCTATATACTGGTGGGTAGAGAGAACTCAGGATACATGGTGGTGGGCTTGAACCCTGTACCTGGGGTGCAAGTGGCAAGAGCCTGAATTCTCTACCCACCACCATTTGTAAAACAATTGCAGATTTTTGCCTCATATTTGTTCTGTTCTGTTCCTCATAAAAATATGTTGTTTCTTTATGCTTTTTTCTTACACAGTAGTGCAGTGGTAGCATTGTTGCCTGACAGCTACAGGTTCTCTGGTTTGATTCTTGGCTGGGGTGCCTTCTGTGTGGAGTCTGTATGTCCTCCCTGTGTTTTTGTGGGTTTCCTCTGGGTGCTCTGGTGTCCTTCCATCTTACAAAAACATGTGTCTGGAGTGTGTCTCCCTGGGCCTTTGCTAAAAATTGGCTTTTGTTCCAAGTCAGACATTCCTGGTTAACAAATGTTAAATAAATAAAAATGACTGGCATTTGAATTTCAGACTTCATATTCTTCAGAATGTACATGGTAACACAAAACCTTTTATTCTAGCAATTTTCTAAGTTTATAAGATGGATAGTTGAAATTTGTCCCTATTTTTGGGACTGTATTCCCCCATTATTGGCTTTGTCCAGGTTTTTTGTGCTAAGGTTGAGAGCTATGGTGATAACTGAATTCACTGAATATGTTTAGGGGCTGTATTCCCCCATTACTTGCTTTGTCCAGGTGTTTTTTGGTAAGAGGTTGAGAACTATGGTGAGAACTGAATTCACTGAATATGTTTGGGGGCTGTATTCCCCCATTATTGGCTTTGTTCAGGTGTTTTGTGCTAAGAGGTTGACAGCTATGGTGAGAACTGAATTCACTAAATGGTAGCCATTTAAGTTTCAGTCTTCCTCTCTTTCACAAAACAGCTGATCTGGCATAGTGGTATGTTGCTCTGACTGTTTTGCACAGGCTCCTGGATTCAAGACTTGGCAGTGAAATGTATGGTGGTAACACAGTATTTTATTCTAGCAACTTTCCAACATTTGTCCCCCCCCAATAAATGTTTGTTTTTTTCCAGATTTCTTGTACTGCAAAGTTCAGAGATACAGCTGAGTGTGAAGTAGATTTTGCAATGAGCTGAGAGCTGCAGGGGAACAAAAGTTTAGTGGTGCTTATGCTGAATCTACTTGCATTGTTAATAGCACAACAGGTAGTGTACTTGCTTTTGATGCAGAAGGCTGTGGGTTTTACTCCCACAGTAGGTAGATGCATTGCTGATACTGTACTGTGTTGTAAAGGGGGTGGATGCTGCAGTCCTTTTTGGCGAAGATACCTAGTAACTATGAACCTGTTTCAGTTTGCCATCCATTCCCTATTGCAATATTACTAGCAATTTATTCCTCAAGGGCAATGGGCACTTTATTTGCAGATGAAACAATGAAATATAAAGTTGCTTGCTAGCAGCAAGCTCTTCATTATTTACAGATCTCTTTAAAATGGAATTATTTTGATGACTTTTACTTTTTCAGAGATTGTGCATATTTACTGATACTGGTGGACTGCAGAAGTTTGAGTAGACTTTTATGATGGAAATGTTCTGAATTGGACAGTTTTGTCATTATTGGTGCATGCATTTTGTTTCATTGTTTACTGGAAAAATGTTCAAAACAATACATTTAAAATGTCCTCTAAGAACTGTACTATATTGTACAAGGAATATAATTTAATACAATCAAGAAGGTGTATCAAAGAGCACGTGTATGTTTCATGTGCAAGGGGCCAATTATTTGAAAACAGCCCAAAGTTAATCTTTATCTGCCACTGGCAAAATGTATTCTCTTTGATTGTGGGTTTCAATGCTGTTTCAATGAATGTGAGTTTCAAGGGCAGAGAATTTTTAATGTTAAGTCTATTTTCATTGTGAGACTGCAAAGTGAAGATTATTGTCAATTTCAATGCCCAGAAGTTTGGTGTGGTTAGAGGGGCAGATGGTGGTGCTGCCCTTACATTTTATGATAAAGGAGAGGGGTGGGTTTGATCTATTAGGGGAAAATAGTGGCAGTTTTGTCTTTTTGGGCTTTAGAATTAGTTGGGTACCTGAGATCCATTTTTCTACAGGTTTTTTGAAGGTATCCTGAGTGAGTGTTTGTAGGGTGGTGAGAGATGAGGTGGAGCAGATAAGGGTTGAATCATCTGCATATTGAATGAGTGTGGCATGCTGTGTAGAGCTATTGAGGTTATTTGTGAATATTGAAAATAGTAGTGGGTCCAGTATAGAGCCCTGTGGGACTCTTATGGTGGTGGGAAGTTGTGGAGACAGATTTCCTTTCCACTGGACAGATTGTTGCCTGTCAGATAGGTAGCTTCTGAACCAGGCAATAGTAGAGGAGGTGAAGGATAGTGATGCTAGTGAGTCTAGTAGGATGGAGTGGGAGACCATGTCAAATGCCTTTCAGAGGTCTAGGAAAATGGCTGATACATATTTATCATTCCTGTGAAGGTTGATATGATTAGTGAAGGAGAGAATGGTGGTGGTAGTGCTGTGATGTGGATGGAAACTGTGCTGTGTGGTAGATAGGAGATTGTGTGTGTTAAGAAATGTCCTCACCTGCAAGTGGATGCATTTCTCAAGAATTTTAGATAGGGGGCACAGGATGGCAATAGGTTGGTAGTTGCAGAAGTCATAGGAGTTACCTCCTTTATGGAGAGGAATGATGTGAGACACTTTCCAGAGTTTGGGTATGTAGGATTCTAGTATGGAGCGGTTGATTTGGATGGAGACAGGATATGATAGGGAGTCACTAGCCATTTTTAAGTATGCAGCAGGTATGTTATCAGCTGCCAGTGTGGTTGGTTTGAGTTTTAGGAGGAGTGTTTTGATAGTTGAGGTGGGCACAGGTGATAGGCTGAAAGAGGGAGTACTGTGGGATAGGTTGGGTTGTGATTGAGGTAGGCTATCTTTGGTTATTGGACTGGACAGGGCTAAGATGGACTTATTAAAATAGTTATTAAATTAAGAAGCTATGTCTAGGGTATTGTCTGTTGAGTTGGGTGCTGGAGTAGTGGTTTTGCCTGGCTTTAGTAGGGAGTTAATGGCATGCCAGAATTTTTGTGGATTCTTTGAATATTTGCTTTGGGCACTAAGAAAATAATTTTGTTTGTTTATTTTGGACTCAGCCTTGGCCTTGTTTCTAAGCTGTTGATAGTATTGCCCGAAGCTAGGGCTATTGTCAGTTTTCCAGATTTTCCAGGCTTTATCTCTGGCTTTTAGCAAGGCACCAGTGTCCTTACTTAGCCAGGGTGTGTAGTTGGCCTTAACTCTGATCTTTCTGCTGGGAGCTAGACTTTTAAAGATGTCAGAGAAGGTAGTATTGAAGTAGTCTACTGTGTGGTCTAACCCTAGTGTTCGTTGTGGTTCCCAGTTGCAGAGGCTTAGGTCTGTATTTAGGTATTGTGGGGTAAGGTTACAGTCATCTCATAGTATTTTGTATACAACTTGTTTGGGGTGATTAGAGTGTTTGTGGAGTAGGAAGGTGGGGAGATGATCACTTAGATCATCTGGGAGACAGACTACTGTATAATTGTGCTTGGGATAGTTGGCTAGTGTCCAGTCCAATATAAATTCTATTTTTGTTTTTATGTCTTAGGGACAATTTTTTTGAACATCTAGGTTATGTACTAATAATGAGACATATAGAGACAAGTCTGCAGAACTGATGGTGAACTTAAAAGCAAGGGGATATAATCAGAACATAATACAGCGAGCATTTAACAAAAGTAAAGAAGAGAGGTTGAACAAAGCAAAACCCTGGTTTTCTCGAAATGTACACGTGCATGACAGGGAGACTGATATAAGCAGGCAGCCCCTTCAAGTTACTTTGAATTATAGTAACAATGTGGAAGGGCATATGTGACATCATTCGCCAAAACTGGAAAATCTTGTTAACTGATGATAGAGTGAAGGCATTAATAACTCAGGAACCCACATTTTGTTTCAAACATAGTAAGAATTTAAAGGATTTGATCTGCACAGACCAACAGGGGGTTAGGAAACCTGTCATGGAGTGACAAGGGACATTCCCCTGTAGACATTGCAAAGCTTGTCAATATATTAGACATAACAACACATTCATCCATCCACTGTCTGGAAAGAGCTATTCATTGAAACAATATGTTGACTGTTTGACCATCAATATTATATATTTTGCTGACTGTATGCAATGTTGCTCATTTTATGTCAGTAAAACGAATTGTAGATTGAAAGACAGGGTATTACAACATATGTCAGCTATACATACAGCCAATACACATAATGCCCTGTATCAGCATGTAAAGCAGTACCCTGGGCATGTATTTTCTTTTATGGTTTTGCAGGTTATTCATCCAACCAGGAGGGGGGAGTGACTTGAGAAATATAACAGAAGATAGTGAAACCAGATGGATAATCAATCTGGGTGCTGATAGAGCACCTGGCCTGAATGGTGTCATTCCTATCAAGCCTTTTTAAAAAAAAAAGAGGAGGGCTTTTTACTGAGTCTTTGATTGGCTGTTATGTATTTTAAAAGGTGTTCATAACTTTTGTATGTTGTCTGAAGAAGGGTTTTTTAAACCTAAAAGCGCTAACCTACTGCATTTTATTAAAAAACTGTCTTTTTTTTATCAGCCTGGTGGTCCGGATCGTTTGTTTTTGCTGTTGGAAGTTGCTGTGAAGTTGGACCTTAAGTGCGAAGTCTACATTTGTGTTTTTTGGCTATGGTGAGAAATGAGAACTGAATTCTGTATTCCCCCATTATTGGCTTTGTCTGGGTTTTTTTGTGCTAAGAGGTTCAGAGCTATGCTGAGAAGTGAATTCATTAAATGACAGCCATTTAAGTTTCAGTCTAACTGTTTTTCTAGAAGCTGATGATTTGGCATGGGGGGTATGTTATTCTGACTGTAATGCATAGGTTTCTGGGTTCAAGACTTGGCAGTGAAATGCATGGTAGTAACAGGTTTTATTATAGCAGCTTTTCAAAATGATACAAGCAATGATTAAAATCTCTCTGGTTTTTGCCCCCCCCCCCAAAAAAAAAAAAACTGAAATTGAAAATAAGTGCAAGAAGCTGTGCAAGATGCCTATGCATTACACTATTGTCATTATATTTATATATTTACACTTTTATGATGGAAATGTTCTTAATTGGGCAGTTTTGTCATTATTGGTTCATGCATTCTGTTTCATTGCCCACTGGAAAAATGTTCAAACAATACATTTAAAATGCATTTGTGTGTGAGTGTGTGTGTGTGTGTGTGTGTGTGTGTGTGTGTGTGTGTGTGTGTGTGTGTGTATGTGTCTTTGTGTGTGTGTCTGTGTGTGTGTGTGTGTGTGTGTGTGTGTGTGTGTGTCTGTGTGTGTCTGTGTGGAAGTAGACTTTTATGATGGAAACGTGCTGAATTGGGCAGTTTTGTTAGTATTGGTTCATGCAATTTGTTTCATTGCTTACTGGAAAAATGTTCAAAGTATAAATTTAAAATGTACTCTAACTTAAGTCTAACAAGTGTGCTGTATTATATGAGGAATATCATTTAATAAAGTCAGGAAGGTGTAACAAAGAATGAATGTATGTTTCTTGTTTTGTGTGCAACGGGCCTATGATTTGAAAACAGCCCAAGGTAATCTTTATCCACCACTGGCCAGATGTATTTTCTTTGGATGTGGTGTGGGTTTCAGTGCTGTTTCAATGAATGTGAGTTTCAAGAGCAGAGAAGTTTTAATGCCAAGTTTATTTTCATTGTGAGACAGTATTGCTTTGTTTAGCAGATACCTATTCGTGTTTGCGCATTGTGCTATAAAATGTAAAAATAAAATCCAAATAATCATTGTAGAAGTAAAGCAGTATACACACATTAGTGTTTATGGTAAATGGGGTGAAATAGCCAGGTAATGGGACATTGAAATGGCTTCAGGGGGGCTCTGCTGCCATATTTTAGTTGTCTGTTCTTCAGTTTGTGTTTGAAAGTTGTTATCCCACAATTCCATTGGAGTGAGCGGGGTTATATAACTATGTACACAAATTTTACGTTAATCAGCGTACAGATTTGTACCTATTTTTCATGGGCCTTCTCCAGATTTTTGATGATTCCAGGTTGAGAGGTATGGTTCTTATATTATATATTTTAATTTTTCTGTAGCTTTTAAGTTTCAGTTCTAAGGTAGCACAGTCTCAGTTTACACTGTGGTGTTAAGGGGGGAGGGGGACATGGTTAATGGAATGATTTTAATGCTTTTATTGCTCTTAGCAGAATCACCCTCTGTAACCATTCCCTTGCTCCAACTAACCTGATTATATATAAATTAATGAATGTCTTTAATGCTTTTCATTATATTCAACTAGGATCACTTGTTTGTGTGTTTCAATAAAGGATATTACATTTTTAACTCAACTACGGACTATCTACTTTTGTTGTTGTTGTATCTTTCGGCTTTTCCCGGTTAGGGGTCGCCACAGCGGACCTACTATTTTATTATATTGTAATAAGTATTTTAAAGCTTGAATTTTATAGTGAACTCAGTGCATAACATATTTCAGCGAGTGAACTTTACACCTTCCACAGTTTAGTGCATGATGTACTTTCTATTTTCTTTTTTATTTCATTTTTCTGTTCAGCACTTCTGCACTTTTGGCACTTTGGTCCTTAGTGTGGGTTCACCCCTTGGAGGATGCTGTATGTTAGTATTGTTATTACAGCTGTGTTTATCAGTGCTTTAATGCATCATGCTGTATTGTCCCTATTTGGTTTTAGCACGTATTTTATGAGAGGGTTCTCATTATATATATATTTTTTTTGCAATTTTTTTTGCATTTTACATGTATAATCATAGCTATACTTTTTGATCCTTGATCGTTTGCCTGGTTTTTTTGGATTTTGAATTGGTCGGTTTCTTGTAGATTGGAAGTGGTTTGAACATCTGTTCTGGTTGGTCTCTGATATTTTCCAGTACCTGTATTTATCAGAGGGGAGCGGGTTACCGTCTGCGATTTGATTGTTGGTTATCTTTTCCCAATATATATTTTTTATGCTTTCTATGCTTCTTATGTTTTTATGTTTTTTGTCTCAGCCCTTACCCGTTGTATTTTGAATATAGATCAGTAGGCTTTAGACGTGAGATGGGCTGATTATCGTTGGAATTGCTGTAACGCGGCTTTATTGCGTCAGTAGACGTCTGTCATTTTACGTCTTCTGTGTTTGCCAGCCGCAGATGTTAGTAGGATATTACTTGTTATTTGAATGTCTTTAGTCATCTTGGCTGGATTAGTGAAATCTTTTGGACTGGACACTATTAAATGTTAGCGGCTGAGTATGTGATCGCTCTTCTCATGTGAGTGCTCTTGATCCAGCTTTGGTGACCCCCTGAGCATTCTAGGTGCTTTCCATGTGAGTCATGAGGCAAGCACAGGGCATGATTGTAGCTGTGATTACGGCTAGTACTAGCTGACACTGTTTTGATGCAGATGTCTATAAATATGTTATTAGCCATATGTGATCGTGTACGTTTTGTACATTTTATTAGCAACAACAGTTCGTTGTTTTTATTTTTACACTGTTAATTGTCACGTATTTTGCATTACCATCAGCTTTGTCTGTGTTATAGGCTTTTCTATATCATGCTCTTGATGTAAGTGAGCATGCAGGGTTTTGTTTGTTCGATCGGAGCCTACACATAAAGCAATTGAGTATGTGTTTAGTTAGCGATTCCATCAGGAGTCGTGTAATACAACTTTAGATGTACGTACAGATAGATATATTGTATGTTTTTTATTCTGAGAGCACCGCTCCTTTACTTCTATGCTCTGCACATCGACCCTGAATCTGTATAGCCTTTCAGTGTTGTAAATCAAGAAGCTTTTTTGGCTTATGCAACTACATTAACAGGTTTCACTGCTTTATTTCTGCTCAGCATAAGTTCGTTTAAGGCATTTTTGTCTTAGAACATTTTTTAAATGTTTTTTAAATGCTTTTAAACTGTTTTAACTATTTGTTTTTATTTTCCTAGTATTGTATCTTTAACTTAGGACATGTAGGGATAGATCGTTTGTTAGTAATTATTCAATTAGTGTTTAATCAGTTAGTTTGAGCGCCAAAAACTTTTTGTATAAAAGGCTGCATCTTTCAATGTTTTATTACACCTGAAGAAGCGTAGTATAGCTACGTGAAAGCGCTTGTGTGGTTTTGTTCTAAATAAAGAAGCTTCCTTCACCAGTGATTATCTCCGTGTGGTGACTCCAGTGGATTTTTTTGTGTTACAGTTTCTTGGTTTTTTCCAAGGGGAGTCTTCGTTTTCCTGCTACAGTTCTTGGACTTTCTTTTTCTTGCTGTTGTGCTGTTAGCAGGTTTAACACATGGAGAACAACAATATTGAGTTGGATTTTCGCCCAGAGACGAGGACTACTGGTATATTGGCTTGGGATTCCCTCAAGCATTGTAAAGAGAACCCTTTATTGGCTCTGGAATTGACGAATCAACCCAAAGTGTTACCAACTACACCGAATGGTGAGAATGTTACTGAATTTAATAGACTTTTTAGAATGCTTCAAGATGACCTATATCAACTGCAGAGATTAGCCTGGCAGAGACTCCACTTAGAGGCATGCATACACTTTAAGATAGTACCTAGAGGTATGCGTGTTTTTTGTATGCCTTCCTATGGCAATAGTCATCCTTTGCTGTTAAGAAAATGGCAGGACCTTAATATACAATTAGGTTTTAGTTATATTAACTTGCTGCTGGAATATTTTTCTCCTTTGGAAGATGAGTTAAGAGACAAGATAGACTTACAACATGCAGCTATCATTGAACATTTTAAGACTGAATATTTCACCAGGAGACTTGATTCTCTCTGGGTTCAGATACAGTCATTCAGTGAAAGACTTAAGGAGACTAAACACAAGAAACTCATTAGGGATGCCAATGATTTTGCTAGTGGCCAGATCTTTGTATGGCCTAGGACAGAGAATGCACATATGCAGAGATGGGCTTCCTAGTAATGATTCTAGCTCTTCATTGATGTCTACAGTTAGTGCTACTGCTGATCCTGGTTTGGCTCATTCTGCTCCTCCTACAACTAACAGTATGGTTAACGTAGCACCTGTAGTTCTTAATTCTGTCTCCACTCTTGTTGATGAAGTAAGTCTGGATAACAATACTCCACCTCCTAACCAGCAGGCAGCTAGGATGTTTTTGTTAGCAGGCGCTAAACAGAAGGATATGTCCTCTGCAAGTAACCGTTTTTTACCTTTCCCGGTCAAGCAACAGCCAGGATGACGAGGCCGGTCAAGCAGCAGAGGACCAAGGAAAAGAAAGGGATCAGTAGAACATTATCCCAATACCAGGAAACAGAGGAATTGAATCCAATAACCAACCACAGTCAAGAAAAGAATAGACTGAATTCCCTTGTATGTAACATCTCCACCTATACCTTGTCTGAGTCAGATCTTTCTCTTTTAGAGAAAGGACTGAACTTTATTCCTTCTCAAGTCAGTCACATAAGTGACATTCTAATAGATCTAAGGCTGTTTTGCCGTAATGTCTCTTTGAAGATTTTGTTTAAAGACAGTAATGTTTTGGACACTAACACCTTAAAAAGTTTCTTCAGAGTCAAAAGTAGTTTCACTCCCATGATGCCTCATCATGTGGAGAGTTTCATGAAGATGTGTGAGCATGACTTTTATGAATGGTTTAAGCGTTCTAAGAAAAGATGTTGTTTTTATAATATCAGTAGAGCTGAGCAGAGTTCCCTTCAATCTCTGAAGAATAATGAGCACATTATAGTTAAACCAGCTGACAAGGGAGGAGCAGTGGTTATTTTGAATTCCTCAGAATATGTTACCACTATGAATAACATGCTATTAGATGATAAAGTATATGAAATCATTTCCAAAGAGAAGGTTAGAAAAATTGTGAAGTTGGTGCATGACAGTCTATATGATCTTCTGATGTGTGGTCAGATTAGCTGTGAGCTATATGAATACTTTTTCATAGAGTTTCCTATCCTACCCATCATCAAGGGACTACCTAAAATCCACAAAGGTATCGAACCAGTACCCATAAGACCTATAGTCTCAGGTGAACGGTGGATAACCTCCACCATTTCTTCCTTCGTGGAAGGGTTATTGCGACCTTTGGTAGATGGTATTCCAGTTATTCTGAAGGATTCTTATCAGCTCACTGAGTTTCTTAAATATTTTGTGCTAGATGATAGGGGGACAAAAACACTACTAGTGACTATGGATGTCAAGAACCTCTTTACCAGTATTCCCAATGATTTAGGACTGCAGGCCATCAGAGAGATTCTTGTTAGCAACTCAGGTTATAGCAGTAGTAGGCAGATTCTGGTTAACTGTCTGCTTGAAATGATACTAGAAAATAATGTATTTTTGTTTCAGGATCAGCTATATCTTCAGAAATGGGGAGTTGCCATGGACACTCCCTGTGCGAACAGTTACGCTAACCTTGTGGTCCATCACTGGGAATTGAATCACCTTTTTAAGCATGCAGATTATAGTAAGATCAGACTGTATAAGAGGTTTGTTGATGACGTCCTCTTTGTGTGGGAGGGCACTAGAGCGGAATGTCTTAATTTCGTCACAGAATTAGAAATGACATCCACTTTTTTAAGATTTACAGTTGAGGTTTCCCCAGTTCAAGCACATTTTTTAGATCTGAATTTGGAATTTAATGACAACAAGATTGTTACCTCTTTGTATAGGAAATCCACCTGGAGGAACACATTATTACGGTTTGAGAGTATGCATCCCAGGTACACCTTTAGAGGGATAGTTTTAAGTCAAATGTATAGAATCTGTAGAATTTGTAGTAAGAAGAATGATATGTTCCTAGAATTGGATACACTTGCAGGTCTGTTCAAAGAAAGAGGGTACCCTCCTAAGCTAATAGATGAATGCAAGCAGGAAGTTATTATGAAATTATTTAACAGGACAGATGGTCCTACTTCTGTGAGGAAGAGTTTTTCGTTCCATACATTGAATGGAAATAGGTATAATGATAGGCTCACCTATGTCACTAAGTACACTAGTGATGTTGTTGAACATAACAATATTATTAATAGAAACTGGAACATTCTGATCACAGATCCGTTCACCAGGAAAATTGTGGGGGACCATCCGAGGTTTAGCTATAAAACATGCCATAATTTAAAGCAAACCTTATGTTTAGAGCAAAGCTCCCTGCTAAATGGCCACTCTAGTGACATATATGGGACTTTTCCTTGTGGACACTGTCATATGTGTCCACATATATCTAAAAATGTTTGTTTTTCACATCCAGATGGTTCCTTTACGTTTACACCCAGATTTCACAGTGACTGTAACAGCACCAATCTCATTTATTTGGCCACATGTGACTCCTGCGGAGCCTTTATGTAGGCCTCACGAAGAGAAGACTTCGTGATAGGGTCTACAATCATTGCTATGACATTAGGAAAGGAAATGAAAGCAATGCTTTGGCCAAGCATATTTTAGAACACAATGAACATAGATTTAGTTTCTTGGTCCTGGAGTTGTTGGCAGTTAGTAATAGGGAAGGAGATAATATGAACCTACTGGCTGTTAGGGAACTTAAATGGATTTTTGTTCTGAAAGCGCATATATACCCAGGCATTAACCAATACGTATCAGTTAAACCTGTCCTTAACAGCAGGAAGCTGTGAAATAGATATACATGTTTTGTTGTTTGGTTTGTGTAATGTTCACATTCGTTAGATCTGTTTTTATGTCTGATTTACATTATTTCAATTTACCCAGATTTGGCTCTATAAGAGCCCTTTTTATAAGTGGACTGTGCCTCCATAGATATAATATCAGTCTGAAACAGACTGATTTTTTGGTGTGCTTTCAGTCATTCAATTTTGCATACTTATGTTTTGGTTTGCACATAATATAAGGGGACTTTGTGGTCTGATACTGTGGGCATTAATATGCCAAAGAGTGATTTTTGATATCCACTCTGAGTTTACCCTCTGGTATGTTTGACCAGTTACCTTAGTTTAGTGCATGATGTACTTTCTATTTTCTATTTTTTATTTTATTTTTCTGTTCAGCACTTCTGCACTTTTGGCACTTCGGTCCTTAGTGTGGGTTCACCCCTTGGAGGAGGCTGTATGTTTGTATTGTTATTACAGCTGTGTTTATCAGTGCTTTAATGCATCATGCAGTATTGTCCCTATTTGGTTTTAGCACGTATTTTATGAGAGGGTTCTCATTATATATTTTTTTTTGCAATTTTTTTTGCATTTTACATGTATAATCATAGCTATACTTTTTGATCCTTGATCATTTGCCTGTTTTTTTTGGATTTTGAATTGGTCGGTTTCTTGTAGATTGGAAGTGGTTTGAACATCTGTTCTGGTTGGTCTCTGATATTTTCCAGTACCTGTATTTATCAGAGGGGAGCGGGTTACCGTCTGCGATTTGATTGTTGGTTATCTTTTCCCAATATATATTTTTTATGCTTTCTATGCTTCTTATGTTTTTATGTTTTTTGTCTCAGCCCTTACCCGTTGTATTTTGAATATAGATCAGTAGGCTTTTGACGTGAGATGGGCTGATTATCGTTGGAATTGCTGTAACGCGGCTTTATTGCGTCAGTAGACGTCTGTCATTTTACGTCTTCTGTGTTTGCCAGCCGCAGATGTTAGTAGGATATTACTTGTTATTTGAATGTCTTTAGTCATCTTGGCTGGATTAGTGAAATATTTTGGACCGGACACTATTAAATGTTAGCGGCTGAGTATGTGATCGCTCTTCTCATGTGAGTGCTCTTGATCCAGCTTTGGTGACCCCCTGAGCATTCTAGGTGCTTTCCATGTGAGTCATGAGGCAAGCACAGGGCATGATTGTAGCTGTGATTACGGCTAGTACTAGCTGACACTGTTTTGATGCAGATGTCTATAAATATGTTATTAGCCATATGTGATCATGTACATTTTGTACATTTTATTAGCAACAACAGTTCGTTGTTTTTATTTTTACACTGTTAATTGTCGCGTTTTTTGCATTACCATCAGCTTTGTCTGTGTTATAGGCTTTTCTATATCATGCTCTTGATGTAAGTGAGCATGCAGGGTTTTGTTTGTTCGATCGGAGCCTAAACATAAAGCAATTGAGTATGTGTTTAGTTAGCGATTCCATCAGGAGTCGTGTAATACAACTTTAGATGTACGTACAGATAGATATATTGTATGTTTTTTATTCTGAGAGCACCGCTCCTTTACTTCTATGCTCTGCACATCGACCCTGAATCTGTATAGCCTTTCAGTGTTGTAAATCAAGAAGCTTTTTTGGCTTATGCAACTACATTAACAGGTTTCACTGCTTTATTTCTGCTCAGCATAAGTTGTTTAAGGCATTTTGTCTTAGAACATTTTTTAAATGTTTTTAAATGCTTTTAAACTGTTTTAACTATTTGTTTTTATTTTCCTAGTATTGTATCTTTAACTTAGGACATGTAGGGATAGATCGTTTGTTAGTAATTATTCAATTAGTGTTTAATCAGTTAGTTTGAGCGCCAAAAACTTTTTGTATAAAAGGCTGCATCTTTCAATGTTTTATTACACCTGAAGAAGCGTAGTATAGCTACGTGAAAGCGCTTGTGTGGTTTTGTTCTAAATAAAGAAGCTTCCTTCACCAGTGATTATCTCCGTGTGGTGACTCCAGTGGATTTTTTTGTGTTACAGTTTCTTGGTTTTTTCCAAGGGGAGTCTTCGTTTTCCTGCTACAGTTCTTGGACTTTCTATTTTATTATATTGTAATAAGTATTTTAAAGCTTGAATTTTATAGTGAACTCAGTGCATAACATATTTCAGCGAGTGAACTTTACACCTTCCACACTGTGAAGTTTCTCTTTGGTTTGTTTTTTTATAAATGTCCTGCTGCTGACCCCTCAGTAGTATCTGTAACCTCTGATAAGCCATCCCAAATTGTTTTCTTCACCAAAGTTATTGCCTTCTGACAAGGAAACCAGAACTATGCAAAGGCTGGGTAAGAAGGTTTACATTTCTGATACCCTAGCTTTTAGGGCTATTAATTATTAGACACATATGTCTAGGTATGTTTTGTCTCTTCTTTCTCAGACTTGTCAACTTATTTCTGATTTTCCAAACTCTGAGGGTAAGACGTCTGTTGTTTCCTTACTAGGGACTTCCTCTCAAGTTGTTCATCATTATATTATATATAGTTATGATGCAGTAGATGCCTCCTCTAGGGATGCTGCCTTTGGTTCAGTGATGAGGTATTCTTGGCTTAGGCTTCAGCCTCTACCTGGTAATATTACAACTAAGTTGATGGATGCTCCTCTGGATTCTAGAGTTTCTGTTGTGTAAGCTGTTGCTGTTTTGCAGTCCCTTCAGGATAAGCGTAAGGCCTTACATTAGCTTAGACGTGTTTATTTCTCCTCTGCTTAAATTTCAAAGAAACTACCCTGCTAAGTCTGCCTTTGTTTGTAGGCAGTCATGCCCTTATACTAAAGGTAAGAAGAGTGGCAAATAGGCTCCTCCTGCTAAGGTTGCTCAGTTTTCAAGGACTCCAAAGCCTTCCTTTCCAGAGAAACCACGTGCTGTATGACTATCCATCTCTTCCCAGCAACATTTATTTTTCTCTTTGCCTTGCTTTTTCTCTTTCGCTTTGGCTTCAGATCACTCAGGATGCTTGAGTTCTGTCAATCAGTTGTCAGAGGTACTTCATGGTGTGGAAATCCCATACTCCTTTTATGAGCATTCCTCATCCTATTTGGGAACAACTTCCCTTTTTCCCACAGGTATTTTAAAATCTCTTGACTCAGGGTACTACTGAAGAGGTGCCTGTGTTCTAAAGGGGGAAGGGTTCTACCCCAGACTGTTTCTAGCACCCAAAAAAGAGGGCATTTGGAGACCTAATCTAGACCTCTTTCATCTAAACACTTTTTTCAAAAGTACCTTCCTTTTGGATGTTGTCCCTTCAGATTCTGTTTCATCTCTTGCTCCCTCAGGCCTATATGGTGTATGTGGATCTCAAGGATGCTTATCTGCATATTCCAAGCCATTCTCTTTTCATGACAGTTTTGTGTTTCTCTCTTGCTTCTTGGCATTGTCAGTTCTCTGCTTTGCCCTTTGGCCTTTCTACTGCCTCAAGTGTGTTCAACAAATGCCTTGCTCCTCTGATTGCCCCTTACTGGCTTCAAGGGATACAAATATTTCCTTACTTAGATGACCTATTGATTCAGGCCACCTCTCCAGATATCCTTATGCCAAATCTTCAATTTGCTGTTTCCCTTCTTAAGAATCTGGGGTTCAGTGTAAGTATCAAAAAATCTTCTGTAACTCCTTCTCAGGATCATGTTTTCCTGGGTTGCAGAATTCTGACGGTGCAAATATTTGCATCCCTGCCACCTCCAAAGGCCTTAACTCTCATTTCTTTCTTTCACAATCTTCTTCCTCTGGCTTCCTTTATCACCGGGGAATTTTTGATAGCTGTGTCTCTCATGTAATTCATAATTCTGATGCTCCCTCTGTCCAAACTTCACATGAGAAAGTCTCAGTGGTTTCTGAAGTCAGTGTGGCTTCAACATGCACATCCTGTAGTTTTTGTAGTTCCTCTTCTTCCTTGTTTCAGACAGGAACTTCAATGGTGGATTCAGCAGTTGTTTCTGAATCCAGGGATCCCTTTTCATCCTCTCCCCTCTCAGGAATTGTTCAGAGACACTTCAGACATGGGATGGGGGGGGCACATTTGGGCCCCTAAAGGTAAAGGGGGTTTTGTCAACTTGTCAGCAGAAGGAGCACATCAGTGTCAAAGATATGAGAGCTCTTCTTATCATAGGATCATAAAATCATACGAGGTTCTAGGGTAATGGCCCTGAGGCCCTTACATGCCTAGCCAAGTTTTTTTCTCCCTCTTATAATAGTGCTATATGTAGGCCTGGCTCAACACTTGCAGCCCTTGTCAAGAAGAGAGGCAGGTGACATGCCAGGGTGAATTTGTGATTCCCCATCCAATCATCCAGATGTCATTTGAAAAGGGTCAGGGAAGGGCTCTGCTTTATTTGGATTGTAAGCTTATTCCAAAGTAACAGTATCATCTGGGAGATGAACCTATCTGTCCAGCAGGTTCTGTTAATATTGCTTCTCATGTTGAGAACTCTGGTGTGGGTACAGTGGGTACCATTTGTCTTGCTAATGTGTAGCATTTCCATCATGGTGGGATCCATGTTTGCCCTATATGCTAGGCAGAGATCACCCATGAGCAATCTGTATGATACAGAGTATAGTGACAGTGATTTCAGTCTATTAGAATAGGACAGGTGTTGGACAACTTGATTTTCTTTGTAAGGTGCCCCTGAGGTCTTTCCAATGTTGTAAGTGCCTGGCAATGAAAATACCAAAGGGTGCATTGTACTCTGTAATAGGTCTGATGAGAGAGGAGTACAGGGGGATTATAACCTTTGTTTTTTAGAGACAATGGCCTTATTGATGAGATGGGCAATGTAGAAAGCTTTCCTTACCACTGTGGAGACACAGTGGTCAAAGGAGAAGTTGCTGTCAACCTGTGTGCCCAGATTTCTTACCACAGATTTGGTACTCAAGGTGGTGTTGTTAATTTTGTACTTTTCAGGGATGTCTCTCTTGCCAAAGGGGATGATAATGCACTCTTTAGCATTTAAATTGAACTCATAGCTTTGGCACCAGAAGTTAGTTTGAGTAAGACTTTTTTGAAGGGTTTTAATGTTGCTAGGGGATTCGATGATTGTGCCTAGTTTGCAGTCTGCAAACTTTTTAACCATGCATGTTTTGTATTGTCCTGTACTTCTGAGACATAGATTCCAAACAATAGGGGCCCCAGCAGAGTTCCCTGTGGTACACCACTGATTACTGTTCTGAAGGTTGATGAAGAGAGTCCATGTTAACTGTGCGTGCTCTATTGGCGAGCCAGTTTGCTACCCCACCTGACTATGTACTAGTTTAGTTA
This sequence comes from Protopterus annectens, assembly GCF_019279795.1. Classification (NCBI taxonomy): domain Eukaryota; kingdom Metazoa; phylum Chordata; order Ceratodontiformes; family Protopteridae; genus Protopterus; species Protopterus annectens. The sequence goes on from NC_056741.1 coordinate 125,158,106, forward strand.
TAATTGGGTAAGTTTGTCTATGATACCCAAATGGGGAATGGTGTCAAAGGCCTTCACTGGGTCTAAGTAGATGTTAAGCACAGATTTGCCTTCATCCTGGGTTTTGGTGACGGTCTCAAAGAAATCCACCAAATTTACTAGGCACAACCTACCTTTGATGGAGCCAGATTGGGATGGGTCTACTGTACAGAGATCATCTATATGATCCTTGTTGATAAGGTCCGTGATAACTCCCTTCATTGCCTTGCATATGAGGCCCCCAGACTTATGGGTCTGTAGTTCCTGGTGTCAGCAGAGGAACCCTCTTTGTGGAGGGGGATGACCATGGCAGTTTTCCAATCAGCAGGAACAAACCCAGTGTTTAGACTATGTTAAAGAGGGTACTCAGAGGTCCAGATAATTCTTGCTTTAAGCAGTTTTGATTGCAGCCAAGGATGTTGTCTGGTCCCACAGAGGCTATATATTTAACCCTTGAAAGGGCATTAAGGACCTGTTCTTTAGTGATTTCTAGGGGAGGACATGAAGAATGGATATCTTGTGGTACATTGATCAGAGATGGGGGGAGATGTCCTCACTGAACCTGGCAGCCAGCAGGTTAGTAATATCACCAGGTTCATTGTATGTCATGCCATTTACAACAATATCTGTGCAACTCTGGGATTTACCTTTGAGCTTTCAGACATAGCCAAAGAATTCCTTATGATTATCCTTGGCTAGGGTGGCCAATTTGGATTCATAGTCAGCTTTGGATTTTTATACTAGGTGCCTTATTTGCTTATTTAGGTCAAGGAGGAATTCCTTTAAGTTAGGTGACCGTCTTGTACTGCTTTTGGACAGGAGTTTATTTTTCCTTATTATATAGCCTATTTATGGCAGATGTCCACCAAGCAAATTTGTTCTTACGTGATGAGATTACTTTTATGCTGTCAGATACAGCTGAGTTGATGCAGCTGTGAAGGTGTTTATAGAAGGCTTTGGTGTATGCCTCAGCATTGGTATACTTGCCATCAGTCGGTGATGTGAATCAAGCAATATCCTTTTGCAAGTGATTTTAGTTTGCTTTGGAGAAGGGTTTCAGTCTAATTTCAGCTGGGAGAGGGTCAGATGTTATTATGACCTCTACTGTGACTGATCTGTGGTCAAATCTCACTAGGGATGACTGTACAGTTGGGGTGGTACAGTGGTCACTCATGTTTGTAAGTTCAAGATCCAGAATGCTTGAATCTCTAGAGTGGATGGTCACCAACTGATCCAGGTCATTAGAGTTAACAAAAATTTCAAGAATCTGTGTTCGACAGTGATGGTACAGGTGTAGTTAAACAAGTTTATTGATGTATGGTTAAAGTCTGCTAAAATTAAGGTGTTAGGTGTTATATTAAGGGACTCCAGGAGATCCAGGTAGGCATTGTGGGTGTCCTGGTTCATGGAGGGAGACCTATAGCTGGCAATAATTTGGAGGGGGGTTACCTACAGAGATTTGTACTCAGAGTAGTTCAAGGGACTCATTTACCCTTAGCAATTTGGAGGAGTATTTGTCTTTAATAAAAATTGATACTCCTCCTTTGGATTTCCTGTTCTACTTTGATGGTCTGAATGAGTGGAAGGCATTGTAACCTGGTATGGCCAGGGTGCTCTCCACAGTCTTGAATCAGGATTCTGTGACAGCACAGACATCATCATTCTCCTAGGTAAGGGCAGCTTCCATCTAGTGCAGCTTTATATCAAGACTGCTAGCGTTTAGTAGCATGACTCTGATGCTGTTTTTTCAGGAAAAATTTATGTTCAAAATGTTGTACTTGTGACATTCCCTACAAAAAGCACTATGGGGGAGGCAAGAGTTTTTGTCAGAAGCCAAAAATCTAAGGGCATACAGGTGAAGACTGTCTCTAGCAAAGCATCAAAGTCTATCAATCATATTATCCCAGGATGACAGGAACTGGATCCCCTTGGAATGACACCAGAAACTAAGCCAATTGTTAAAGTCAGTCATCTTTTGCTTGTATTGCAGCATCATCCTAGATGAGGGTAGTATGCTGCTTAAGTCTAGGGACACACCTGCCTGGGACACATAATCTGAGAGCTCAGTCATGTTTCACTTCATGTAGTCCAGAGAGGTATGTCTCAAGTCGTTCAGAGCAAACATGTACTGTTACAGAGTCATAACAGTAACTGCTGCTGAGAGACATGAGTGCATGTATGATGTTGCGGATCCTGGCACAAGACAGACAGCTGACCGTGACATTCTCTTTATTCAACCTGGTGAGTGGCACATTAGTATGTCCCATGATAGAGCCACTTATGACTAATATTTTTGGTTTAGTGTTATACTTTAGGGGCTTACTTGGTGAGACACTGTTATGTGAGTTTGGTATGTCCTGTGTTTATCTGTAAGTAAGCTATGTGTGGTGTGTTTGTGTTTGGAAGGTCTCTGTGCTTTGGGTTGGTTTTATAGAGGACCTCTGCATATGTGGGTTTATGTGTTGGTTGCATTGTAGGTGGCTCTTCAGGCTTTTCATCCTCTCTTCTCTCCAGGGCCTCTCAAGGTGTTCACAGACAATACCACAGTGATGTGGTATATAAACAAACAGGGCAGAATGAGATCTTGCCATCTTTGCCGGCTGGAACTTCTGGTATGTGATCTTGCTGTCAAGTATCAAGTGACTCTTCAGGCAGTTTATATCCCTTCCAGTCACAACATTGTGGCAGACACACTGAGCAGGTACTTAACTTAGTCCCATGAATGGATGCTTCACATGGATGTGTTTCTGGATATTATCCACCATTGAGTTAGTCCTCAAGTGGATCTTGTTGCCTTCCCAGCTCCTCTGGTATGGAAGGTGGATGCCCTCTAAGTTTCTTGAGAGGAGGTGCTTCTTTATGCATTCCCTCCCCTTCCTCTCATTCCAAAAGCCCTGTTCAAAAATCAACAGGATGCTCCCAAGATCTTGTTGCTGACTCTCTTTTGGCTGTGACAGCACTGGTTCCCTCTATTGCTGCATCTAGCCAGGGGCAGTAATCACAAGCTGCCTCACAGAGTAGATCTAATCACACAAGACAAGGGATCTCTCATCCATCCCCACCTGTCCATGCTTCATCTGACACTGTGGGTGATAGGATGTTGATTCCTCATGGACACCTGTTGTCTGAGGATGTGCTGCAAATCCTGCAGGAGGCCAGGAAACATACTACTAGGAAATCCTACTTACAAAATGGAAGAGGTTTTCATTTGGTGTCTGTCTCATAACACTTACTGTGGATGTTTCTCTGGTTCTCTCTTATTTGTGTGAGTTGCTCAATGCTGGTTTTGTCTATTTTTCTATTAAAGCCCACTTATCAACTATCTCTGTTTGTCTGCTTTTTTCTCCTCCTTTAGCGTCTAGATTTGAGGTGAAACAGTTTCTTAAAAACTTTCTAAAAAAGTTTCTGAAAAACTACAATCCACTCTGCTACAGGCCCCATGAGGAGCTCAGTGTCTCTCCAACCTAACACCACTCTTAAGTATTCAACTGCGGTACCACCTTTATCATTCTTGTAAGAAAAGCGGAGTCTGGGTCTGAACTGTCTGCAAACAGCTAAAGTTAACTTTGAACCCAACACCACTCTTAAGTATTCAACTGTGGTACCACCTTTATCATTCTTGTAAGAAAAGCGCAGTCCGGGTCTGAACTGTCTGCAAACAGCTAAAGTTAACTTTGAGTATGTGTCTACCTGTTTGAGCCAATATTAATTTTCCCCTGGAGAGCACTCTGCTTTGGCTTGTAAGCAGACCCCCCCACCACACACACACACACACACACACACACACACACACACACACACACACACACACACACACACACACACACACACACACACACACATCTTCCACTTTCTCTCATTCCCTTCTGTTAGCAAATAGTATCCATAACTGATCAATACTGTGTGTTTGTTAATTTAAACTGAGACCACAGTAGCCTACTGATACAAGGTTATCCTGTTTTGCCACCTGAGAAATGGTTAAGAAATAACTTACAGTTTCAGAGCAGTCCTTGGTCAATTGTGACTGTTTCTTAAACACAAACTTGTCTTTGCTTTGGCTCATTAGCAGTAGTACAAAGAACTGTCTGCTCACACCCTTGTTCTCCCCTCCCCTTCCCTGTTTATTACCTTAAGACAATCCCAAAGTTAATAAATATTACCTGTGGCAGGCACCATTTTTAAAACTACAACCACCCTTGTCACTATCATATGTTCATTTATCAGTTAACTCTGTTAACTGATTGTTTCCAGCCCCCTCATACAAGCAACTAACAGGGTCTCTACCCGCTTTGCTCCCCACCCTGCCCTCTATTCCCTCCCACCCCCAGTGGTCCCACCTTTATTGCACTCACAAACCCCTCCCATCTTTCCAATAGCCAACCACAGCGCTAACCAAACACTACCTCCTCCATCTTCCCACTACTATCACACCTCCTCAACTAACATGTACAAGCATACCTTACCTATGCTCACTGCATGCACTCTCCTTGCATATCTTACATCCTACCAAAGCTCCATCATTCCCCCACTCAACCACTACCACTGTACTACTACTCACACCACCACTCATGTCTCACCCTCACTCAGCTCTCCTCCCACCAGCTCAAGAACCATCCCTATGCACCCCCCACATATTCTACCAACTATATTACTCAAACATAAAGCATCCCTACAACTTAACATAGTAACCCTCCCACCATACCTATTACCCACAGAGCACAATCATAAAGTTTCCCTTATAAACAAACACATTCAAAAACTGAGAAAACTAATAACCTCATGCATATCAAAACTAGCCCTAAGTGGAGACATCCACCCCAGCCCTGGCCCTACCATCTCCAACCCCAATCCTCATAATCAGACTAGAAACCACAACTTCTCCCATATTAAAGCCAATAGAAAGCCAAATGACTTCCTTCTATTAAGCCTAAATATTAGAAGTATATCCAACAAAGCCCATGAACTCCATGCCACCATAGACTTGTACTCCCCAGATATAGTCATCCTGACAGAAACCTGGCTAAAACCCTACATTATCAGTGAGCAAGTACTCCCTACAGGTTACGGCATACTAAGAGTAGACCGGATAAACAAAAAAGGAGGTGGTGTAGCTATAATATTTAAACAGCATCTAAACATCCAGATCTTAAAATCATCATCTCCACAGATAGGCAATGAAGAAATAATATATACCAACCTCAAAATAAACCAAAACAAAACCATCAACATAATTGGATGCTACTTCCCACCTGGACAAAACATCCCTCCACTAGAAAACCTCCTCAGCTGGTCTACCCACCATCTCCCCCAAGAAACTATCATTTTAGGTGATTTCAATATTGACTGGCAATCCTGTTCTGGCAACCATCCAACCCATCATGTAAACCTTCATGGCTTCACCCAACTAGTCCAGTCTCCAACCAGGATAAATAAAAACTCCAGCAAGCACACTACCCTGGACTGGATATTAGTCAGTAAGAGCCCCCAGTCATATATAACAGGCTGCTTATCAGATAGCCTCAGTGATCACTCCCCAACATTCCTACTCAAAAAATACCTATACCAAGCTAAACCTGTCATCTGCCGTCAAATACGTAAAAAAACTAAACTTTAACCCACTCACATTCATCTCATCCCTCAAAGAGTTTAACTGGCATCCTCTACAGTACCTCAGTCTAGATGATGCAGTTGAATTTTTTAATACTACCTTCCTGAACATCCTTAATTACCATGCCCCCATAAGAGTTTCCAGAACCAAAGCACAACCCTCCTCATGGCTACAGAAAACCACTAAGTCAGAAATGAAAAACAGGGATAAAGCCTGGGAGCACTGGCGCAAAACCAAACCCCCCCTCAACTAGACAGAAATTCCTAGAACTACGCAATAGAGTCAAAAAGCTAATAAAACAGGACAAATTCCAATACTGCCAGTCTGCCCTAGACTCCACACAACACAGCCCCAAACAATTCTGGTCCTCCATAAACTCCATTCTCCACCCAGGTAAAGTCAGTACCCCTCCTCCTAACATCCCTCACTCCTCAGAAAATATTGCTACCTCTTTTAACACACACTTCACCCAAACCATACTATCACTAGCTAAACAACACAACCCCCCTCCAACCCACACCTTCAACTAGTACTCTCCCCACTGCCTTTTCTTTTTCTCCTGTACATACCTCCAACATAAAAAAAACTCTTAACTAAACTTAAACCCACCAAATTAGCAGCAGACAACCTCCCAAGTGAATACCTACAAATCACAGCTGATGCTCTGGCCTACCCAGTATCCATCTTGATTAACCGATCTCTGTCAGAAAGTTACGTTCCCACACTGTGGAAAGTATCACATATAATTCCCCTCCACAAAGGCGGACCCTCCACAGAACTAACCCATTACTGCCCCATAGCTATTCTCTCTCCACTCTCCAAAATACTAGAGAGATGCATACACTATCAGGTCTCAGACTACCTCCTTACTAACAACCTCCTTTCCAGTACTCAGCATGGTTTCCAACCAAACCATAGCACCACCACTGCCTTACTCACCTTTACTAACACTATCCTTCAGCATAAAAACAATGGCTATCTCTCCTCTGCTACTTTCCTAGACCTATCTAAAGCATTTGACATGGTCCCACACAAACAACATCTCTGTCCTCAATAATCTATCCTTCTCACAATCAGTCACCAACTGGGTTCAGAGTTACCTGTCTGACCGCCAACAATCCATTGTATGGCAGAATGACATATCTCCCCAACTACCTGTCTCCATAGGGGTTCCCCAAGGATCCATCCTTGGACCCCTACTCTTCTCTGTTTACACCAATAATCTAGCCTCTGCCACCAAACATGGCACACTCATACAATAAGCAGATGACTCAACCATCATCTGCTCAACCCAGTCCCTACCAAAACTGCAAAAAGTCACACAGGAAGTCTTTTCCTCTGTTGAAACTTGGTTATCCAATGCCCAATTAATACTCAACCCAAACAAAACTAAACTACTCATCTTCCAACCCACCAAACATACTCAAAACAACTCTCCCTTTAACATCACAGCAAAAGACAACACCACTATATACCCAACTGAACACACCAAATTGCTAGGAGTGGAAATAGACAATAAACTAAAATTTGACATTCACATATCCATGACCATAAAAAAGTCCACAAAAAAGTAGGAGCGTTATACAGAAATAAGCAATTTCTCACCAAAGCAGCAAAGATTTAAATAGCAAATTCCCACCTTATTTCCACCCTACTTTATGCCTCTCCAATATATACCAACCTAAGGCAATGCAATCTAAACAAGCTAGAGACCTGCTACAACAAAATCGCCAAATTCACCACAGGGGCATCCTACCATAGTCACTACTGTCTCTCACTTGCCGAACTGGGCTGGCTTAAACTCCCTCACCTCCTTCAGTGGTATCAACTCTCACTCACCCACAAACTAGTAAACCATCCACTAAATGTCCCATCCCTCCAGAATCTACTCCAACCCTATCTCACCACCAGACCACTAAGATCCAGCAACAAAAATCACTTGCAAATCACTAAAGCCAATAACTCTGCTGGTGAAGCAATATTCTCTTGCACCATAGCCATATTATGGAACTCCCTTCCACCCACAATTACCTCCGTACCATCATGCACCCACTTCAAAACTTTACTGAAAGCGCACCTAAAAACATGCTGGCTATGCCCTTGCAACTCCCACTCTAATATCTCCCACCCCATCCAACCACTACCTTTCTTTCCACTCCACTAACTACCTTGATTATAACAAGCTCAGATTCTCATAAGCCTAGTACTTATTATACAGCAGGAACTTCTCATTGTAACATTTGTTAATGTCTGTTATGTACTTCGCAGATAAAGATTCTAGTTGTCTACTGATGTACTATGTTCTTCATCTGTAAATATGTTGTAAGTAATTGCTATGTTAAATTGTTAATCGCTATGTAATCCAATGTAACTACTGTCTGTTTATTTTATCCGTGGAGCTTTTCTCCCCGGGCTTCTGCTGAAAATGGACCTTCGTCCAATCGGACACTCCCGGTCAACAAATGTAAATAAATAAATAAACAAATAAAGGCATCCTTAATATTACACCTCCCAGGAAGCCTTTTTCTCCTCCCTGGGACCTTAATTTTGTTTTGGAGAAGTTAACTCAGGCTCATTTTGAACCTGTTTCTTCGGCTTCCTTATGCCAGACAGGTGTCTAATTTGCAGGCCCTTATGGCTCGTCCTCCAATTTTGATCTTTCATTGGGACAGAGTGCCCTTGCTCATTGACCCTTCTTTTATGCCTAAGGTGGTTAATGAGCTATCACTTAACCAGTCTATTAATCTGCCTACTTTTTCTCCCTCTCTGTAAGCTGACAGTGAGAGGGTGCTACATACCTTTGATGTGCATAGGCAACTCAGGGTTTATTTGGACAACACTAAGGCTAATAGGAAATCTGATAGTTACTTTTGAATTTCATCCAAGGTCTTTGGGACTTGCTGTATCCAAGCAAACTATTTGTTCTTGGATTTCTAAGGCTATTTCCTTTTGTTACTCTTTTCATTGCAAGAGCCTTCCTTCTTCAGTTAATGCTCATTCTACTAGAGCTGTGGCTTCTTCTGGTGCTTTTTCCAGGCCTTAGACAATAACTCGATTCTTGAAGCAGCTACCTGGACTTGTGTGTATACCTTTACCAAGCACTACAAGTTGGATGTCATCTATAGACCTAGGGCTGGTTTTGCTAGTGCTAGTGTTCAGGGCTTTTTAGGTAACTCTTCTGCTCCTTCCCCCTCCCATGTTTCCTCTTGAGCTTTGGCACTCTGTCATATGTTCGAATACTCCAGCAATGAATGTAAGGACATAGTACAGTCATGTCAAATCTTACCATAACAGTAGATGCCCTTGCCTTCACTGCTATAGTATTTGCTCCCTCCGTCCACCCCCCTAGTCCTTTGCCTCCCTGGATGTAGAGATTACCTCCTGGGTTCCTTGGACTGGTGTTTTTACTGGGGCAGTCAGTTCTGCTTTTAGTAGGCCTGAACATCACCTTTATGTCCTATGTTATGCAAGGAGCATTTATGTGATGTTCTCCATAATACCTTTAAAGAAATGGGAGTCTTTGGTACACTGGCCAGACATCAGCCTTCCGTGGTAGGGAATCCCATATGTTATAATACTGCAGCAGTGAAGGCAGGACATCTACCATTATGGTAAGACTACACAACTGTACTTTGCTGTTGAGAGACTTGAGTGCATGTATGACTGCAGACCCTGGTACCTGACAGGCAGCTGACCATGGCTTTCTCCTTGTACAACCTGGTGAGGGAGACATCTGTGTGTTTCACTATAGATTTGCAAATGACCAAGACATTGGTTTTAAGGTGTTTTGTCTTAAGGGCTTAATGGGTGAGACATTAATATATTTTTTTTCTGTGTAGTGTAGGGGATGTGAGCTGGTGACTGACACTAGAGAGTGCCTTTTTGTTATTACCATATTCTCCTCCCCAGACATTGCTGATGTCATCATCTACAAAGTGTTGTTTGATACACTCCAAATCAGACCTGTTTTGTGGTGCATTCAGTCCTGTGGTTTGTAGTCTGTGTACTTAGGTAGGTAGGGATTCTATTCTCAATGCAGCCAACTTGGTGGAACTATGTGTGGGTGAGAGAGATGTTGCTTGACATTGCATAGAGTATTTTACACTAGCAAGTGGGACACTGCTATCTTGTCCTCAAGAAACACTGCTGATGTCATCAGCTATATTACATTTTTGTATATGCAGTACTCCCACCAGGACAGGGTCAGAGACTGGCCTAAGGGCCAGGCAGAGGTCACATCATCATATACAATAAAGTTTACAATTACATGACTTTCAATATATCCACATACATCATGGCATGGTGTGTAGGCCCTATGTTATCTTGCTGAGAAAAGCCTGTGGTCTCTCCAGCTGCTACATGTGTCTGGTGAGGTACATGCAAAAAAGAGCATTATACTCTATTCATGCTGTAATGGAGTTGGACTACAGTGCTGTCATACATCCTAAGATGTCAGTATGATGGCATGACTTGTGATGGGCACAACAGATGCTTTCATTATCAGTTGGACACTTGGTGGTCAAAGTTCAGATAGGCTATCTAAATGTATTCCCAGTGCTTGCATAACTGGGTTTCTGGATAGCAGGACTTTTGTCAATGCTGTGATTAACATGGAACTCCACTTTTCAGACAGATATTATTACAAGCACGCATTTCTGCATCTATTTGTAGATTGTGTGCCTCTGTCACCATTTAGTTGTGTGTGTTAACACCTCCTGTACTATGTTATCACCACTGGTGAACTCAATGATTGCACAAAACATGCAAGAATCAGCAAACTTTGTAAGCCAAAGGCCATCTACTTTAGCCTGAACTGTGGAGAAATACAGTTCAAACAGTGAATGGCCAAGAACAGATCCCTGTGGGGTTGCAAATGATGACAGATTTACTGGTACAAGTTGATTAACCAACTGTCACATGATGTGTTCTGTCAGTGGACCAGTTGTTTACCCATCAACTGAAGTAAGGCTTAATCCCCAGTTTGGGGTTTTGTCAATGATACCTGCATGTGTGATTGTGTCAAAAACCTTGGGCAGATCACAATAGACAGTATGCACTGTCTTAGCTTACTCCAGGCCTATCACATGGAATTATTGTGTTGTGACAACATCTCAGATCACCTGTGGTGTGACCAAGTGCATACACCTTCCTAATATGGTGGAATACACAATTCAATACACCCTCCACATGGCCTGTTTTCCCATAAAAGGGTGTACATCAACATGCATCTATTTGCATTGGGGGACAGCACCTAATGGATCCATGTATAGAGACATCCTGACTCTCCTCAACTGTGAGGTACACCAACATGTCATTATGGACCTCTTCTTTATGTATACTAGTAATATTCCAGTTGTATGCAACAGACCTGTGTGCGTTGCCATTGCTACAGCAGGTCCCACACATCTGATAGATGTCCTCAAAGAGGTCATCGAGGGCATGCATGATGACAACAGTATCATCTTGTGGAGCTTGAATAGGTAAAGGCGTTCGACAAAAAGTCATACTGTGGCATTCAATCAACATTGTCACATATGGCCAGAAACAGCTATATCATCCAATGATTAGACCAGTATATGACATATGTAGCATCTCACTATCTTGAAATGTGTGGTATGACATATATCTCAGGTCCGGTGATCATGTCAGTACATTAGGGGTGTCTGCTAGGCCCTTGCATGCATTAGTTAAGTAATAGACATCACAGATGTCACACACATGCTTAGTCCAAACAGCTGCCTGAAGGACTACAGCTTGTGGACAATCAGTGACTATAACTGTGATATTAGTATAATACACACAGTATCAACACATACCAGAGACTGCTGCCACAGCCATGATAACACTTGCATTGATGAGGCACATTGAGGGGTGTGCTGCATCAGGAAACAGACACAGTACCTAAGTATAATGTGGACATCACACCCTCCAATCACAATAGGTATGCAACCTGTTTCCTGAAGTAGAGGGCAAGTGGTACATCCATCAGCATCAAACCTCTCAACTGTCAAGATTTTTGCAAAATGACCATATTTTTGCCTCACATTTTTGGTCTGTCCAAATTAAAATTTGTGATTTTGTAGTAAATCACTGAGGACTGAGATGACTAAACACTGACATAAATTTGAGTTTCAGACTTCATAGCCTTCATAAAAATGCATGCTAACACAAACCATGTTACTATAGCAACTTTAAGTTTGTAAGATCAATACTTAAAATCTATCAATATTTTTGAGCCTTTGTCCACCCATTATTTTAGACTTTGTCCTGATTTCATGAGTGAAGAGGTTGTGAGGTATGACCACCATGTTGTCAACATGCTGACTTCTCCAATGACTGTAGCTCCAGTACTGGGTATGTGAAGGACCTGCACATCAGTGGGAATACTAATGCCATGGTTCCCAGTGTTCATCACACCAATAACTAAGTACAATGCACCTTTCTCCATGTGCCTTCTTATATGAGTTCCAGTGATGTGTAACTGAAGTGTACCAACTTTGTCACAGTGCACTATCACACAGCTTATCGTCCATACCTTGGTATTCTTTCTGTGGAATATACATGACTGTCTGATAGTGAGGGACACCAATCAAGTTGTTACACCAGATGCAAGTGTGCTACTTTTCCACCTTATGCATACACTGCTTACATCATTGTTTGACAACATTAATGGCATGTACTGTATAGCATTTGTGACAGTGTAAATTGTGGCATTGATATATGCCATGTACACAAGACGATGAGTCTGTAGTGTTCATACTGTCACATATAAGTACAGCAGTGTCCATCCTCCCACCTCCTGTAGATATTATAGTATGAAGACAGTGTGAGTGATTACCCTCATAGATCATGGATGTCTCATAATAGTTGTCCAGTGTGTACTGCAGGTTCATCTATCACTCCACATGTGATTCATGGTGGTGTTATTCAGATATTGTCCATGATTGTGGTTGGTTCTCATAATGTTTGCCATGATCCTGTGGCCACCATGCTGGAGACCTCTGCTGAGAGTACAGCTATATTCAGGTATATCAGTTTGCACAGTTTCCCAATATGCATCCTACCTCAATTGTATGTCAAATCCCTGATATATGTCCTCTGGATTATTCACATAAGGATGCTTATCTCACACACTCATCCTCCCCATTGTAATTTCACCTTGTGTGTCAGTCACAGACAACACATTTTCACTGTACAGTAAATACTGTACCATATAGATATGTGCTTGGTGTTGCTGATACAATCATCTTCCGTTGACATGACCTCCTCTGCTGTTTATGTGGGAGTTTCACCTGTACTCTTTCCCTGTGTTCATTCCTACAATTCATCTGCGTGTCCCTATTCAATATACACACTTCCCCTGAGTGATCATTTTACATGGCAGTCCCACGTCCTATTACAGATCATTAACATAGCTTCAGTACAGAATACCAGGAATGGGATGCCACGATACTCTGCACTGTAGGTGTACTGTCCTCTATTGTGTTTGGATCATATACTTCAAATCCATACCTTTCAAATGTCTAGATATTCCCAGGCTGTCTAGATGTTTTACTTATCGAATAGGTGGCTTTTTTCCAAATCACTGGGATGATCTCTGCACTGCTGTGGCTCAATATTACAGACATTTGGGTGCATACCCCTCGTGCCCTGATCTGTGCCGTATGGCCAATTTCTTTCTCATATTTGTGATCTTTCCCTCATGACATGTTTAGTTCCTGGCAAATCACTGGCATGTCATTGCAGATTGCAGTTAGTAACTGATGACTATCATTTGAGTTTCAAACTTCATGCTCTTCAGAAAGTTCAAGCTGATGTACAACCTTTATATTCTATCAACTTCATAAGTTTTGACATGGAATATTATCAGCCTGTCCCTATTTGTGGCCCTTTGCCACCCCATTTTTATGTCCCTGTCCACATTTCTTGTTCTAAGAGGTTGAGTGTTACATTCAAACATACTCCCATGTGACATCTCTTGCCATATATGCCCTGAATACTGGTTATTTCCCCTCTTGTTAAGTTGGTTTGTCTACAGATATGTTGCACTAACAGAATAACAGCTATTTGTACAGCCATACCTCTCAAATGTACAGATTTTTCGTAATGTCCAGATTTTGAGTCATATTTTGCTCTATTTCTCATACAATTGTATTTTTTCTGGCAAATCACTGTTAAAGTATTGAGGGTTTAGGTCAAAAAATAGAGACAGACATTTTAGTCTCAGACTTCATACCCTTCTGACAATTAATGGGAATGCAAAACCTGTCATTCTATCAACTTTCTAAAATTGTAAGAGCAATGTTTAATGTTTGTCCCAAGCATACCTCTCAACTGTCCAGATTTTCGAAGAATTTCCAGCTTTTTGCCTCTTATTTTTAGCATGTTCCTCATACACATTGTGGTTTTCTGACAAATCACTAGTATGATCTGAGGATTAATGTTACTAAATAATGGCATGCCTTTAAGTTTCAGACTTCATGTCCTTCAGACAATGCATGGTAACACAAATTCTGTTATTCTAGCAAATTTCTAAGTTTATAAGAGCAATATTTAAAATGTGTCCCTATATTTGGCCCGTTGTCCCCACATTATGTCATGCATTGTCCAGATGTCTTGCCCTAAGAGGTTAAGAGGTATGATCAGTATTACTTACAATGTGCACCGTTCATTTGGGGGTGGGAAGCAAAGCTGCATTCTGCAAACCTGTCCTTCTATCCATTTTTTAATTTTGCAAGAACAATATTTAAAAAGTGTCCATATTTCTGGCCCTTTTACCCCCCCCCCCCATTATTGATGGCTTTCTCCAGATTTCTTGCTCTAAGAGGTTGAGAGGTATGCCCTTTGGACTAGTTATGTGCATACCTCTCAACTGTCCAGATTTTCACAGAATGTCCAGATTTTCACATCATATTTTTGGTCTGTTTCTCATAAAATTTGTGATTTTCTGGCAAATCACTAAGATGATGATCTTTGGATTGAAGACACTAAATAATGACATACATTTGAGTTTCAGACTTCAAATCCTTCTGAAAATGTATGTTAACACAAACCCTGTTCTAGCAACTTTCTAAGTTTATATGAACAATATTTAAATTTTGTCCCTATTTTTGGGCATCCCCCCAATATTGTCAGGCTTTGTCCAGATTTCTTGCAGTAAGAGAGTGAGAGCTATGATTTGTATGGACCTGCTGATCAAAGTGGCATTCTGCAGAAATCTGTGGACTTCAAAGTTTGTAAAGTTAAAGCTTAGATTATTAGTAACTAGATTTTATAAAATTTAAGAATATATATTAGTCTAATTCATATTATATTCATTTTACAGAGCTCAGAAAAAGTGCTGTGTTTAGCTGGTCATAAAAATTCCCCATACATTTTCTGTGCCTTAAAAAAATAAACTTAAGTCAAGTAGTAAATCTAGCCACACCTACAACAGAAATAATGTCAGAATGATATTATGTCTACAGCTACTTACCTTGTCTCATGCAACTGAACTTTATGATCAATAAAGAGCATGTAGCATTCTATTATAAAGACCTGGCTTTCCTGTTAACTTTGTTCACAAAACATACAGTGAGACCTGAAACAATTCAGGTAACACTCTTATATTTGCATGTCTCTCTGGAAAAAAAGAAACTTAAATGGTACAGTAGGATTACATGTCTCAAACACACACACACACACACACACACACACACACACACACACACACACACACACACACACACACGTAAAGCGCCATTAAATGAATCAGTGCATATGGAGGCACAAGATATTTACTATATTAAAACTATTACTATATTAAAACTACAAATATAACAACATGGACAATTACAAGTTATATTAATATAAGAAGTATTTGGTGCCTATATGAGTGCTGGTCCATTTGGTGGTGATTTAGATATTATTCTGTAGTCCAAGATGTGTGGTTATGGCACTTTAGTTTCATGCATCAGTTTGTTGGACTTTATATTTATATTTTACTCATCTTTTAATGCTCATCTACAATTGTCATCATCATTCCATAGTTAAAATGACTACTACATGGTTACTTGGATAAACATAATCATTATGTAGGTAATTAATGTTGTTTCACTGACCTGTTCCCCAGCACTGTTGATAACCACTAATGTTGATGACTGTCTTTGGCAATGCATCTTGGCATTTTGCCAGCTTTCAGAAAATGTGGTTAAGAAGTAACAGCTGTGCTCAAACTTCTGCCATTGTGGTGGGCAACATTTGGATTGTATGTCTAAAAGACAAAACAAAATACAAGCAGATGAATATCCAGTGATCATATAGTACATATGCACACCTCTATGTATCTATACATCTCTCTTTCTGTGTATATATATATATATATATATATATATATATATATATATATATATATATATATATATATATATATCAAGAAAGAGAGATATAGACACTCAACTTTGCTTTAACCATAGATATATGTCTATCTCTCTATGTATATGTATATATATATATATATATATATATATATATATATATATACATATATGTACAACTAAAATTAACCTCACTCAAAAAACAAATGAAGAGAAGAAATTTTAACTAAGAAATTAACTTTGTGACAGTAACAGCATTCAAAGAATAGTAAATCACACCAATAACTCTTGTAATACTTTAGTGCTTTCGTCTTATTTATTATCAAGACTTCTTCAGAAAGACATGTTTCATAACTGTGAGCAACTATTTTCACTTCGTTTAAATACATTAGTTCTAGCAGTCCAACTAAATTAACAACAGTTCCTTTCCAATAGTAAAGTGTGAACAAGCAGGGTGCTGTGTGCATTTTCATTAACATTACGATCGCAGTTACATAAGGTAAATTAGTCAGACAGTAATAGCCTTGTGGTGCCGTGTGCATACTAAAAGGGATTGTGTGCAAAAAGGGATGTGTGCAAAAAAGGGATCTTGTGCAAAAGCAAAAAAAAAAAAAAATGGGGGGGGGGGCCGGGAAGGATGAGAATCATGCTGTGATAATTCTAATATTAACACCCACATTGGTTCGTCCCTAATGGGACGACCCAGAAATTAGGTATAGTTTCTTTGCATAACTTATGAGTCCATGCCTTCAAAGGTAAGTAAAGGAGGGCATGGATGAAGGTGGAGGAGTCAGGTGGAGAGTCCTATAATGCTTGGGTATCAGATTGTGTGTGTAGAGAAATGTGTGGGTATGCCATCCGAAGGGGGAGTGGGAGGAATGTGGTGTGGACTTGAGGGGGGGCCTGTTTGGGGGCCACCCAGGACACAGAGTGTGGAGCTGGGGTTTGATGGGTAGGAGATTATGTATAATAGAGAGTCCCAGAAGACTGGGTCAGTGCGGATGGTACTGCCCATGGGCTGGTTCGAATGGTACCACCCCTTGAATCGCTGTGTGAGAAGTGAGACCAAGAGGGGGATTGGTGGGGTCGGCGGGTGCTAGCCTGGTGACTTGGGAGTGTGCTTGTAGTGGGGGAGGCAAACGTCAGAGAGAGAGGAAACAAATTATATTCACTTGCACAATTGTAAATCCATAAACACATTAAACCCACTTGCACAGTTGTTCAAACCATATCACATTTCAGTCTCTATACCTTCTAAGCGCACATATGATGTCCAGGTTTATGTTGAGTAAGGGAGAGAGGGAACACATTAAATCTGCTTGCAAAATTGTTAAACTTTCAACCCCTGTCACATTTCAATCTCTACCCCTCCCAAAATTTGTTTTTTTTTTTTTTTTGCTTTTGCACACAATCCCTTTTTTGCACACAATCCCCTTTTGCACACGATCCCTATAAGTATGCACACGGCACCACAAGGCTATTACTGTCTGACCAATTTACCTTATGTAACTGCGATTGTAATGTTAATGAAAATACACACAGCACCTTGCCTGTTCACACTTTACTATTGGAAAGAACTGTTGTTAATTTAAATGGACTGCTAGAACTAATGTATTTAAACAAAGTGAAAATGGTTGCTCACAGTTATGAAACATGTCTTTCTGAAGATGTCTTGATAATAAATAAGATGAAAGCGCTAAAGTACTACAAGAGTTGGTGTGATTTACTATTCTTTGAATGCTGTTATTGTCACAAAGTTCATTTCTTAGTATATATATATATATATATATATATATATATATATATATTTATATATATATATATATATATATATATATTATATACATATATATATATATATATATATATATATATATATATATATATATATATATATATATATATACATATATATTACCGAAAGCTCATATGACCGAAGCCCATATGACTGAGACCATAATACCGAAAGTTCATTTTACCGAAAGCCCATATGACCGAAAACTCATTTGACTGAAAACCAGCACTGGCAGGTATATGCCCAATTCCCCACTGTAGTACGACCCTGGAGTGAGAATATTAAGTTGGGGGTGTGTGGGGGGCACAGCCCCCCACATTTTGCAATAACCTTGTACTGATGTTATAAGTTTTCATGTATATTTAATGGATACACATTAAAATAATAGTACATAAACTGCAATTATGTGGGGGGCTACGCCCCCCACACCCCCCAACTTAATATTCTCACTCCAGGGTCGCGCTACAGTGGGGACATGGGCATATACCTGCCAGTGCTGGTTTTCGGTCAAATGAGTTTTTGATCATATGGGCTTTCTGTAAAATGAACTTTTGGTATTATGGTCTCAGTCAAATGGGCTTCGGTAATGTGAGCTTTCGGTAATATGTAGTGGACCCATATATATATATATATATATATATATATATATATATATATATATATATATATATATATATAAATGGATCTACTTTTTCTTATCAAAAGCTTAGCCTTTTGAAAAGAAAAAGTATGACTCCAATTAAGAGAAATTGAACTTAAATGAAAGTGCACTTGTACGACTACCGGTTCAACAAACTGGTATGATAAAAAAAAAAAAAAAGAACTACAAAGTCATTTTGGCAGGGGAGTCAAGCCCCCCTGTGCACCGCCTCACCCTGCTACTTTATATATACTAATTCCAAGATTGCACTACAGTGGGGAAACACGTATATTCCCTTATTCCCACTGTAGCATGATGCAGTGCTGCAGTTTTTTTTTTTTTTAATCATACCTGTCCACTGAACCAGTAGTTGCGAAATTGCACTTTCGTTTAAGTGCACTTTCGCTTAACTGGGGTAGTAATTTTTCTTTTTGAAAGGCTGAGCTTTCATATATATATATATATATATATATATATATATATATATATACATATATATATATATATATATATATATATATATATATATACATACATATATATATATATATATATATATATATATATATATATATATATATATATATATATATATATATATATATATATATATATATATATATATATATATATATATATATATATATATATATATATATATATATATATATATATATATATATATATATATATATATATATATATATATATATATATATATATATATATATATATATATATATATATATATATATATATATATATATATATATATATATATATATATATATATATATATATATATATATATATATATATATATATATATATATATATATATACAGATTCACTTCATAATCTCAAAATACTGAAATCTTGAATTTCAGTTTTTCAAGACCATGAAATTGAATCTACACAACACCGAGACATCAAAACCGCAAAGCCCAGAACCGCGAAATTCAAAACACCTAAAACACAGCACACACCAGACCACACATATACCACAACACCCACATCACATCATAAATCAACAAAAACAACACACATCCACAAACCTACAACACAAGTAAGCAGGGGGGGGCAAGAATCCCTGCACTCCCCATGTGGGTGTCTGTGCCTCCATACTCCCCTACTTATATATACTAACTCCTAGATCACACAAACAGTAAACAAAAGTAAACATACGCATTCTACAGTCCTTTGCACACACATCGCACATCACAGCACACTCACATACACTCAAACTCCCACCTAAAACCTTTACAAAATACTCACTTACCTGACATAACACCTAAATCCACACATGGTACTGCACACCATCCACATACAATCCCAGACATTACATAGCATAAAGCCATAACCGCGAATTCGAGATATTCAAATTCACTATTATGCACTTTCACTATTTTCAAACTTCGACTTTACAGTCTCAAGATACTGAAATTCGACATTTAAGTATTTCAAGATTATAAAGTGTTTCTATATACACACACACACACACACACACACATATATATATATATATATATATATATATATATATATATATATATATATACATATACACAATTATCAGCAGCAGTAAAACAGTGATCCAAGTGGACCAATTTGAGGTTAAGCGTGTGGGAAAATCTATCCTGTATGTACCTATTATTTTTATTTATTTTATTTATTTTACATTTGTTGACTGGGAGCGTCCGGCTGTATACATGTCCATTTTCACCAGAGTCCCGGGGAGGAAAGCTCCACAGACTAAGAACAAACAAGTATGAGATTTCTACATAGCAAGCAAGTATTCATAGGAAAACACATGATTTAACAAGATTCCATAGTTTTAAAGTTACAAAGTACAATATTCATTGGTAGTCGCAATTTTTAACAAACTTCCATAGTTTATAAATTACAGTAAAGTAGTACTTAGAATGTACTGGTTTCCAGTAATAACACTGACTGAGACAAATGTAAATAAGTGGGGGTTGGGAGAGGATGTTAGGGTTAGTTTTGTGAGATGTGGTTGGGCTTGAAGTTGGAATGTGTATAACTGTGGACTGTTGGTGTGGGTGTTCATGGGTGGGGCACTATACGGAGGAGTCACAATTCTTCTTCAAGGAGTAGAAGTGAAAGGGAGCACGAGTGTGTGTCAGAGGGTGTGTGTGATATGAGTCAGCCTGGTGGGTAGCAAGGGCATAGCCATGTGAGTTTTAGGTGTTCTTTTAGTAGTTTTTTGAATGTAACCATTGAGTTGGTGAGGTAATAGCAGAAGGTAATGAGTTCCAAATTTTACCGATGTAGTTAGGGAAGAGGGAGTCACCTGCTGTGTTATTGCTTTTGATCACCTTGATTAGTCTTTTATCACTAGAGCACAGTTGTCTGGTATTAGTTCGTAATTTAAGTAGATTAGATAGTGCTGTTTTTTTTCAGGAAGAAACAGGAGTTTATGGGCAAACGAAAGCTGATGGAATTAGATGAGATTTGGGAATACAAAGCCAATTAAGTTGATTTAGTGAATAACCTATTAACATCTAGATGGTAAGAATTTCCATTTTAGTATAAAATGTAATGTTGTAAAACATTGTACTCTATTTTCATATCTAATAAAAGATGAAAGGTTCCACTACTACGCTCTTCATTCCTACTGTGGTCTATCAGACTCCTGTAATGATACCTAAAACATCTACTACCACCCACAGATTTTATAAGGTAAGAAGTAAATGGAAGTAGATTGCCAGGCCTTTCCTCTCTGTGATACACACCTGCTGATAATTTAGAGTCACCAAGTCTACCTACCGTGTATATATGGAATGTGGAATAAACTAGAGTATCTGGTTAAAGCCCATGTGAACATATGGGAGACATGCAGACTATGTGCAAAGACACAAATGTACCACCAAACAGAAACACTAGATTATGAAACTACAGCCACATAAAAGGGAAAATAAAAACACTTTAATCTCAAACGTTTCGACCAACAAAAAGCCTTCAAAGAGTATGTTACACTTTCAAAAGACAACACCTTAAATATACATGCAAATGAATACAATTAACATATGATTAATTCAACAATTACTTAATCATATACTTCCAGTTACATTCATTTTTCAGCCCTGTTGGAATCAAAGCATTATATTTTAAAATGTACATTGTTTCTAAAACAATAACTTGTCTTTGATAGTAACCAGTTCACCCATATCAGTTCCTACCTGTTCCAAAATGTAACCTTTTAATTACATAAAATCACTTTGGTGAAATTTAACAAAATGTGCAGGCAGAGGGCTTTTTAAATGACCTTTTCTAATGTCCTTTATATATTTTGCAGTCTAATTTTGAAAGCCCTCTGGCTCTTCCTAGTATAGAACAGGTTACAAGGACATCATAGAACATATATAATTATTCTAGTATTGCAATTAAACCAATGTACAGGGTTAAAACTAAAACCATTAAGCTTAGAAAACTTGCTTACAATATGGCTATAAATAGAATATTTTCCACAGCTATATGTTCCACATTTAATATTAATTTGCCCCGAACATCAATCGTTGGTAAAACAAAATTACTATGAACTAGTAAATCTGCCAAACTACTGCCTCTTTTAAAATAATTGCATGGGTAAAGTTTAATCACATTTAGCAAATTTTTATCCTTCAATAAAATGGGCCAATATTATTTTAAAAGTTTAACTATTTGTTCACTTTGAACATTATATGTGGTCACAAAATAAACATCCCTCTTATTCATAGCATTATTATTATTATTATTTGTCCAATAATGACTCTGCCTAAAACTACATCCATCACAATTTCTAAACTGAGGAATCACATTATTTCCTCTCATCAGGGACACCATCTGTAATGTATAAACAATTTCCTTTCTTTCATAGCCCCTACTTAGAAACATATCCATAGTCCTCTGACTCTCATTGAGAAAGTGTACATCCTCACTGCATAGCTTATTACGTCTCAAGAATTCCCCATAAGGTAAAGAGGAGATAAGATGGTAACAATGGCAACTAGAACCATGTAGGTGTATATTACCATCTTCAAATTTTCTATGTACAGAAGTAATCATTTTACCTTCCTGAAAACCCTTTAACACCAAATCTAAAAAAATAACTTCCAAACCCCACTGAAAACCTACAAATTTAAACTGAAAAGTATTATATTGTAAATCATTAAGAAACTAATGAACCAACTCTATACCCACCTTGCATACATAAATTAAACCATTTGTGTAATGGTAATACTTAATTTGATATATATTTTTATAAAAATCATGCTGATATAAAAAATCCACTTCAAATTTTGCCACAGTTAAATTAGCATATAGGGGAGAAAAAGATGATCCCATGGCTATCC